>NC_056473.1:18767438-19136503 GCF_008729295.1 Plectropomus leopardus | reverse complement strand
TTGGCTTTCAACAAGTCTCAGATAAAAAATCACATATCAAACCACATTTAAACTCTCCTTGTAATTTTAAGTCGAAATTCAAGCTGAGCTATGAAGAGAAGCTGCACATGCCTAAATACAGGACTTCTTAATCTACTGTGACCAGCTTTGGACCATGCTCATTAGTTTCCCTAGAATCGCTCGTGCTTGTAGCAGCGTAAGAAAAAGTTGCACTAGTTAAAAAGTGCAACCAGGGAGGAGAGGGCTAAAACATTATTTCACAGAGAAAGTGTGGAGAATGAAGGACGTGTTGCATCTCAAGAGAAAGAAAATAAATCACAGCATTTTAGAAATACATCTGAATCTGGCTATAGATCCTTTTTATAGTAATACTGGATCAAATTACAATATCTAATGTGAACGGAATGAGCCCACAGATACACACCACTGGACTTTGCAGTTCTCACCTGCTCTTCTGATCTTTTCAGTATCTTTTGGTCAATTGTTTTACAGTCCACAACTTTTCTATTTTGGTTCACTGTCACTGCTCTCACCAAGTTGTTTTTAGCTGTGCAGGCAGCAGCTTTCATTCAAAAAGCTGTGGGTTACCTGCAGCACCAAAGAGTTCAAAGAATAGTAGGTGAGCATAGTGAAGTAGCAGCTAAATAGCCTGACACGAGGAGACCAAAACAGAACTAAAGAAGAGCACTACTTTTATTTACGAGTACATGACAAGTGAATGCTAATGTTGATCTGTTGAAAAGAAACATATGGCTTAGACACTTGTAACAATGTTCAGTGGATGGCCAGATGAGAGAGATAATAAGAGTGAGGGAGATGGTCTAGATTAGGGGTTGTGGTAGTAATTCAGAAGAAGATGTTAAGAACTGCAATTATGGCAAAAATATATTTTTTTCCTGCTTGAAATACTCACATCATTTTTGGCATTTAAAGTAATCTCATTTATGTGCTTTTATAACTATGCTGTTGAGTACATTCTGGGGATAATGCTGAAACAAAATTGTTTGTGTTTTTTCTTCAGTATGCCTCATCCCCCACCCCCAGAGAGCTCTAAACTTTCTTGCTATTTAGTGTTGCTCTTTTCATCAACACAAAGAGTGCTACAGTGATAGCGAGACATATTTTAATGTGGTAATGCTATTGTTGTAGATGATGTTATATGTAATCAATGAATGATTTATTCCTGTTTGCTGTTACAAAGAAAGAGCTTAGCTCCTTAAATTCACTGAAATCAGCATTCATGTTCAGCATTCTCTTTGCAATCGTTGATAGGATTGTGCAATGAAGCTCCATTCTAGCTGGATTAAAAAACATTTGGACATCATATCACCAAGTCCTTTTCTGTGTAATTATATTGAAACAGGCATGTTTGTTAGGGGGACATTTTTCATCTGAAGTCTTACCTTAAAATGATTTTAAAGAGTAACTTAAGGTGTAATACGCAGCCCCCCAACAAAAAAGGGCATATACAAAAGTTATCCCTTCTGTCATCACTTATCACACATTCGATGTGTGTGCCGGCATATTTACATATTATCTGCAGAGACCCGGCCTTTCTGCCTCTTTGTTTTTTTAACCTTCTTACTATACTATAAGCTGGACATTTCAGGGCGTGTAGCCTCTAGCCAATTACAATGCATAAGTGAGGTCAGGACTTTATAAAAAGGTAGCAACACACATCCAAGAGGATAGCACAGAGAAAGCAAGTTGCAACCTCTGGCAAAAAGTAAGCCAATGCAGAAATGCAGTTCCATGAAAGGCCACTTGAGGCTGGCTCCAGAGGCAAGTCAGTCTAACAAGTTCTCATCCCAACTTGACACATGCTGTTAACTCTGTCAGTGACCTCCCACATCTACTTAAGACATTTTAGGTATCCTTCTGCGTCAGCTGTTTATACTCCGGGATGCCGTTACCATGATGTCAACACGTGAATGTGGTGCGATGACGTCATGTTGAGATGATGCAGCCGTTACCATGATGTCAACAAGTACACATAGTAGGATAACACAGCATGGTCCTTATGTTGACACTACATCACATGGCAACCAATGCGGCTGTTCTCAAGTAACGGCGCACGTGTGTATTGAATCTGGACACGCCTGGTGCCATCCAGCTGCCCCCCAGCGTATCATAACAACGCTACTGATTCTGTCCAAACATGTTCTCATCTGATGCTATACCGCTTAGTTCTAGTTCAACATGGAAAGTGGTTTTTGGCGTCATGCTCATGCACCAAAAGCACTCACAGAGCAGTGCCTTTTGACGGTTTTAGAGAACAGGCTGGTCAATCCTCATAGACCCTATCTCAAAATGCCGAGCTTTACAGCAGAAATAAACAACCAGGTACAAAAAACGGGTCAACCATTTACATTTTCTAAAAGTTTTGTGCACATTTAAGGGCAGGGTACTTGAGTGACAATCTGTCTGCAAGGCATTGCTACAGCCTGTGAGTCAGACCGACCCCTCGATCCTTCACAGCTCCACCCTTATATCCACATGTAGTTACACCTGGCTCCAAAAGTCCAAGATTGTGACAGCTGACATGCCAAAGTCTAGGCTTCGAAACGGCAGTCAACAAACATTCATTTATTATTTTGCTTTTCTGTTTGTCAACCTGGTTCTTGTCATAGTTTAAAAAAAGAAACCCAAAACATATTTACAAGGTAGGCCGTGTTTTAAATGCAGCTTTTTGTCTTATTACACAACGGCTGCATTTTAGTGTGCAAACATAGCAGAACAATAGCTGCCCCAAGGCCAAGATGCTATGACTTTCGCTTTCAATTAACCTCCACCTCCCCACCCCCACCTATCACACCCTCCTTTAGGGCTTCTGTTGTCAGGGCAGATTTTCATGGTAGTAATTTCATGTCTTTTCCGATTTTTTACAATGCAGACAAACATGGTGTAATTCATACACACTACATGTGATGATTTATTGATACACAGTCTGTCAGTCATAAATAAATATACACACAAACAAATGCAAATGAGAATACTCTTGGTTCAAGCATTTATAACAGTATATGATCTCTCAGCTGACTGGTTTTAGGCATGCTGCTCACACTGGACCAACCAAAAATATTGATCCTTCAACTCTGTTTGCAACTCTCTGACTATGTTTGTTTTCATCTCTATCAGGGCCTATTAGGGGAAAAAAAGCTAGTGCTTCTCTGTGGTTTCTTCCCTTTAGAAAGCATGGGGAATATTGAAAGCAGCTCAGCACTCGGCCTGCTTTGAAATCCAGGAGGCAGGATGATTGGATAAGTATTCGCTGCACATCGCTGTCCCTGAATGGCCTCGACTACCTTCGCTCTCAGCACTCTGCACTCACTCTCTGATATCCATGCACATTCACCACGTCTCTGATGGATGCAATGGAGTCAGTAGAGAGAGGGAGGAAGACAGAGAGGTTGGTAGCTCGTATGGCTGAGGGTACATGTGTTGAAATGAAATGTTAAATACTGACATATGTTGCGGCCCACTGTCACACAGCGACATGATGGCACAAGAATTCCTGGGACAAATTCCAGCCCCCATTTCCCTTCCATTGCCTCTGTTCTCTGCTTCTCTTGTACCCATTGCACCACCTTTCACATTGTCCAAATGGGCACAAATTTAACCGCTGCACAATGCACCGGGGAATTAAATTCTGGAACCCACTGTGTTCAGTAATCACCATAATAAATTCACAGAATCCAATTAAATCTACAGTATGCCTCCCATCAGAGTGTGAATAGCTGCAGAGGAACAGACGGGCTTTAGCTCCAGGTACGCAGCATTGGTGGAAGGCTTCTCGGATCTGACAAGCAAAATGTTGGAGAGTTATGAGAGGCAGAGAAGGAGAAAAGCACACAAAGAAGAAATGATAAGTGTGTGTATGTGGGGGTGTGTGACTGTGAGAGAGAGAGAGAAGATGTAGGGGGCCATATGGACTGTGACTTCCGTGCAGCCCGGCAGGAGGTGTCCATGGAGCTGTCTAGCAGTGCGTTAATCTGGCAGGCTTTAATGGCAAAGGCAGGCAACAGCCAACAGCTCCGCACTCCCACATCAATTCCACGAGTGCAGGCCTCTCCAGCAGCCAAATGGACCGTGGCTATAAGCTAGAGGAGTTCCTGTATTTGTGTGTGTGTGTGTGTGTGTGTGTGTGTGTGTTTGTGTGTTTGTGTGTGTGTCTTTCTATACTTATACACACCTCATGTGTCCCAAAAAAGAAAAAAGAAAAGGAAAATCTTCCGCAGGGAGGTCACTTTTCAAATCTCTGCAAAAAGCCCGTATTTTTTCATGGGGCTGCTTCTGAGGACAGTGTTTGTTTTTATTCTCATGGTTACAATTTACGGTTATAGTAAGAATAATCATTTGGTCAGTTATGACTCCTACTCAATATCAAGTGACAATAAAGCAAACACTGGAAGCAGATAGTCCAGCGTGCTCAGTGCCCTTGCATCTTTATTAAGTAGCTACAAGATACAAGGACGGGATAAATGTAATAAAGTCAGCGACAAACTATTTGATGCCGCTGATTAAAAAAAATAATACACTCCAAAAAAAAAGGGCATCTTAATAATTACTCTGTAAGAAGTTTTATCCTGCTAGACCAGATTAATATCCTTGCTCAAAACAAGTGTTACTGAGTAAGCCAAGGCAATTTGAATGCCCATTATGCAAGTTCATTCATTATGCTATAATAGAGAACCACGCCTAGCACCCTCTTTCTCCTCAAGTTTATTTTCATTTACATAACAATTTTGGAGTCATCCTTTTGTGTTAAACCATGCATTTTCTGGGCCCTATTAATTTGTGCCCCTCTGTTGTTTGGGATTAGGATTTATGGTAAAATATATATTGAGGGATAAGGGTAGGATTAAGGTTCCTAACGTGTAGCAATACAAAAATGTGTATGTATGTCTGCTTTCTTCCCCATCTACATTGCCAGCTGTGTGTGCCTGGTTGTACTTTGTGTTTGCAGGAGAGAGAAAATGAGAAAAGCCACTTAAACAAATGGGCAACACACAGAGGTACTTGCATTATCAACACAATGAAATTGGCGTGCGCACACACACACACACACACACACACACACACACACACACACACAAGTACAAACGCAGGAAGACAAATGCACAAATGCTCCCAGTATTTCTGAACGGTTCCCTTTCAAACTAACCTGCTGAAGTAATCAGAATGAAACAACAAATACCATCAGGAATGCACAAAGAACAGTACAAAGCAAAAACATTTTTCAATTAGCAATCGTATCGCCCCTCTGGGATGTGGGGCCACTGCAGAGCAGAGACAATGGACACACAATGCACTTCCTTTCACAGCAGTGAGTCTCTGCAGAGCATACCTTCTCGGGACAACAGGCTGGCTCTGTGGATGTAAAACATTCTCTAATTAGTGTTTTTCCCTCATTTCCCTGTGTTCATTGATTGACCATTGTGCTAAACACAATAATGGAAATTATACAGTTTTTGTTTTCACAGTTAATGTCCAATAGCTTTCATTAATTTGTGCCAGACTTAATTAAGAGCTTGTATTTCTTGAAAAGGTGGTCAGCTTGTGAGTATGTGGCTACAGTATACACACAAATGTAAATTAGCATTTTTTACAATCATGTTGCCATCGTCTTGTTATTTTCCTCACCCAGTACGTCAGCATATTTTGAATTCTTAATGTTTTACATACTGCATATCATATATTTGACACCTTATTATTCCATAACAATTATGTTAGTACAGTATTCTCTAAATGGCCTAATGATGCTACAGAATATCAATTTGGCCTGATGCTAAATTTATCAGTTGGTTAGTCTGTGAATTGATGTTAAAATTGACTACATTTTTTGTTGAAATTGACATGTCTTGTCAACTTTTCGATGAATTGCCATGAACTTCGACAAAGATACTGAGAGTCCCTGAAGGGTGAATCCTAATGACTTTGGTGGGGCCCTCACTTTCAAACTACGTAGTCATCCGAAGTCGTCGCATATTCCCACTTTGCAGTGTACTTTTGTGTCTACATATTACACTCTTGGTATCTGTCTGCGTCGGCTCTTTTCCGTGATGCCATTACCATGATGTCAACACAAACACACCGTGGGATGAACCTGCATGCGATGATATTTAGGCAACAAAAGCACATGGCAACCAACACTGAGATGTCATCAAATGCACATTATTGCACAGATAGCTCAGGGTTTGTTGGACCCATCCACCTCCCCTCCCGCTTGCTATGCTGTTACTGGTCATTTCAGCCTGATGCCTGCCTGATACCCTTCATTCATACCCTGTGCATGCAACAGTTTCTATCTGGCAGCGTTCTGAAGTGATGCTTCCTGTCTGCATTTCATGCTGCCTTTGGCAGGTTCTGTCTATTCATCTGGCCGTCTGCTGGCGTACAACATCTGAACAGTTCGGTCTGGCCACATTCTCAGCTAACAACATTGAGCAGCGCATCATGCGGATACCAAAGGTGGCTTTTGGTGTTGGGATCTTACACTGAAAGCACTGATATCTCAACATCTACTTAATGGATTCGCCAAAAATTTTGAACAGGCTTTGATATTCTTGAGTATGTTTGCACAATAAGTTTGCACAAACACAGGTTACTCATACCTTGAGGTATATACTTGCTAGATCTATCTGCTAGTATGTGGACTATGTTGTGATCACAAAAAACCCAAACCAAAGGCCCTGGCTGGGTGCAGAAAGGCCGTTCACTACCTGATCATGCATTAAAATCTATTAAAAAAACAGAACTGGGGACAACCTTTGCAGCTGCATCAGCAGTGTCAGGCTCACAGAGAATAGATCCAAATGCACAACTCTCAGTGAGGCAAAAAAATCCAAAGAGGTCTAGGCAAAAGCAAAGTCTCTAAAAACAGTGCAATACTGACAGGCATGAGAAAGCTAACACAAAGAAAAAGTCCTGGAACGTCCACTTCAAGAGACAAAGACTAAATGGCACAGAATGAAGGGAACACCTAGCTTATATATACAAGGGGAGAGTGATTTAACAAGACTCATCTGCAGGGTAGCTGAGAATTTTCAAACCTATGACACCAGTTTTTGGTACTTTTTTTAAAAAAAAAAATCTGTTTTTACATTATTTATTGATCTGCTTTAATATTTGCCACTTTGTGCTATACAAACAAAATAAACCAGTAGCCTGATGACCATAATTTTAATCAAAACACTTGTTTATTTGTGCCACCATTCGGGGGATATCAGGTGTTTGGACCTGCTTGCTTTTCTGCAAATTGTGTAACCAACTCCCCCAAATATCCTACATTCTTTAGCTCATGTCATTATTCCCATATTCTCTCTCTCTCTCTCTCTCTCTCTCTTTCTCTCCACACACACACACACACACACACACACACACACGCATAAAGAGAGAGAGAGAGAGAAAGCAATAAAGGTTGTGGTGGTCAGGAATTTAATTTATTACACATCATCATGATTATAGATTTTTTCCCTGTATCAAAAAAGATTTGAGGCAAGAAAAAAACACAAAAACAAAAACATTCCTAGATAAAGCTCAGGAGGCTGTATTTTGGCGAGGTCAATGTGTCAGTGAGGATGTCATGAAAATCTACTCTGGCCACAGTTGATGCATCTTCTAATAAAAAGATGTCTGCAAATGCAGAATCTGTAGACAATGGTCCGCTTCCGTGTATAGTCCATCTGTATACCAAGTACAGTGCATGTACCACTGACCTATCAGGTGGAACACATTGGCCGAGATGCAATCTCAGAACCCATCAGCTATCATCTGAAAACGTTTTTGTTTATTTATTCTGCATTCATATGCAGATATCCGTTCATTGAGATTAGCCTAAATGTTCAGCATACTAAAGAGGAAGTCTTGGGCTGCATATACACTGGAACCCCTAAAATAGTGTCTGTTGCCCTGAAAGACTAGCCATCAGGTCTATAACAGTTGGTTTCTGAGACTGAGGCTGATGTCCCTACACGTCTCCAATCAAAATCACCCTTGTGCCAAATAACGCTTTAGTTACTGTACATGCAAACAATACCAGTCTTTCTCAGTGTCTGCCAAAAAAACACATTGAAGGTGGCTACAGAAATAAGTTAATTAAATAAAATATGCACATCACAAAGAAACTATAGGGGTAGAGCATCTCCTCACAGTAAAAAACAGGTTATTAATGCATCTATTTTATGAGGAGACCAAAGAAAGTTGCTTTGTACTAAGAAGTCATTACCAGGTTTCACAGAACTGTTTGGAAACTGAGTTGCTTCAAACAGAGAGGTTCTAGAGTGGATAATGAAACCTGCTCAACTCATTGCAGAAGCTAGTCAACCTGTAATCAAAGCCATCCATACAGAGCAGTATATAAGGAAGTGTCATACCCAGTCCTCTCATGTCTTACTTCTGTTTGAAAGATGGTGACACATCATACCAGGACTTTTGTGATTTCAAACAAAACTTCTTATATGATGTCAGACTATACCAAGAACTACAGTTTGTCTATGGCTCTGTTCCAGTTTTCTCAGCCTACAGCATCATAAAAGGTCATTTCTGTACCTGTGTTATTTGCAGAGATCCTAATGATCTGACCTGTCATCTAATTCTCCAGCAATTATTATGCTGTAATGAATATGTCTGTAAAGACAATTTATGGCCCTTTAATTGTCAGTTGTTGGCAGGTTAGGGTTAGGGTCAGGGTTAGGAGGTTAGATATTAATAGATGTTAGATGTCTGCAAGGAGTAATCATTTGATACAAAATTTTAGCCAAACACCTCGATGAAGGATATTTTACTTTGAACCAAGGAAAACACAAGGCTACCCCTTTTTTGCATTTGTATTGTGTTTGTAGTTCAGTTTCACCTCACCATTCAATATTGGTATAACGTAGGTATAGTTTGAAAAATCTCAATACCAGTGCCCTTGAAGGGATTCAGATACGACATAGTACTTCATTTGATATCCCAGATGTGAATAGAGTGGTGTGTAGTATAACCATACTTTTGCATGTTTTGATGGCTTGGCACACTGAACCAATAAGTTTTCATCCCAAGTCGTCACATATTGCCGCTTTGCAGTGGACTTCAATGTCTACGTATTACACTAAGTTTTTTTCTGTGGCTGCTGTTGATGTTTTATGATGGCATTATCTTGATGTCAACAAATGCACATGGTGGGATGTGGCTGCATGTGATTATGTTTAGACAACAGAACTATATGCAACATTTGCCAGGATGTCAAAAAAAGCACATGCTGGCACAGGTGGTTAGCTTTAAGCAAAGGGCATATGGTAAGATGTAGACAAAAAACCATTACATTCAGACGGGAAGTGAACACCAGACTCCCACATGAAAGTCTGCGGTTGGTCTGAGCCATTCACTGCCCCTCCTGTGCCCCCTATAGGACCTATAACACCTTTGTGCTGCTCATATTATGTCATTACCGGCAGTGTTTTGACCTGATGCTGTCCAATGGCATGCCGTGCAGATGAGACAGGTTCTGTCCGTCAATTACATTGCGTTCTACTTAACCATGCTGCTGCTGCAGGAGTGTGAACTACGCTAGGGGCAGTTGTCAAAGATTCCTACCAGCCATGCACACACAATGACAGGGCTAACTGTTAGCATCACATGGCTAATGTCACCTAACAGTAATCAGCGGGTTTAGCATCAGAGTCAAGCAGCCTTGGTGTGTGTGTTGGTTAGTTGGGATAATTAATGGCTCTGTATTGGCTTTTGACTGCTGCTGCTGTGTTAGCTTGTGCTAACCAGGCAGATATTGTACTGACTATTCGCAGAAGGGAGCAGCTCCAGAGACAGCAGCAATGGAAAATTAGCTGATCTGGCAGTGGAGTCAGAACTTTCCAGAATCAGACCCTTGGTGTGGTTGAATGCAGGTATTGTTTGCCTGGACACATTTTAGCACTGTTTGGTACTAGGTCATGCTATTCAATACCTTATAGGAACTGAGTCCAGATACCCAGCCCTAAGGAGAAGTTGTTTTTCCACTGAACTAGATATACAGTGTTTGCCAATTTAAGTGCTTTTACTTCTGTTAGTTGACTTGCAACAACCTGTACAATTGGTTGTTGCAATTTTCATGCCAAATTTCTGTTGCTATTTTTCTTGTTCTGGCAGAGGGAGATGACATCCCTGTTCTTAGTTCCGCCTACACACAGCACTGATTGGATTTATTGTTTTTCCAGCTGCCAGTCAATGAACACAATATCAGACAGCTTAAAAAACTGAAGGGTGGCACTTCAGAGTTCAGGAGCCAGGCAAATCAAGTTTGGATACATTTCCAACTTCACAATGTTTTAAAAATGCATATTGTTTCCAGTTATAAGATATATCCAGAAACAATCACTGCCAAATTGGCAAAAACTCTAAACATTTGCCTGTGTACCATCACTTATAATTAGCTTCCCTGGAGGTCTTCGAACAGACAGCACACCCACCTAATGATGGATAGTAATGCAGTTTTAATAGCAGATTGATTGAAAAGGTTGCAGAACACAACAATGACGTAACTTTGACAAAAAAAACTGGAAGACAAGATGTTGACTGAAATTGATTATCTGTCACTGGCACGTCTGCAAGTTGATTTTAATACTGCAAAGAATAGACTGAGCTGGCACTAATCTTGAAGAGCTTTCCCATTTGTATAAAGTCAGTGCTGTAAAGAAAGCCCATTCAGTCCTTTCTGACCACAGCCACCCCCTGTTCAGCAAGTACAAGCTGCTCCCATCTGGTTGCAGATACAGTCTGCCCAGGTGTAGGAGAAATAATTTTAAAAATTATTTTGTCCCTGCTACTATTGTACTCCTTAACAGTATAATGTAATTCATTGTTTTATTGTGGATGTGTTTTGAGTTTTCACGTGTCGTTGTGCATTGTTGTTTGTATTTGTTTATTGATTGCTCAACAACAAATTGCCCCTCGGGGATAATGCAGTTTACCATGACTCTGACCTTGAAACCAGCAGCAGCCAGACAGGCATTATTCATGCAACAATGTATATATCATATACAGTATATATATATATATATATATATATATATACATATAGCTGGATATGCAATGTATAAAAATGTCTTCATGAGGAGTGGGATGATTTTGTTATGTCTTTTAACAGACCATCAGTATCTTTTTGATAAAAGTAGTCAGCAGTGACACTTTGAAAAACAAATGTTAAAAGTACTTATCTGTATGATTAGTAATAATTCAGTTGAGGGCACAAAAAGCACTTAAATACATCCTTCCAGAATTATACTGTCACCACAAATGACAGTATTTAATATTTAATGCAATGATATAACCATTAGAGAAAAAGTCTATCTTCCTTACCCCTTTATCTGCCCAAACATTTTGGCTGGATTATCAAAATGATAACAGTAGTTAAGTAGCTCTGTCCCAAACCTCCTAATGAACTTGGATATTTATGGATGATTTAAGATTTATACCAGAAACATAAGTAATATTTATACTCAGAGATTCTTTCCAGCTATGTTTTCCTGTTGTGAACCATCCTTGCAGAGTTGAAACTTGTGTGTGTATGTGGATTTTAAAAATATAAGACTGGAAATGAACGGGGTAAGTTTTAATGGTAATGGGCTCCATGATTCAAGAGAGGAGAGGAAAAAAAAACCCAGGCAGGCAAAGTAATATAACAGACAAAGGGAAAATTGAAAGTAGGAGGCACACACGGGAAAAAAACACATAGAGAGAAGGTATAGGAGCCTACAGTGGAGGTACTAATAGAAAGAATGTAACAAAGGCTCATAGGAGGATATCTTTAAACACATCCATGTTTTCTATTTTTATTACAAAACAAAAACATATTTATTGAGAGTTGATATATATAGGATGGAGCTTAATGGTAGTGGGCTCTGTGATTCAAGGAAGGAGAGGAAGAAAACACAAGGGAAGTAAAATCATTGAATTTATGGCTAACTGAAAGTAAAAGAGACACACAGGAAGAATTTGTGGCTAGTAGGTTGAAGAGCCTACTCCAGAGAAGTATTGGCAATGCTAGAAATAATAGAACAAAAGTTCTAATATAAATCAACACAAATCCATATTTTACATTTTCAATAGAAAACATAAAAACGTAATTAATGCAGAAAAGCTCCAGTGTGGAGCATTCCCATTACCATCCCATAAATAATCTCAATATCAATGTATTTTGTTTTCAGCTTTATTGACCACCTCAATACAGATTTCAAGCATATTGAATATAAGCAGATTCTTCTAATTCTTTTTATGACAGTATGGTAGAAGAAGCATGAGCTACTACGCTAAATATGGTACCTTTGGTTGACTGCTTTGACCCATGGGTGGATTACTACATATCATTAAATTCTGCTCTCAAATTTATCAGTTCAAAGTTTCTTTAAAGGTAAAGCTGCAGAATGAATATTTGGAAAGCACTGAAGTTGACATTTGGTGTTTTTTTTTTCTTTTTTGTTTGTTTGTTTGTTTTTTAGCCTGGTGGGGGTTCCAATCTGCCTGCCAGTGCAGTTATTGGGAAAACACTGTTTTATATCCATTTTCAAAATACCTGATGCAAGCACAAGTTTGGGTGTCAGCAAGGTTCAGAAACAGCAATTGATCATAGATTATTTTAATTAGAATTAATTACATGAAATAACAGCAAACATTCTGCAGCAAACTAGTCATCACACACAAATCATACTGACAGCCTCATTAAGTGATACTAATAGAAGCTAGCGTCATCATACCCAGAATGCATTATCTATCTATGGTGTTTTACCTACTGGTAAGTGGAGTACCCACTTTGTTGGTACCCTGTATGTACATAATAATTACATAGGCTAATTTCCAGCATCCAGGCCCACTTCCGATTTAATAAAATCTATATGTAAATAAACTGCTCATTATTGTAAGTACGCTTCCAAGGCCACAAAAAGTTCCCTTTAATATTGGACTCCCATTAATCAATGACTTTAGTGACTTTCAGTGCAATAAAAAGCATTTGCATCATATTTATTTTTTTCCCATTTTTAGTTACGTAAAGCCATTCAATCATTTGCACTCATCACATTTAGATAGGCCTTATATTATAGGTTAGTATTGCACAAAATAGGGCAGATAATTGTGTAGTTCAGGAGCAACTTAAGTCAAGTCAATTTTACTTAAATACCCCATCATCACAAAATTGCCTGAGGGGCTTTAGAATTGAAACCTCCCTGCCCTAAGAGCCTCAATTATGAAGAGAAAAAATAATCCCCAGGAAGTGTAGATGCTGTGTGTACAGATCAGGCCGACACAGGAAAATTACAGTATGGAGAGTCAGGGTGACAGATTTAAACCTAGATTATAAACAGTTATGAAGAATATGGATCCGGAAGGATACCTCGCCACACAACCTCTTCTCCACTGCGCCCGTGAAAGAAAGATCCAGATCCAAACATCTGGAATGAGGCATCAGTTGCCTCAAGAGAGAGAAAGAGAGAGACACATTCGACAGTCGAGTACAGAGAAGTGAACTATTTTCACAATTCTTAAACAAACTGTCCTTGGCTATGGAGACACATTCATTCACAATCCATAGATCAAACCTGCATCTTTTGGTCTACAGCATATTTTGGGATCAGTTTAAATTATGAGTATTTCAACAAAAGGATCCACATAAAAACCTGAAGTTCTAAGTCCACATTTGTCCATCTTACACAGACTGAATGGATCTGGTCTTTTGAGAACACAAAGACATCTACGTATTTAGATACACTAAATCACTCTGCTCATCACTTGATGTGCTGTACTTCATTCTGAATTATGAAACAAGACTTTAATACCATGTACTCACTGATCAGGAATCCAAGATGATACTATTTCAAACAGCTTGTTCATTTTTGAAATCTGTCATTGAACTCATTGAATGAATGTTTATCTATATGGGTGGTGTTTGCTCTATTAATCTGACAGCACAATTATTATATATGGTTTACCATATGTAGCCTATGCTTTGTAGCCTATGGGGTCTTCAGCCTTTGACATGTGATTCATTTGACCGCCTGTGGTGCATAATGTTAATTGGGCATTAATGAATATGAACCTATAAGGGCAAGTTCTTTGTTTTAAGCACAGATCATAAGCTACTTTTCAAATCACGTCAGGATCTGAAACAAAAACATGTGTTCGTTGCTTCATTCTTCACTTAGACATGGCAGGTTTAATTTCTCAGGGCAATGACTATATGCAATGTGGCCTGTCTAATGTTAAGATAAGCTGTAATGTATATTACACTTGAAATTTAAAAGCAGTGTGTGTGTACATATTACATTTGCCATGAATGTAAATCACATGTAGATTAAAGCTGAAGAGTTTTTTCAGTTTTAAATTTCATTCACATCACATACAACATGTGAAACAGCAGCTGATGTGAATCTGTACCTCTGTTAAAACCGTTTAAAGTGATCATTGTTTGCACCTCTGTATTTGCTGTCGTTTCACTGGGTTCACGGTAATGTACAATACAGCTCCAGTTGTACAGACTGATGTGGAAATTTGCTGCATTCAATGTGCAGCTGGGAGAATGAAATTAAAAACAGGTCCAATGAACTTACATACAGAGCAGATCCACTTCCACTGAGTCTGCAATGTGAGATTATATTAAAATTTGAGTTTTTTTGTTATTCCTAAAGCTAGTTATGTTTACATCTAAATGTGCTCCAGACTTTTCATTAAAAAAAAACTGTCAAATTAAAATGTATTATTTTGATGAACAGTTTTTTAGATATCACGCCAATCACATAATTAGTTAATGTGTTGTGGCAAGCAAGCTAACTAAAGTGGAACCAATTTTTGAACTTAAAATGGGAGACAAGCCTGCACTGGTAAAAGCTCCAAAGTGTGAGGTGAGGCACATTATTTTATCAATAATACTACACAATAATCAGTGTGGGGACGGTTACCTTTGAAATGTAATAGATTACAGATTACTTGTTACCCCATTAAAAAATGTTATAAATCATGTGACCATACCAGTTACTTTGTCAAGTAATGCAACAAATGTTTTAAACAGGGCAATAAAGCTTGAAGTCCTAAATGCATTTGCACTCAGATTTTTCCCAGTGGGTTTGCTGACCTGCATTGTCTGAAAATATGCTAAAAGAAAGCATTCCTGCACAGCAAAAGATGCAAAGCAACAGAATTATTCTCCATATAAACTTTTTTTACCAAAAGATTGCATTGATATGTAACCCCTTTGTAATGTAACTGTAGTTCAATTACATAATTAACTCAGTAACAAACTTATTACAAATACATTTAATGAATGACATAACTCTGTCACATGTAACTAGTTACTTTATAACACTAACAACAGATATTACGGCGATCCAATGCTATCTGTCTCAAATCTCTTTCCTGTTACTGAGGAAATGAGGAAGAAGTTAACCTGACTGACGTTGGTGATAACTTTGGCTACTAGCTACTTCTTATGTAACTATATACAATGTAGGCTAATGTGTGTGTGAAGATTGTGACAGTCCCCCCACACATGTCTTTTAACAATCTTTAGAATTTGTTTTTTCTTGTCAGCACAGATATAGTTAGCACAAAGCAATATAACAGGATGGGGGGAAGCTGATTGCAGTCTTGTGTTGTTCAAAGTTTGTTCAGCCATTGTTGGAGGACAGAGCAAAAAGTGTCGGGGCTGAGGAAGGGCCACTAATGAACACAGCTGTGAATCTTATGTACAATTTCTGACAAAATATCTTATGCCCGTAAATCCTACACACCGGACCTTTGCATATGGATTTATGATGGCTGGCAGCGATGCTGAACTATAAGCAAATTGTGTTGAATATGGTCAAATCAGGTCAAATTAGGCACATGTACAGCCAAGTTTATTCTCTCCTTTCTTTTGTTATATAATGTTTCTTTTTACTCATTTATTTGTAAAGATGGTCCTTGGAAATTAACAACCAAAAGTGGCCCTTCAGTTATAAAAGGTTACATTCTGCAAGCCTCATTGAACCCTATGTTCCCCTACAATGTTCTGTGGTTTTATAACATTTTCGCACTGCTTTCATAATTCACATATCCCCTATGCCTCGATGTCAGGTCAATGTAAACATTACCTCTTTGAGGCACTAGAACAAGCTGTGCTGTCGTAATAAGGGTATTTATTCTGTACAAATAGCTCGCTCATTCAGCTTTTGTACTTTGTTTCTTAGTTATTCAAGTTGTTTTTTAGTCTGGTAAGTAATCTGTGTGCTCAATAGAAATAGAGACCTTGACTTAGTTTCTCTGGTCAACAGTTTTTCTTATTTAGGAGAGGGTTTGATGTTTTATTGATGACTTTGAACTGTTTATTTTTATCTAAAATAGCTGCCATGTTATTTAATTTCAAAAATCTGAAGCAGCAACCAGTGACAGCCCCAAAGGGTTTGTGTTTGTCCAATCAGTCATCTGAAAGGATGATGGTGAGCATTGACTGTAGACTGTTGATTTATTGCAGGGTATTTGAAATGACATCGGTCATACGAAAATGCCTATTGAGCCATGAAATACCACAAGGACTAAAACGATCTTTTCTTTTTAATGACTTCAGTTTGTCACTGTGTGTTTTTCTGCACAGCACTTTGTTAGGTAAAGCCCAAGATGATTCAATACAGTCATTTGCTTTTAGTCTCATTTAAGAATAGATGAAAAGCTTGGTTGAAGCTCAAGGTATTTTTGTTAAGAAAAAAGCATTTAATGTATTTGACTTACCAATTTAATCTGGAGTGGACACGGACAAAATTACTGACAATACACACTTTTATTTCTGTCTTTAACAGTCTGTTCTAATTATAGCAATTAGTACTTTCAGAGTCATTTTCAAGTAGAAAAAAAGTGCCATTACATCTAAATTAAACTAATATCACTGTAGTGCATCAATGAGAAAATAGTATTACTTGATGTAAATGGAGGATTAAAGAAGTGTGATGAAGGCAGATATATTCCACTAAAAATGGCTGCGTGTTTCTAATTTACTGAGAATTTTAGGGGAAATGAGTGGTATTCATTATTCACAAATTATAATCAATAATTGACTTGCCATGACGAATTCATGGACAGTACTCAGAATGGTAATACTACAGGGATGCCCTCTTGAACATTGCAATTGATGTCTCGGCTCCAGTCAAACTGTGGAACAAAAGCACACACACTCATGCCCCCCAAACACAACACACAAAACTTTGCTCACAACCAGTTTAAATTGACATTTGAAGTCTCTTCAAATTTTGTGTAGGGAAATATAAATCACACTAGCTTTAAGGCACATTTTTCTATTTTTCATGAGAAGATAAAACTGTTGTGAGACAGATTTGTGGGAACAGCATCTATAAGCTTCAAGCCTCTTGGTGGTATCAGTCAAGAGAAAACTCATAATCGGCTTTAGATATATTATTATTATATTTGAGTCTCTAATTTCATATTTTTAATACTTCCATTTTAATTTTAAGGATGCTGTTAGACAAAATTCAGGGATAGACAGTTCGTGTATATTTTTTAGGTTGCAGCATCATGACCCTATCTTAGATACACAATACTGTGTATTGCCGCAACAGATCAATAGGCCTATGGACAAATTACTGTAGGACACTAAAGAACATCTCGAAAGATTGTGCTGCTTGCAATAATTTAAACACAAATATTGTACTGACAGTGACTGGGGGATATTGGGTGAAATGCAACAAGAACAACAACAACAACAATAATAATAATAATCATAACAATGATAATATATCCCAGGCACCTGAGGTTGGATGTTCACCTACTGCAGCACCTTCAAGGCTAGGTGAAGTCTGTGTGGAATCTGTTCAGGACTTTGTCTTTCTGTACATATATGGCACATTAATTACAATAGTTATTGAAAACTTTCCTCCATACTCACAATACATTTTGACACATTGCAGTGGATGCACTCAATACTTATCAGTCTGTTTTTCTTCCTTTTACCTAAAAATTTATTTTGGAGGTATAGAGGTAATGGCTGTGCACATTCTACGCAGAGAAACAAAAGGCGAGACTGGGAAAGGTAGGCGAGGCTGGACGGAGCTGGAGAGGGCTGCTGAGTTTGAAGCAGAGAAAAAAAACAGGTTAAGGCAGGTTTCACTTGCTGCCCCTTTAGCAAATGCATTTGTTTATTAAACACTCAAATAGTGAAGTTTGGTTATGATAGAGAAAAAAGAAATACATTTGTGCTCTGCTGAACATTCAACAACAAATAAGTGTACACAACTAGTGCATGCATAGTTACAATTATGTCGTCAAACTGTTTACTCTAAAAGACTGTACGTGAGGTCAGATCTCTCGTCAAAATTACAATACAGCCATTATCATATTCACCCATCCTGTTATATCTCCTCACGTATATGATTCATGTTCTTACTTACTTTCTTTCTCTCATTTCTCCTTCTCTTTGTCCTGCTGTGTCTTTCACTCTGTCATGTCTTGTCCTCATGTATCTGCATTCTAAATCTCATGTATTTTCACTGCCTATCTTCAGTCTTACATCCTGTCCTTACCTCTCGTCCCCTCTTCTCCCCTTTCACCGTGTCTCCTTGCAAACCTCTCATGTCTATCAAAGTCGGGATAATGAGAGTTAATATTTCTGGTGTATACACACACACAGGGTCAACACTGTAATGCCCTGTATTCCCATGGTTTCCTTAGCAGTGAGTCGGCATCTGGCTTTCTAGGGTCAAAAACTGCCATGCTAGCTTTGAAGGTAATGAGAGTGGATATTTAAAAATGTCATGCTGATAATAACCTCAGACACATTTAAATTGGTTGGTAAAAAGATATTTACCCCATGGGTGTTGTGTGTGTTGCTAAAGAAACACATCATCCCCTATATGAAATAATGGAGATTAATTCTCACTGTGCAGTAAGAGCACTTTCATTTTATATTGTTATTTTAATAGTTTCATTATTGCTTGCCAAGATAAGATGGCAAAATTGTTCTGGTAGGATCTGTGAAACTATTGTGTTGTCTTACTCGCATTCTCTTTTTATTTTATTATTCTGTCCCGAGCACTCACAGTGTAATCCACTCTGCTTTCCCTCTCTGTGTCCTCCGTTTCATTCTTTCTTTACTTTGTTTATTTGTCCTCCACTCCGTCTATTTTGCTGCTGCCCTTCCCCCTCCTGCTGTATAGTCTACCTCATTGAAATATGAGTTCGTTGATGAAATTCATGACGAGTTATGGCACCTGGATGCAGAGACAAGGCTAATGTGAGGCAATTACCAAAATGCAGAACTCACTAATGGACTTTTGCCATCGTTTGTCTCCAGCTGATCTTGCTCCTTCGGCTGGAGAGGGGAGTGAGGGAGAGCTACCAATGAACTTTTGAGTGTGTTAATGTTTTCTTCAAAAGTCATACATTTTAACAAAGAAAAAGCAATGTGTCAGTCTACAACTGAAAACAATTTGAGGCAACTGTGCCGATGATATTCACTGCCTAGTCAAACAGCCATCTCAAACTAGGAAGAGCAAAAACAAAACTGGAGCCAAGGCATTACACTATAGCAGTTATCAGCAATCATTTAAAATGTATGGCTTTGAGCAAGGGTGTATTTAACCTTGCAATGGTCAGTGAACAGCAGCTAGCAACAGCAGTAACAGTTTGGATAACCTTTGAAGTTATAAGCATACACAGAGTGACTGCAAATAAGTTCATGGAATAGATTTATTTAACAGTTAAAGCATTGGGAAGACAATTATCTATTTATCAAGACAAATATATTTGTAAAGTCAAAAGTCACATGCAATGCCTCATTTGGCTTTCCAATGGTTATGGTTATCAACAAAGCCCCAATTCATTAAAATAAATAAATAAATCAACACAAAGAAAATTGCATGGGAGGGTGAATCCAAAGACAGAATCCCCTGAGGGTGCACTGGGACCATAGGAGGGAAAAAGTCTATTACAAACATGAAAGGAAGTTGGAGCAATGAATGGTTACACAAACAGTGGGAGCATTTCAATTAAAGTCCAACAGTAGGATCATTGTAAGTCAAAAACTGATATAACAAGACAAATATAATAAGTCCAATAATAATAATAATAATAATAAGTCCAATACTATTATTAAAGAAAATAAACTTTTTGTGTTTTTAAAAAAAGATCTTTATTTGATTTCTTGCTTTCGACAATGAGGTTTTTCTTACAATCTCTTCCTAAAAAAACATATTTAAAATCTCAATGTAAAAGATAGCATACAGCATACTATCCATCACAGTCCTTGGGTTCCTTGCTGCAACCCAATCATCATAATTGTTTTGCCATTGTACCTTTCTGAAAACCAAGGATACATTACATTTGAACCCTATCATGTTGCAGATACATTTTTTTTAAGTTTAAACAATGCTGTGATTAACATGTGGTTATGTTTAGGAACAAAAACACATGGGTATGATTAGTTAAAGATAATGTTTAAGCTTAAAATACATGGCTCAATATTCACTTTCATTTTAGGTCTCCAGAGTCTCCAGGGGGATATATCTGGAGCTTTAGCCTGAATGTTCTATTACTTACTTTGTGTTGTTTGGTGATGAACAAGTAATATACCGTGTTTTCTTTTTCTGAGAGTTAAAACAGAAAATCCACAGCAATTAGCTAAAAGATGCTATGAAGCTCTACAGTGCTGCAGAAACTGGTGATACTCCTCTGTTGGTTCAATACTTTGAGTAACTCCTTTCATACAAGTAATCATGTGATCCTTTGTTGATATAGAAATACTGATTTAGGCCATTTTTTATTACAGTACTTTCTTTACATTTTGTGCACATGTTCATTGTTAGTTTTTGCTAGAAAAATATTACAGCACATAATGATGAGACCAATGACTCTGTGGTAAATTGAAAAGATTTAGGTTTTTCTTATTTTCGTTTTCAAGATATTAATTTGTATTTTCTTAGTGCCCATTCAAAGTAGTTATAGCAAGTGCCTTGTTGTACCTCGCAGAGAAGATGAGGGGCTTGTTAGCACAAGTGACATCAATGCACCGCCTCTACGACCATGTTTCAATTATACAGCCTCCTGCTTCCACATTGAAGAAGAAGCAGAAGGACATGCTTTTTTACCACTCGCTATCACAAACACAATAAAAGCACAGGGCTGGCCTTGAGAGAGTCATGACAACATCCATCCCTCTGTGTTGAGCATATTGACTGGCAGACTTCTCACAGCGGGTCTCCATGAAAAATGGATGTTGTTCTTCCTAGCCCACCCTGGCATTCTTAAACCAGGTACATTAAATGAGTCAACAGGAAGTGCAAAAACTGTTTCTAGCTGCAACCTTGCTCCTCTGAGGAAAGTACATCAGGAATAGTGTAATGGTGAACACTGATCTTGTGCTGTGCCTCCAGTTTGGCCTCTCTTTGTGACAGGATATGACAACATAATGAGGGACCCCAGCCCATGACAGAGCAAGGAGCTTATATCATAAATAAAATTTAATCAGAGGTTGAGGGGTTTACTGACAGTCATAGGATAAAAGGAAGAAGGATTGAGAGAGACTACTTGGATAAAGCCAGTTAAGGAATATCTTTTCTAAATGATAAAAAACTTCTCTGTTGCAACAGACAGAGCTGAAGTACTCAAATGCAGCTTGAGCTCCAAATCCGGTCTTAAGATGTTTAAGTTGATCACCTCTGACTTGTCTAGTAGGATTTGTGGGTCAAGGTGCTAGTTTCACAGGAATAAATGACCAGAAAGAGCAATTTTTTTTGTGTGTGTGTGTGTGTGTGTGTGTGTGTGTGTGTGTGTCCAAATCTCAAATTTCAAAAACATATTCTCTGATGGGTGTGGCAATCCTGATGCTCAGCCTTGACATGCTTTACCACCTGTGACAGACAACTAGGAGACAGATCTCGTGCCCATAATGTTAGGAGCCTCTGGGTAGGACACACATACACAGTCCCTTACGTATCACTGATAACTTATGAGAAAAATGTCACAAACTCACACTTGAGTGACTGTTGCAGAATTAATATAATATAGTATGATCAAGTCACAAGGCACACATATAGAGATGATGACAGAATTATCAGAAATTACAGTGTTGTAAGAATAAACTAACACATTAAAGCAAGGCTACCCAATGCAAAAACGATATTAACCTCAATGTTAAGACAAGATATTTAATAATATCTGATTAGGTAACTGCAATTCTCCTCAAATATTTGGCTATGCTTTATAAGATGATAATGTATTGACAATGTATTGACAGATTGTCCTTCTGCCCATCAGTCGCTCGAGGCCAAGTGCTGTATTTCAGTTGGATAGATGTGAGAATCTCGACTGTAATATTGTCACTTCAACTTCACAGACTATTGAAAAACAGAGAGGCTGGAGGGAATGCATCTAGAATTACTAAGGCTCACACGTTTGCAAGATAAATCACAACTTTGCATACAAAAAGAGTTGGAGAGTAAATCCGTGTATTGATACACGTGTTTACTGAATATGCTTGTGAGACAGAAAACAAGTTGGTTTTGTAGTTGGCCTTGTCAACATAATCCTTAAATTATGAAGAGGGCTTAATGTTTGGCAGTCTTTGCTCTTCCTCAAGCCCAGATGGACTTGGCTTCGACTTGCTGTCTTGGACCATGCTCTCTCTTGGACTTGTCTTGGACTACAGTCCTTGTAAACTGCATATCAAGCTGATGATCCTTCATCTCAGAATAGAGCTGATCATACAGTCATTAAAAAAACGGACACAATCAAAGCCTCTTGTCCCTGCTCATTTCCTCTGAAAACCATCAAAGATCTTCTGATGTCCAGTAGAGCTGGACAGCAGGACTCGGGCCACTGATTAATTAGCTTCTAATACTCGTCCATGATTAAATGCTGTGGACATCCTTATTGTACAGTTGGAGTGGTGAAATATGCAGATGGTAGCTGATTAGAAGAGTCACTCCCTCCTTAGTTTTACAGTGTTGATCTCATCAAGCATATTTGCATCTTTAGCTTGGGAGATAATGGACCAAAATACTTTTCTGTTGTAAATATTCAACCCTCCATTGGTAAATTATCTGCTTCAACATAATTACTGTCAGTGATTTTTACTGCGGTGCATCACAGGGGGCGTAAGGGTGAGAATAAAACAGCACTGCCTCCACAGCAAACACCAAAAGACAGGGTGGCCTATTCAAGTCCCTCATGATATTTACAATATCACTGCCTCCTTTGCTGATACACAATTACCACAACAGTGGGAAACAATCAATTAGCATCATGAATTTTTTTTTGTTGGCTTCTTGCAACCAGAAGAGGATTTTCTATTATGACAGCCATATTCAGCCAGCAGAATTTACAAAGAAGCTGAAGCTAATCTCTGAGAGCTGACCTTTACTGTAGAACAGCGGTGACGACAGCCATAAGGATATTTTTTAACCACCGTCTTGCTTTTTATACAAGGAAATGAATGTGTGTTTGAACAATGCCACTATAAAAGAAGACAAAGCAAATCATGCCTATGGCACTTCCTGCTAACTGACAGCAATAGTGTGCCTTTAGGCACTGACTGACTGTGGCCCTGACTGTCAGTATTAGGAAATGGGAGAGAAATGACGGGGTGGTGGCTGCCAGGGAGGGGTAGTGTGCTCTGTAGGCTATATAGTAGATTTGAGCTTTAATCTCAATGTGGGGCAACAATCAGAGCCCAAGGCTTTCAAAAAAGACATTTCTTTCTGTCTCTCTCAATGTCTCGCCATGATGTTCCCTCATGCCACTCATTTCTTAACCATTTTCATAATTACAGGCTCTCCCAATGTGTGACTGGCATCTGATGGTGAGATGAGGTAATTTGCGTGACGTTAAGTGATTTTCCTTTTTCCTAACATACAAATTCAAGTAAGTTCTGCCACCCACCAGTGTGCAGTCAAGAGTGTGAGCACAATGGCATAAGCATGTGTCCCCCTACACAAACAATCTTACAAACACATGCATGCATCATTTGAGCCCAAATTTATATTATCTTGGTACCTCCTTCTTTCCATCCATAGTGAGTCACTGGGTGGTGGTTTAGTTACAGTGTGAGTATTTTTCATTGATGAGAACTCCCTTAATGTACCTTTGAAATGAAAATATCACCTTGCTGAAACTAAGAATACAGTATGGAATAAAATACAAGAACAAGGACTTTGCCTTTTAGTTGTTTTTAATGAACACTATAAACATCAGTTACTTTCTTAGCTTCAATTACTCCACATTCGGAAAAAAAAAAATAAGGGCAAAGAGGTATGCGCATAAGTGGGTGAGACTGTATTTACGAGTGTGTTCAATCGGTCTGATTTCTTAACATTTGGGTCTGATTTTTGTAGTTGTGGCCATTATTTCTGGGAGCACAGAGAGGGCACTCCAAAGAAATCCGACACAAGCAATCAGGCAATCAGACAAGTTGGGAACAGTTTTGCTGGATCATTGGATGTGACATTACAGTCGATTTATCCTTACCTATACAAAAAAAAGTAGCTGAACCAGAAAAAAATAGGCTGAAAGTTTGGAAATAAATTGCTCTTGTTCAAAATTAGTTTGACTCACCTGAAACTGAGCAATGTCAAATTTCGAAACAGCTGTTTTTATACAAAAGTGCCCTCTGCTGCTACTGTCTACCTCCAGTCCTACCGGCCTGTACACCACAAGCTTCTGCTGTTCACCTGGTATAATGTCCTCTTACAGCTAATGCAATTTGAGACAATAAACATAGAGAGTTTTGTTAACTTTCTAACTTACTATCCTCATAATTTGTTGCTGATGTACCATGTCTAAGAAAATCGATTTGCTAGGTCACATCTTAATAAGAGGAGCTGTTCCAGCTTTTTCATCTGCAATGGTGCTGCCACTGGTGATCGTAAATCTGAGTGGCTCACCGAGATATGTGGAGTCCCTCCTGGTTCAGTGCATGGTCCTCTCAACCTGTGCTACCTCTGTGTGAAATCATTCAAGACAATAAGATTGCTTGTTTAAGCAACACAGAAAACATTCAGATATACCTAACTCTGTCAACAATGTCCCATTGACTCATTGTATAAGTGCTGTAAGTGATGTGAGCAACTTAAGTTCTTTCAGTGAAATACTTGTACAGTGAAACGGTCATATTATAACAGACCATATTACCATATCAAGCCCACAACCACATAAGTCAGCATTTTGTAATCTCAAACAAATAGCAAGAATTAAAGGTCTCATGTCGAGACAAGACATGAGCAAAGCTGGATGGACAATAGTATTGATCTTTTTAAAAATTTTTATTCTTCCCCCAAAGACCATTTAGCAACAGCTCAATGTTCTAACAACAACCAAGTAAGCTGAGTACAGACTTCCTGTTCTTAAATCTTTATACTGGATCCAAGGTACTTATGGAAGTACTTCAGCTAGTTTATGAATCTCTGAAACAACTCTGGCCAAGATTAATTTCTGATCTGCCTAAAGAATATGAACTTAGATCTGTCAGATCTTTAGGAGGCAGTCAGCTGGTGGTGCTTCGTGCCAAAACGGAGCACAATGAAGCTGCTTTAAGCTACTGCCGTATGCTGCACACAGATGGCACCAACTTCTCGATTATCTTAAATGCGCGCCAAGTTTGGCCACTTTTGAAATTTCTGCTGGTCTTCTTTGCCTTTGACTGACTTTATTTTTATTTATTGAATTGTGGACATTTTATTAATGGACTGTACCTGAACTGTCACTGCCCATTTAATTTTATTCTATTCTATCTTTTTTTCTTATTTTACTGTATTTTATTGTTGTTCTCGTACATTTCATTGTCCTGTAAAACACTAGGAATTGCCTCTTTGTTTGAAAGTGCTATACAAATAAGTTGCCTTGCCTAACCTGAAGGGGATTTATAAAACTATGATTGATTAATTTAGTTCATGCCCTGACCACTTATCATCAATGTTCCTGTGTTCCAAGATCTCAACATCAGGGACGCTGCATGGGAGAGAAAAGTTAGGACAATTCTAAGGGCCCATGACTGACTGGAGCCCTAAAATATATAATAACGTTAAGATTTTTTTGGATGGAGAAGTACTAACCTATCATCATTTACAGGAGATTTTATCTTATACAATATTTAGTACAAAATTGCAAAGATACAGTGATTTAAAACTTTGAATGGGTCGATTGGGTTCTAAAGGTGTGGTTAAAGTATTTGTGCTGGATTTGCTTCACTTGGGGCCCTCATTGGGTCCAAAATACCTGGCAGCTCCTCTATCAGTGATAATTGTCTTCACTATGTTTTTGTTAGATGTAAGTAAACTGGCTAAAACCATGAAACTATGATTTGATAAACTGGATATAACCATAACATGCTTGCTGTATTAAAAAAAAAAAAAGTGCACTGTAGAGCCATTAGCTATAATGGGAAATATTGCACACTCTGTTGGGAAATTTGATGTGTCAAAACAATGATCTAGTCTTAAGTAACAACAAGTAACAATTCCAGCCCTTCCCTGAGATGATGATGATGATTATCATGTAATGCACACATGCATATACATGTAGTACAAATACAAATTGATCAATCTTTTAATTTATTACAAACATTTTAAATATATAATAAGACAAATAGGTTGCAGCTGAATTCCTTATGACAAAAATAGACCTGCCAGAGGGGAAGATGTTATTTTTATGGTCTCGCAATGTTTGGGGCAAAGCCCAATGGGCCTGATTACTTTTGAAACAATTGTGATGCCAAGGACAAGCCATTTTCTCATCTCTGATGATTTATTATGGAATATCTTCTCTCAGCTGGAGGTTTTGTGTCTTTGATAAACCACGTCTGTCCTTTTTTGACCTACTCAGCTACTGTTTTCTCCTGTTTTATAGCCTCTGAATACTTCTCACAGCTACATCAGTGTGTAAGAAATATACACAACCATCCAGCAACTGAACTACTGAGTGTCGAATGTCTTTCCATCATGTGTGGTATGCCCTTAGGGTTAGTCATTCACACTCACACTGAATTTCTGCATCCAAAAGCTATTGATCAGTGCGCCACAAATGAACACATTATGCTCGTGTTTTCTGAATTTAACACGCTTAACTCCATTGAGATTTGTTGGCCTAAAAGACCGAATTGGTAGCAATTCATGTTCAAAAACTGCAGCTACAATCTGAATATGAGAACTAAGCAGCATGATGTGAAAAATTGATCAAATAATTCTCTCTGACACAGTTACAAAGATGGTGCATACTTTAGCACACCCTGTTTTTCACTTACTAAAATTTGATTAACATTAGAAAAAATCTAAAATGACTTTTATTACCTTTGTGAAACAGGAAGCAGTCTGTTGATCTTAGGCAAATATTTTAGTTTAAATTAAAAAAAAAAAAAATCATCAATCTGGGTTTTTTTTCAAATCATGTTTTGAATGCTGTCCATTGCGCACCATGATTTAATGCTGTCAACTGGCCCAATTCAGGATTAAGTCAGTGCAATCACCGCCATGACCATCTTATAAAACGATTCAACTTAAATGAATATGCTCCAGTATGTGCAGAAGAAAATGGTTACTGTTGTGTTTAATGATTAACCCCCACTGCTGTTTTTTCAAAGTGAGAAAAATCTGTTAAGTAGGAAAGCGAAATGCTGCAGTGAATCACCATTGTTGGCATTAAACATAATGCTTTGTTTTTTCAAAGGCCCAACAAACTCTACTAGTAAATGGCATCCACTGGCAAATTAATAATTTGCTAAGCATTTAGTTGTATTTTAGATGATGGTTTGTTCAGAATCATTTTGAAGCCTTGAGTTTGACAATTTGGCCGTCTTCATCTTAGGTTTCTGGAGCCAGAACTGACTACATTTGGATAAGAGGGTGGAGCTGGAGAAGCAAGGAGTGGATCTGACTGAGAACCAGAGGATACTATGCATGCCCACCTATACCAAATACTGCCTCTTGGTCAATGGCCTTCTGTGTCAGATAGCGAGGCACCATTTAGTAGCAAGGTGAAATACACAGGCTGGTGTCATTTTTGGACACTCCAGGCAATTATAAGGAGTGAGAAGTTTACATAGAGCAGGTGGATGGGTCAAGCAAACTCGAGACTTTCACCCATGACAAGTCTGCTGCTCATGGATGTGTGAAATCAAAAGAGTTATTTTAACAATAACGTAGTGTCCTTGTATGTGTAGCACGCTGGCAGAGTTACATTCTGTTGCGCTTGTAAAAACATACTTATTTTAAACAAATCATTATGTTTTGTTATGAACCCAACCATGTATTTTGTTGCCTAAGCCTAAGGAACTAAATCTAAGTTTACATTTTTAGTTTATTTTGAAAAGAGACTATATGCATTTAACAAGCAGGAACTGTACATTTCCTGTGAAAAAGTTTATAAAAGTTTATTTAGAAAAGAAACAATGCAGGTAACAATTACATTCAGATGCTGTCTCTGACTGTCCAAAACCAATGCAGGAGGGGTACCTAGAGCATCATATTGTTACATGTAGCCAACTGACTAAGCATTAGTATCTGAAGAGCGGGGAATGAGAATATGTTGATAAACAAGTTCACAGCAATTTAAATGTACATAGTCCCATGGAAAGGCATTGGTACTCCTCTATCTTGTCGCTGTGGTAGCATGTCAACTTATCACAAGGTGCCCGAAAGAATCCTTGCTTTATTGTCTATTTTACTCTGAATGGGACAGTAATTTGCAAAATGAACATCATGCTGCATTAAAGAAGACTTTGAACTAGTGGTTGGGAACATAAACTATTTAAGAAAATGTTTACTGAGGTAATAAATCAAGTGATAAGTAGGATCATTTTCTTGTTGACTTTTATACAATCTTACTTCTTTTTGCAACCAATAGAGTTATCCCCTGCTGGCTATTAGAAAGAATGCAAGTTGCACATTGGCTTCATTTTTCACACCCAGAGGCAATGTTCACTTCCTTTATGTAATCTATGGTTCAGATCCAACTTTCACTTGATGATATTGAAAAGAAGGGGCAGCACCTCTTTAGATTCCCTCTTCCACTATTCCAAAGGCAAACAACAAAACGGAGACCAGCTTCTAGTAATCCGGCTGCAGAAATGATGTAAATCATAAAATATTTAAAACAACAGAGAAGGAGAAAGGCAAAAAAAAAATTTAAAAACAACGGAAATTTTAAAAATTTAAATAAGCTGCTGATGCTCTCTGTGGGTGCAGACAGTTGCAGTTCTATTCAAGTGAACAAAATCAAATGACACAAGAAAAAGAGACAGAGGGGGAGAAAGAGAATTCATGAGGCTCATGTGTCATCTTTCTCAGGACTACTGATGACTTCAAGCTTGATTTATCACTCTTACAGAAACAAAGTTAAAATTAATTTAACTTATGGTTGCAATGTCTAAACTCTAATGATGTCAAACTCTTGATCTCTGCCTTTGTGAAGGAAGGTTACATCATGTTCAACAGCAGGGCAGTCAGTCAGGGACGTGGCAGGCCGAAGAGACGAGGAAAAAACAGAGGAAGAGGGGAAGGTGATTTAACGGTTGCTGTTTCAAAGAGCAGGCTTTTTTCTTTTTTTTTCCCCTTTTATGCAGAGATACCATTCTGGTTATTTGGCAAAGCATTGAGTGCACAACAGGATTATGGCCAACAACTAATGAGTTATATAGTGCTGGCAAGGCTGGCCAAAGAAATGACAGCACACATATGACAGCACCCACATTCATTGCAACCTAAAAACAGAGTGATGTTATTAAATCTGGAACAGACTTGAGGACCTTACATGTTGCATACATGGAATGTCAGGGATTGTCTGTTTGGTCATCAGTTGGCTGGAGATGGTAAATTTGGGGCTTTTGCTGCATTTTGTTTGTGACTTTTCCTGTTTTGATACAGAGTATCACTTTTTTCTTATAATCTATATTTTTTCTATGTCTAATTTTGTCAAACTGATAATATATTTACTTGGTCATATGACCAAAGTAAATACAACACAGAACTGGGGTTAGAACCCGCAACAGAGTCCCAGGTAAGCGAACGAAGATGGATGGATGAATGGATGGATGGATGATACTGTATTTTATAATGTTGATCTATTTTGTTATTATGTTGGTCTTTTCTGTACACAAAAGATTGCATGTTTGTCGGTCATGGGAGAGGGATTGCTCCTTTAGTCTTTCTGGGGTTTAATCCTTTTTTTTCTCTTTTAAAGGGTTTTTTGTAAGGGTCTACAGATAGACAATGCCTTATGTTGTACAGTTGGTAAAGCCCCTTAAAGCAATTTTCTTTTATAGGACTATATAAATAACATTGACTTGACTTGACTCTGAGCTCGTAATGGACTCACCAACTGTATGTGTGGGAGTGTTCTTGCATATTTGTGATTAGCTCTCAGAACTCTCTTTTTATTCCTTTCATCTGTGCACATTCATGAAGCATACATTGTTCGCTGGACCTTGCATCAGTTCTTGCTGACCCTGGTGAACTTGCCTCTAACTGCATCTTTCCATTGACTGTCTCTAAAATTTGCTTCACGTTTGGTCTAAACACATAGTACCTCCAGCAGAGAGAGAACATGTTAATTTATGTGTTGGATCAGTGCATGTCATCGTGTACTTCAGATCCACAGGCAGTTGCTTTTGAAAAGGGATATTTTCCTCTACTGTTTGGCCTGAGTTTTAAGAGTTAAATTTGCAAATTTCAGAAAACTCTCATTACTGTTTATCAGCGTGGACATGAAACAGAGTGTTTAGGAAACAATGGCATAATTTCAATTCCTTCATTCATTGTGTCCAATGTCAATAATGGAGTCCCAGTTTGCTATCATACTGGAACTCTTTGATAAAACTTATAGTTAGGGCTGGCTCAGACTTGCCATGGACCAGCCCGTATTAAGCTGATAGAGGCCTAGTCTTCCGGGGGACTTCCTATGATACTCTGAGTTCCTTTCTCCTTCTTTTTCTCTCTTCATCTTCTCCAGAGGCTTGGAGGTCCCTTGTCTCACAGGTTTTCTTCAAATGCAGCTGCGTCTGGATCGTGGTTCCTGGTTGCACTGATGCTGTGGTCCTGCCCAGTACCTACTACTTCTATTATTATCATGGTGCTATAACTATTATACACCTATAATTCATTCAGGACCACTGAGTCAAGAAAAACACTTCCTAGCAGCTTTTAGATTTAGCTCATTGCATATATTACTATTTGGCGGTATGGCTCTGTTCTGAGGACCCCCTGCCCTTCCACATGCTTACGTGGAAAGTGTTAAACAGCAACAGCACACATTCCTGAGGAAGGGGGAGCAGCAGCAGCAGCAGCAGCAAAAAGAAAAGAACAAAACCCCCACAGAGCAGGCATCAATGACACAACACCATAGATCAAGTCAGAACGGCACAAAGGATGAGGCAAGGAGGAGGAGGTGCAAAAGCGGCATACAGAGGGGAAGGGAAGAGCAGGCCGGCTAGAACAGCCTAAATAAGGCGGCGCAAGTGAGTTAAGTGAATCAGATGCTTAGAAGCAAGTCATTTGGCCAGCTGATACCAACAGTAGCAGAGCTTGACACCATGGCCTGCCTGAACTAAGGCAATGCTCAATTTATTATTGTCACATACAATCTTATAATATATACATGTGACATTTTAGACACTGCCAATGTTTATATTCATATTTCTATTGCTATTGTTATGATCATTATAGTTACTATTGTTGCTGTTGTTGCCTTGCATCTCTCCCTTTCTCTCTTGTGCACATGTGAGCATTTGCGGACAAGTGGGGTGTTTCGGAGAGTAGATGTGCATCTTCTCTCAAGGTTTGTTGTTTCTTTTTTTCACTGGTGGCTCCCACAGTTTCTTACTAAAGTTCACTTAAGTTTTCCTTAGCACTGTTTGGATTCACAGGGTTGTTCGCTCTGTGCAGCGGCAGCCAGTGCGACACTGGGCGTCATAGCTGGGGTAACAAGAGGGCTGCAGATTTTAGAAATCTTTCCTGGCAGCACAGTATCAGAGTACCGGTTGGTGTGGAATGCTTGGTGGAGGAGTGTAGTTTGGCAATAGAAGAGGTTGTTGGATGTGAAAGTTTGAAGGTAGTGTCCAGGATGAACAGTGTGGTTGTTTTGGAATCAATAAAAAAAGTTAATACTGTTGCTGGAAATGGAATAGTTCTGAGCAACAGTTGTGTAAGCATTTTTCCCCTTTCAAATCCTGCCAAAAAAATCATCCTTTCTTACTTGCCACCATTTATCGGTGTCAAGGTGACGGAAAGGGAACCGTCACATCATGGTCACATTGTGTCAGCAATGCAAATGCAGATGTCAGGCTGCAAATCAGCCAAATTGAAGCATGGCGTGTAGTCTAGGAGACAATTGTACATGATTTTAAGGAATGACAACAATGAGCTAAATGTGGCAATGAAAAGTTTATGGTTTTGACAACACCATTTTTGCAGCGACAGAAGCAAGAGGAAGAGGGAGGCAGCACAGGAGCCTGGCATGGATGTGCAGCAGGAACCGAATCAGACTAGTGTGGAAGGAGAGAAGGATGAGATGAACACTGATGAGCAAATAACTAAAAGAGAGACTAGTGTGAAGGATGATTAAACTGTCTTTACATTGTCAGGCTCAAAGAGAATTTAAAAAAGAGAATCAAAAGGAGCAGAATAAAAAAAGCAATTAAAGGAAAAAGCAAAGGTGCTTCAGTTGAACTCTGACTCTGAAAGTGAAAGGGAGTCTTCTGACTCATTCCCTCTCATGGTCAGGAGAGTAATGGCTATAGTCTTGTGCAAATCCACAGCTTCTTGGAAGTAACTAGAGGGAAAAGAGATGTGTGGATTATTTTTTTCCAAACCGATCAACATCTGTTGATTCGGTCCTTGTCGATCACTTTTCGGCAGTAGTACTTTCAGAATTTCATCTCAAAATCTTAATGGAGCAAAATATGCTAAAAAAGAACTATGTTTTAAGATCTTTTGAAAACAAAGTATTGCTTTTGCTAAAAACAACCCCATAGAAACAGTGACATTAAAGCTGAGTGGAAGAGGGAATAGGATGGAGATATTGTTTTGAGCCATAAGAGGTTAAAGAGGTGAGAGTGCAAATGAGTTACTTAAAGTGAGTGCCAGATATGAAAAATCTACTTATTAGAGATTTTAATTGTGCTGTTGGTGATTTAGACAGGAGCTTACCTAGAGCCTAATGTGCAAACAAGGAAGATTTTGAAACATATTATTAAGAAGCTATTGGCTTTTTCTACTGATAGCTGCACCATTGTCCTCAGTAGTCATTCCTTCAGAGTAAACAATACTGTCAGAGCTGTTGCTTTAATACGCTATGTATTTTTTTAAATTGGATTTAAAGGTTGAATACATTGAAAGTATGCACTTTAGATGTGTATCTTACATGTTTTTTTTTCTGTTTTACAATAAACAAATTAGTTGCAACAGAATAAGAGTAGGCTTTTTATAGAAGCAGGTTGGTTTATATCTTTTAAACTTTTGCAGTGGCATATTTATGTTATGTGGTGCTTTAGTGTTTGTATTTGATGGGAGAATTACAGTAGCAATGTAAATGTCATAATTCAGTGATAAAATCTAGACGGTTGGTTTTATATGCTTTTAGCATAGAGCACTTTTATTGACTATTTGCTGTTTTACAGAATTCAAGTTCTTAATACAGAGTGCAGTACAGAGAGTGAGAGAGCTGTGTCTTGTGAGAATTGTATTTCCATGTGGTCATGATAGTGTAGTTGAAAGACATTGCTGTAGCAGCTCAATTCAGTGATTTAGGCTGATAAAGTGAGAATATTTCATCCAACATAAAAGTATATCCACTACTTCTGCTCACTCAGCAAAGCAGCACCACTCCAGCCTCTGTCCCTGAGCAACTTCTCTTTTCCTTCTCTTAGAATTACTATCCTAAACCTCCCCTCCAGAGCCTGGCTGGGCAAGCCGACCTGGTGCGGGCCAGCCCTTGACGACATTGATTGCTTGAGTAAGAGAGACATTTGCACGGTCACTCTGTGGCCTTGCTGACCAGGGATCATAGCCATCTCTCTGCCAGACTGTCTGACTTCATTATCAAGCAGCGGGGAGAGACACACAGAGGCCTTAACTCTGTCTCTGGAGACACACAAGCGGGCAAATCACCTCCATCTCAGTGTTTGATAATCTTTATCCTCTGCCTTCTTGCTGTTCCTACCTGTCTCAGGCCTGATGCTTTGTGATATCCTCACTGAGCGGTGCAAGAGAAGGGCAGACAAAGAGAGATGGCAGACAGCAGAAAAAACGAGAGGTGGGAGGTAAGAGTAAGCTTTTTGTAACAACCCTTTTTTGTGTGTTACTAGGAGAGCCGACCCCGAGATTAAAAGGGTATATTTTGCACTCTTTCTGTGTCTCTCATTTGGCTCCCTCTCTAGCATTCTCTTTACCTCACTCTTATTACTGCAGTGCCTTTTATCAGTAGCGCATCTGAATGTAGTTCCATGTCTGTGTCCTCCTTTGCAATTCTTCCTTATAAAGAAACTTTTCCCTTTACTTCTCTGTGGGCACGGATGACAGAAGCAGAGAATCATAGACACCCAACAGCCTTCTGCAGGCCCCCAAGTCATCCCTGCTGCTCTCTGATCACAAGCGATGAACAGCAACCACCTGAAAGAGACAGAGTTTAAATGTTCACACTTACTCTGTGCTGAGTTTGACAGTTGCCACAGATGTCATCATAGCACACCCTTTAAGAGTTCTGTTCTGTAAATTGCATTTGATTAGATCGCACTTTATTGCCAGATTCCTGGCAAAGCTGGGACAAATTTCAGAGGAATTGATTAAGCATAATCAAATCTATTCTTTTTTTCCTCATGTTGTGTTCTCTTCTGTCCAAATGATTAGATTATCATATCTAGATGATATATTCTGTCTTATAAAGAAGTGAATTAACAGATAGAAGAGGAAATGGTGAGTAGGAAATTTTATAAAGTATAAGCACGACTAAGAGCCTAGAGCAATGCTTTCAGCTCAATGGCACTGCACAGTAAGCTTAGTAGTGGTGCTTTGATCTAAATGCTTACAAGTTAATGCTCATAATAATTACTTTATACTAATAATGTTAAGCATTTTGTTTAGAATATTCACCATATTAGTTTAGTGTGTTATCATGCTTACATTTGAAAATCAGTAGGCTACTCAACAAAGTACAACCGAAGCTGATGGGTGTCAGTTAAGCTGGTCATATGCTGCACAATTTTAGTCAGTTTTAGAAATGTTGTCTAATTACAGCTTGCACTGTAGGAGTCAAGAGTCTGCAATGTAATGCCAAAGACTTATGTCATGACCTATGTGCTCACATTTTGCAGTCTGAATGTCAAGCCACATATCCTGAGTGGTCACTCAATAGACAACTCAGCTCATGCACACTGTTTGGCAACTGACAGTTGTCAAAAAATATTTGTTTGAAAGCTCCAGAGCTGCATGCAGGTAGAAGTTTGTTTGCTGGTGGAGGTGAGGTTCACATGATGTAACAAATGTCCCAAGCTTAAAAGTCTGTTTCTGCAAAAATAGGTAGTTTTGATTCCATGTCTTTCACACACCAACACACACATAAGTTAGCAAGTTAGCTGCACCAACAGACTAGCTGCGTATAGGCTCCTAGACTACACCTTATGACTCACATGGTAAGAAGATGCCTTTGGGGAAACGACTTGGCTCTGCATTTACAAAAAGCCTGACAACGGCTGACCAACCATCAACTGTGGAGTACTATTGTACTATTGTAATACTATTACAAGAAACTATTTTATGTAGCACTGATTTAACAGCAGCACAGTAATCACAATTGAAACTTGGGCCACCCAGTGTTGTAACTGTTATAGGGAAAGAACTGAACAACTCTTATTACTGATCTGTTGAGTTAAGAGTGTTTCTTTTTTCCACTTACAAGAGATGCTGTTCAATCATATTGTACAGCAAGAACAGTGAGCCTGGAGCTATTTTGGAAAATTGTTCTGCAATGGAACAGCATTAACTGTTGAATTGTCAATTTCCACCACCACAGGTAAATAGAGTGGGCTCTGATTGGCATTAACTATGTTATGCTGTTCAGTTTTATTGGTCAGAGATGCAGCCGCCAAGTGTGAGATTGGAAAAAACAAGTGAAATATTTTCATTTCACTTGTTACCTGCATCATAAATATCTGCAACCCCTATACACCATACCCATTCTCACACTTTCGGCAGATAGCGCTTAAGCGACGTTGGGGAGTCATTCTTCCAACTTTGGTGTGTTCATGAGCATCAGGTCATAATTTGGAAACAAGAAGATGTGTTGTATTTTATTGCTCAGAGCATTTTAATAATGCATTGATAAGCATTATATTACAAAGTAATGTTGTCCTAGACTTGTTGCTTCACTGGTTCAACAACTAAAACTACAATAATTTTGTGTTACCTAATTCAATAACCTTTTTATCAATTCTAGGTCATGCTAGATGTACAGCAATTAACGGTTACAAACTAATACCATATTACAAATTATGCAAAACATTGACATGCAATATGGGTCATGATCCTGGGTATTCTGTTATAATGTGGACTTTGTTTAGGGATTTTCCGTTTGTGTTTTCATTGTTTCATGTTATTCATGTTCTGTTTCCTGTTCTATTTTGTAGTTGGGCTCTTCATGTTTCATGTCTGGTTTTAGTTTCTGTCTTTGTGTGTTCATTAGTTGCATAGTCCTCACCTGTTTTTTATCGCATGTGTCTTTTATTAGTCTTGTTTGTCCTTCCCTGTTTTCAGAATCTTCCATGCACACCTGTTCTGTTTTAGTCTCATGTAGTCCACCCTTGTGTTCGATGCCACACCTTTGATTGTTAGCCAATCCCTGTGTTTCCCTCCTCTTACCTGTGTCCACCTCCCTACCTCAGCTGTGTCTTGTTCTTGTTATCAGCTTTCTGTGTATATATGTCTGTGTCTCCCTTTGTTACTCAGTCAATCAGGTTGTCTGTGATCCACTGTGTCGTCTTTGTGTGTTTACTGCTGTCTTCACCTGTGAGTTTTTCCTTGTGGTCCTTGTTGGTTTAGGTTTAATTTTTGGTTCGTGTTTCATTTGTACTTTGTGTTTTGGTTATGTTTGTTTTTTGGGCATTTTTATTGGCATTAAAGCTTGCTCTTTGTTTGTGCATCTATCCGCCCTTTTTGTTATGCATTTGGGTCTTCCTCTGAACTCCTACATGAGAATACATGAATTTCTAAAAACAAAATTACCATTAACTGAATATCGAGTTTCATCTGCCATTTTCTACATATATGACTTCAACCCCACAACAAAAATACCCAACTTTTTGCCAACTTTCCAAGTTCTTTTTACGATTTAAGGGGATGTTCACATGAATTTTACAAATCGGAAACTATTTTTTCTATTATTGTGACACTGCACGACACCACATGAATGCAGGGTGTTGAGTCTCTCTCCCGCCTAATAGTAAAAAAAAAACTTAATGCAACTTTAAGATTGCTTTACACACACATACACACCTACACACACACAGACACACCTACACACACACACACACACACCTGAAAATACAGCTTGTACTCATCAATTCCTTTAAACTTTGAAGCCCATCACATGTTTTGCCCTCACATCTCCACATGCCGTACGACATTTTCTCAAGGACACACCAGGTGGCAGTGAAGTGCATGCTGGGAGCCATCTCAAAATGGAAAGAAATCCCTCCTCAGGAGCTAGACAGAGTGTGATAACCTGACCACTTCAATCCGCCTTCCAGTATGTGATAACACAGTGGCTCCAATCTGACAGGACAGCAAAAGCCATAAAAAGCGTTGTGGCTGTTTTCTCAGTTAAATTGTTTTACTACAGTAGACCAGGAAGCAGGAGGTTGCTACAGCTATTCATTTCAGTGAGACCCTAACGGTATCTCTGTTGCATCTAGGCAGCTGTGGTGGCAGCAGAGGAGCAGATAAGCAGGCACCACCCATGTGATCATGCACAGACTGTTTTATATTTTCTGACATGTGACATATTGCAGCTGCTTATGTTGCTGTGTGACAGTTCACTTTGTCCTCCACTAAACACCATTCAGTGATCCTCTTCATTGTAGGAATACTTTTCAACACCTATATTGTTCTTTCTTTGATGTTCTCCTATTTTTCCTCTTTATTTTTATTGTCCCCCCCCACATGCACACTGTCACACACACTCTTCAATCTCCCAGCCGTATCGCTGAAGTGCAACCATATGACTGATCTGCACGCCAGCTGTAATCTTTCCACCTCTCTTTCTCAACTGAAGGATCTCTCATTCACTCCCTTTTCAAGTGTTTCTTTTTTGCCAGATGGAAAATCTTTTCTGGAAAAGATAATAGGATAGCTGCTGGCTGCAGTGCAACTTTCTGGGTAAAAAAAATTTGCATCTAAATTACACTGTACTGGGTTAAGTTGTAACATGTTTAACTAGGCTTGAAAGTGTGAGATATGTTTTTCACTGGTGTTTACAGATTGCAGTTTTATTTCTTTTATCTATTTATTTGTATAGTCTGCCAAAATCACTCATCCCACTGAAGGCAATGATGTGTATATGATGTACACCTTTACAGATTCAACTGAGAAACGGGGGGAAATAGAACATTGGTTGTGTGTTCAGTTAAAGCCTAAAACCTTTATTTTACCCCAAAACTTCCTACAGAAACTGGGATAGATGTTTAAGTCTACAACCTATGTGACTTTAACGCTAAGTACATTTACTAGCACAAACTATGTCAGTTTTTTTTCCCTTTTTCTGAAACAGACAGTATTTCTCCTACTTTGTTTACATGGTTAATGAAAATTAATATTCAAACAACACTCCAGTTTACATTCAGCCATGCTTTAATGTGACCTAACATCATTTTGCGTCTTGCATCAAATTAGGAATTTTTTTTACAGTTTTCAGAGCAAACTTCTTAGACTTCCTTGTTCCTTCCTTTATATTCTTTAAAAGGCTGGTGTTGCCTTATTTACACATATCCAAAAACCTGTTGATATCTAAGTCTTTCATGAAGTTTAAAAGCAGGTGTGTTTCTTCTTCTGACCAGAAATTGGGGCTTTTTTTCAGGTGGGAAGACCTGAGAGCAGCAGAGGGGGCTGACATTTCTAAAAGAAAACTAAATGTTTGGTTTTATTGTATTCACACTTTGTGTTACAGTTTTGCTTGTATGAAAAGTGCTATATAAATAAAGCCTGATTGATTGAGCTATTGATAGTAAACAGACGAGAGGTTGTGTGTCCCAAACTACTGTAAAAAACAAACAAACAAAAAAAAAAAAAACAGTTGAGACGCATTTTCCGAATTGGCTGTTTACATGCCTAAACAATGTTCCTTAAACTTGAATAATACTGGCATATCCCACATGTCATAATCCAAAAATGCTAAATTTGGAAAATGGCCCAAATCAGAGTATTTAAATGTAATATACTGTTTATATGACCCGCATGAAATTCAAAACAACAGGTTGGTGTACATGTAACTGTAGTAACTGTAGTTACATGTGCTGCCATGACCGCTGACCCCCTTTTCATGCCTAAACCTACCTAAACATTGACAAAGCAGTGGAAAACAATCATATAAATCAGAACTGTAACAATCATTCATGACAGTTTTGGAAGGCACTGAATACAGTCTTCCTGCTGATGGGGACATCAGATCACCAAATACTTGGGCTGGAAATGATCTGTTTTTGAGAGACATGCTATACTCACAGTGACAATTCTAACATGCAGATATAATGTTTATCATCTTAGTTTATTGTGTCAGCATGTTATCGTTTGCTTAATAGCATTGAACATCAAGAGGCTAATGGTAAGGTTATTAGTTTTTTTGTTGTTTAGTTGTATGTCTAAGTATTGGACAAAATGAAATTTGAACCCATATTGGCATAAGATGGAAGGTAACAGAAAACCAAAGCTAATGAAATTCAGCCTGAAGGGGACATGAATTCATCCAACTGCTGTCTCCATTATGGTTGCATGAACTGTCAAGAAACTAATCCACCCTAATGAATGGGCACTATGCGTATCAGTACCAAATGTCATAGCAATCCATCCAATTATAATCAAGACATATAACTACAAACCAAAAATGTCAAACTCATGGTGAGACTAGAGGAAAAGTCAAGGAAACCCTTGGTGTATAAATGACCATATGATCATGTGGGCGAGACGGAAAGGCAGATAAGTGCATCAGCAGTGCTGTGGTCGATTTGCCAGTCTGTTGTGGTAAAGAGGGAGCTAAGCTGAAAGGCAAAGCTTTTGATTTAGCAATCCATCTACACTCTGACCCTCACCTATGGTCATGCACTTTGGGTAGTGACTGAGAGAATGAGATTGCGAATACAAGTAGTTGAAATGAGTTTCCTCTGATGGGCTCACCCTGAGAGATTGGGTGAGGAGCTCAGACATCCGGAGGGAGCTTGGAGTAGAGTTGCTGCTTTTTTGCTTCAAAAGGGGCCAGTTGAGGTGATTCAGGCATCAGGATGTCTCGTGGGCACCTTCTGGTTTTCCAGGCACATCAAGCTGGTAGGAGGTTGTCTACATGGGGTTAGACCCAGAACACGCTGGAGGGATTATGTAAGTCAGCTGCCTGGGAAATGCCTCAGGTTCCCCAAAGAAGAGCTGGAAAATGGATGGATGGCTGGGTGGATGGATGGAAATGAACACATGCACTTTAGCTTTGTTCCACTGGTAATAAAAACAGCTTTCACAGATGTTGGATCAGTGTAAATGACTTACTATTTCATTGTTCTCCTGCACATCAATTTTCAGATGCAGCCTGTTTCACCAATGACAAAATAGTGAGTTTTCTAAAATGGCAACTTGTGAATTCCATAACAGGCTTATATGAGTGTGTTCTGATCTGCTGGGTCTGGGTTAGGCATAGTAAGGACGGTTTTAACCTAAAAGACTGCTTAATGCAAAGTATTCATATCAAGATATAACAAGGAGCTCTGTGCTGTACAGGCAGTTATGTAAAAATATGGGTAGACCCCATAGCAAAACCAACAAAAAAATTGCAGCATCACATACAAATGACTGTGATGTTGCCATTTATATATAATTCTCTTTTGTCCCCATTTTTGTGTGCGTGCTCTAACAGTAAATGTCTGGATATGGCATTTTCACTGTCAGCCTTGTTAGTTTGTATGTTTCAAACTCACATGTGCAGCAGATAGACTTCAGAACCTATTCCAAAAAAATTCTGTGATGACTGCTCTCTATAATTTTATGCATTTCAAAGTGACTTCTCAGTCCATATTTCTGAACGTCTTTAATGTCCAGTCAAAGACTGGCACACAAAAACCCCAGTAGTTACTGCGGAATGAGTGAAATTAATTTCAAGGAAAGGTCATGATGTACACACATGTTTAGACTGCCCAAAATTAAATGAATATTAAATCAGCTGGGTAAGAGAATGATTTTGCATGATGCAAAATGGCAGAAAAGTATGAAGGGAGTGGTGGCAACCAGTACGTGCACATATAAGTTTTAACTAAAGGCATTAAAGGCAAGCTGACCACTGTCAGTGGTACACTTCAGAGGGTATAGGCCAACATGTTATGTTGCTGGTTACCATGCTCCTGCATAGTAATATGTTGAGATTAAATTTAGACACAAGTCAAGAAGTGAATCCTGCAAAACCAGGATTTTGGAATGATCTCTGTATCTTCACTTGTCACAAACACGCTATGGGTATTTTACTGGGAGGATAGCAGGAGAAGTGACGGACTAACAAAACCCAGGCTTTGTGGTCTATTATTTTTACAGCTCTCATAACCCTTACACCACAGAGCTATCATTCCAGGTTAGATACCCCATTAACAGCTGTGACTTTACATCAAAAATGTCATCCCCTGCAATATCATAACCCCTCCACTGTAAAGGTTTACAATCCACTGAATTCAGGTCATGTTAAACGATAAGACTGTAGAGAAGAGGAGGGGACCTGGATTTAAATAAATCGATGGAGAGGGTGTCTAGGGGCACAGCCGTGTTTTGTGAGCAATCTCTTGGAAGGGGTGCTGCAGTTTGACAGCAGCGGGTGGAAGCTGTGGTTTTTGATCTCCACTACGAGGGTGGTGCAGCGCCGTTGCCAAATTGGATCTGTAGCAATCTATAACCTTGCCAACTGTAGTCCATGGCTGACAGCAGTCCTCTAAAGAGCGTCTCAGAAACCATTTCTTCGTCATGTAGTGGCTCCTGTTGTTTCACTGTGGATTACTATACACCGACCCTCAGCTTTCTGCATACACATTGATACTGTGGAGCCACTGGCAGGGTACAAATACTGCTGAGTTAGTACAGCTACTTGATGGGTGGATTCCAAACAGTAAATGTACAGTATGCACGTTTGTGTGTAACAAGAATTAAAACCTGGCTTTTGTTTATGGATTTCAAAAATTCAGCAGTAAAGACTCTTATACTTGGAAATTCAGGATTTGTTAATGCATGTTACTTAATGCAAATTTCTGGAAGTTTAATTAGAAGGGGGGAAAATATAATTGGTGGTCAGGTATGAATGAACCCCCTCCCACACACATACGCATGCATTAACCTGACAGCAAAGAAGCATTCAGGCCTGACCTCCAGCGGCCAGCCCTCTAACCCGCAAGCTAATTATAAACCTCATTATGTTCTCTCAGTCCTCTTCCCTCATCACATTAATTCTGCTGTGTGCTCGGACAGACTGAGTGAGGACTGATGTCAAGAGGCACAGGAGAAAGGAGAGGAGCCCTGTCTATATGCACAATTTACATTTTCCCTTTTTCCTTCCAAAATTTGTTTTTATAACATTATAAGATTGTGGCCTTTTTATTATCTATTATTTATTATTTAGAACACAAACAACAAGAAAAAACATCAGATTTGTCATTTAATTGGCATGTTTTATGCATGTAGAAGGAAAAAAATTGATTGTGGGATAAAGTTATAATAATGTCACAATTCAGCATTTTAAGTGGTTGATTAGAAAATAGACAGGAAAGAGGAGACAAGAAAGAAAGCATCATGTAGCAATTAGACATCACGGTAGCACTTATAAAAATAATAGATGAGAAACCTGCAGGCTCTCCATATGACACATTACAACTCCACTTCAATCATATTTGTGTGTCTCTGCTTGTGTCTCTTGCATACAGACATAATAAATAGCAAAACAGAAAATAACTCATCTGAATGCAGTGCCAGTTGAATGACACATATTTAATTTCACATATCTACCTTGAGAAGCCAAATCATCTTGGTACCACCTACATGTTACCCTGTGGACAAGGGAGATAAAGTGCATTACACCAACAACAAACAAAGACAATCAATGGCTATTTAAATTCACCATCATGTATTATTCAATGCACTTATCTAATCTATCAAAAGTATAGTGTGGGTTCATCTAAATGATAAAGAGTTTTGTTTTCCACACCCTTTTACTGGTATCTAGGCAGGCATGGTTTCCATTTTATTTAGTTGGTGGTACTCAATCTTTTAATAAATTACATTTTGAAAAAACTTAACAGCACCTTGTCTATCACCAGAAACAGCATCTGCATTGCTCAGAATAATTCACATTCTCTGGACAAACGATAAAGTTTTAAATCAGGGGTGGGAATCACCCAAGCCCCCACGTTAGGATATCATTACAACCCTGAGCCCATGATAAAATACTTTTGAAATTTAAATGTTTTGTGATATGAGTATTGCAGTAACATATATTGCAATATATTGAAATGTATTACACGTAACTACAAAATAAGAACAAACTTTGTCAATATATGTTGTTTTTCTAATAAGAGACATTTTAGTCTGTTCATCTCGCTTCAGTCATTTTTTATTGCAGCAACGCATATGGCTGAAAAAGCAATTGATTTTATAATTTCCATGAGCCACTAAGAGGACAATTTTTACTTGCAATATCAGTTATTTAAAAAATCAGTACTGGGCATCTGTATGTTGATATAATACTGCCAGGCAAAGTATTGTGATAATATGCTGCACTGATTTTACCCCACCCTTAATTTTAATCCTAAACTACTGTAAATCAACTATAAACCTTTTTTTGAAAAATCTTTGTGTATGTGAACATGTGTAATCATGGGCCCCTCAAAGAAACTATGTAAAACATGACATAGAAGAGACTGGAGGGCAACAGGGTGGGTCAGTGGTAAACAATGCGCCTTCTCAGCAAGAAGCAAGGGAGACCTGTGGGGACATTGTCTTGTACCCTATGTGGACAGCCACTACAATTTGCAACAGCATAAAGAATGGAAAGATCAAAAGATGAATATTAATGACTATGGTAGGGATGATAGAGATGATAGAAGTAAAATTAATAATCATGTGGGACTGTGAAGCTGAACAATCTAAAATCGGAACTGGAGAGGTTTTGATGTTTCAACAAGGTATATTACATTTTAATAATGTACGGCAGAACTTTCAATGCGGCATGTAAATGTAGAGTGATGAGTCATCCATGGCCTCTGATTAGGGTTTTACAATTGTTACTTTAAACAATCTGAATGTACTGTCTGATGATGTGGTAAATGCAGATAATCAAAGCATTCTTACTGTCATATTATTTTAGAATTTAAAAGTAAAGTTGATTTTATGTTTGTAATTAAACATAATCTTACTTGTTTTTGATTCAACTTATTCAAAGACATCATGCTTTAAAGAAATCTTATGACCATGTCTTTCACTATTTGTTTTGGCCTCTGTTAAAGTGCAATGTTGCCAAATATGAGAAGTCATTTAATCATAAAGTGGCATAGAAGAACTTGGGAGGTGAACAGCATCAGCAACAGTTGAATTTGCTAAATTTTCCTTCACAACATTACTATGTTGCCCAGACATGAGAAATGGAATGTCATCGGACAGTGCCTCATGTTGTTGAGTTAGTTGGGTGGTGCTCTCACCACAAATGGATGCCTGTTACTGAGCTCATATATCACTTTGCCTCTCTACTCAGGTGTGACGTTTGGTTTCATGTGGTCCCCACTTTGTTCACATACAGTTTGATAGAATAGTGATTGTACAACTGTTTATGTTAGTAATAAACAATGAGCATTTTATTTGAAATTCTGGTAGTACGGCAGTACGTTTACATTACATTTAATTAGGCCATTTAATTTGATTACTGTCCTTTTTCCCAGTGTACAATCGAGGAGAATCGATTTAATGACGGAAGTATGTCCGACTCTGCCAAAGTATGTGGCGATATGCCCCTTTTTAAGTAGATGCTATTGGGCCATCTTCCAGTTGACCTATTACAGAACATACCAAACAAGTAAGCAATCAGCAAACAGGTTGCATGTCAAATGGTGAAGAAATTGATAACTTTTTAATTATGTGCTCTGCACTTTACTTTTTACATTAGTCTTGTTTTGTTTTCTTCAATTCTTTTTTTTCTTTTGTCTATCCTGTCCTTCCTCTATGAATTTCTGCAGCTGATTTCCGGGTCAAAGCCCAGCACAGGGACTATGGAGCGTGCACAGAACACCTAGGCCAGTTCAGGTCTGACTGAGGCGTATACATGGAAGAGTAGCTCGATTCCCAACCGCGCTCTGCGTGTGTGTTAGTCTAACTTTGACTGAAATTTCAGACAAACTGACATGTTTACATGTATTTCAAAAGTCCAGTTTTGGTCGGACTAACATTATACGACATTTTCTAACATCAAGTAAATGTACTGACTGACCTAGACTGTTAAAACAGGCTGGTTTGTGGAAACTGAGTTATCAACATCACTGGCTGGATGCTGACCAGTTTAGCCCGGGTAATACGGGTGATTCTGTAGCTCAGGAAGTAGATGTTACTCCCACACTTTTGATTGCTCCCGTGCTTTCGGTCCCTGCAGTTGGTTTGGATGGCGAGAGGAACTCTGAAACTCTGGATGATCCTGACATATACAGTCGACTAAAAATCTCACCCTGCTTCACTTGGCTCTGCATGTTGGGATCTTTTGTTGACTGATAGAGGCTCAGATCTGCCAGCTATGTTACAAGCTTCATGTCCCAACTGGAGTGGTTTGTTCAGGAGGACAAATGAAGGAATTGGGAATTTTTTGTTTTGTTTTTTTAAATTGTATTATTGCTTTTGTATTTGTTCACTTTAGAGCACAGTGATCTCATTGCAAACACATCTTAAGGGGGAAGGGAAAGGGGTTTGCTCTGGTAGGCCTATGAACTGGTATCTGTTTTCTCTGCAGGTGGTGATTAGTGTGGACTGGAACACCTGTGGTGCCTGGTGTGTACTGAGTTTAAGTCCTGACTGCACTTTAACCACTCTCTCTGCTCCTCTCCCCACGTTATGTCACTTTACTTTACATTTATGCTTCCTTTCCACCTCACAACACCTGCACCCACATCCTTCACCCCTTCATACTACAACATTGACTTTACTGATTTCCACATTTCATGTTGTGGATATTTCTGTAAACTTTAATTTAGTCTGATTCGGTTTATTTTTGCCGAATATCTTTTGGTTATCTTTTCTTATGGCCACATGCCGGGGTGTAGCAAGAAGAATAGCTAAGAATAGGCAATCTTTCTGATCCCTTGTCCGTCCTTTCTCGATCCATGTCTCTCCATGCACTTTTTTATATTTTCTTTTACAAAGTAAATTAGTTTTCTTTTCCTTTCCTTTTCTTTCTGTCTTTTCATCTTGGAATCCCAATTTTAAATCAGTTATAGCACTAATTACTTTGAAATATCAAATGAAAACAAAACAAAAGTTTTTATTCCAAGATTTTCAAGCCCCCATTCCCATTGGGGCCCTGGGTAACCAGTCCCACTTTTCCCTCCACTACGACACCCCTGGCTGCATGTGCTAGGTCGTAACATCATATATTTCTCCCTGATCTTCATAATTAGCGTTATGCAGCAACACACAACTGCAGGCTGACACTTCAGAAAATAAATCTCAGTCTGGCCCTGTATCAGCCTGTGTCATGCTACGACAAAAACTGCAATTTGTAAGCAGACATTCACGGTCTAGGAGCACCTGGTCCCTTTTTTGCAAGGGTCACGTGTCATGTTATAAAAAGGAAGGTTTAAATATGAGCTTTCTGTTCACACTCACACCTTTTTCTGCAATTGATCTCCAAAGTGTGTTTTCTGTTAAAGCATCTATCACAAGTAATTAACCACATTTGTATAAAAGCTTATCAATAGTTCATCTTACTGCACTGTAAAGGTTCATTTGCTAAAGTAACATTCAGTCCAATATTTTTTTGTCCACATTCACCAGGAGTACAGTACACACGCTGTTATCTGGAGAATAACAAAGAAGAAGCCGAGGCAGCAATTAAAAAGATTTCTGCAGTTTTGGCATATTTACTGAGGATACTTACTGAGTGTCTCGCTGCTCACAAAGGCAGTCATAAATTGTGTAACCTTCTACAGTAAGATAACCTGACAAAGGATTTCTAATTATGGCTGCTAATATAACGATTTATACGCTATAATCAATAGTCATTTGTACCTGTAATTACTGCTCCTTACAGTCACAGGTAAATTATATTGTAATTTAACACAATAAGACTGTGGATCCATCTCAGCTTGTTAGTGAAATGTCAAAGCAAAATTAATACTGTCCTCAGGACAGCTATTAAGAAGTCAAAGATGTGCCATTTCTTTCCCTGTCTTCTTCATTTAAGGCACCAGTTGGAAAACAGCTTCTTGATGGTTGTAGTTGTGAACATCCCCTCAGAAGGCACTTTTTTTATCCATCACATCTTCCTTGGTGATGCTGCCCCCTTGCACTTGGCCTAAATGTAGATGTGTTGAACACATACAGAAATAGCATTGATTTTGAAGTGGACATTTGGTGTCACAGTCCCATTTGGCCATGCTGTAGAGGGTTCTACAACTAAATGTACAGTGTACTACTTCTTTACAACCATCAGTTTCTTCTTTTGAAGTGAGCACATTCTTCCCTGGGATATAAATAACCATAAAGCACTGAGTCCAGGCCTGAGGGGTAATTTAATCTCACAAATGCACAAATCTGTAAACTCTCTTCACTATACTGAATAGACAGTGCTGTTTTGTTGTTGGTCTTCTTTGTATGTGATCCTTTGGGTGAACCAGGCATTATCACGTCTTGCAAGGTTTTAAAACTGCAATACTGTGGTCTGCTAGCCCGCTAAAAACATCCTGATGATGTCAGCTCAACACAGTTTCTCTGTATCGGTCTGACTCACAAACACCATGATGCTTTCAGTGGGCAGGAGTACTCACTTTGACAAACTCCTTCAGCCAATCCTGATGTTAACACTAGCCTCTGCTACACAAATATGTTATCAATTAGATAGTAACTGTCTGTAAGCTGTCAGCAACCTTTTTGTCTGTCCAAAGCATTGTGATCAGTATGGGCGTGATCCCCAGCTTTGCAGCCTCTTGTATCGGCACCGTCATTATCACGATCAGTCGTGAAACAACAATGGATATGGATTTGTACCGGGAACAATTTTCCTGTCAAAAAGCGGGAAAAAAGTATTTTTCTCTGACGAACTCTATGAGTGCATGCTCTTGTTCTTGTTTAATTGTCAACTTTATTACTGACTTAGCTGTTAGAATTAGGCTTGTTGCTGCTGGAGCCGCCATTTCTGTTTTGAAAGCAGAAGCCTGCATGCTGCATTATCAACTATAATGCAGTCTGTGATTGACTGCCTATGTGTTTGGGGTGGCAGAAAATCCAGAACTGATACAGAAAGAGAAACATCACATCATCCGGATGGTTGCAGGCTGGTGGTCTGTAGTGGTGGCTGTTTCTTTAAGTGACCAGGCTCTTCTCATGCACTGTTCATACATTTTTGGACAAACTAATGCACCAAATTTCGTACATATCCCAAATAACAATGAACAGGGAATAAGTGCATAACCAACATATTTTGGAAGGCTACGATCATGTGACCAGTGTGCTGTGGGAGAAGAGATGAAAGTGGTCCATAAGTAGTCAGGTTGGGTCAATAGATGGGTCACAGAACACAGGACTTTCCCCAGGGACTTTCCCAAGGAGACCATTGTTCAGGACCTTGGGAACTTTGAGTGAGCTCAGCTCATTTTAAGATATGTTGTTACCATGTTTCTTTTGCTAAACCCTTCCTCTGTGATTTTACATTAATTATGTAACTTCAAACTGTAGTGGGTGCATTTTCGTAGGATACCATACAAACTGCTGTATAAGGGTATGTAACGTAGTGCTAACAGTTGGTCTGTAGTAGGGGTACCACCTCTAGTCCTGGCAATGCAGTTCACTGTAATGTCTTCATCAGTGACTGATCATCACAGTCAGAACATGCTGAAGCATTGGTGGAGTGAAGTGTATGTGGAGAGCATATTTGCGAATTTGCACATATTGTATTCTTTTGCCAAGTTGATTGTCTGTGTTGATTCTCACGAGCTCTTGTTCTTGTTTATAATGATTGAAATAAAAATAAACGATAATATTTTGGGGGGCGGAGATGGATGGGTGGTTGGGACAACATGAGAAGCTTGCCTAGGGCACTAATTCTACTAGGTCCAGCACTAGTGGCCTGCACAAATCCTTTGGTATTTTTCAGAAACTCAGGGCCCATATGGGATGACTGTGGGGTTCATTTTTGTGCTTAATTTAGATTTTTTTGATGGTCTGGTTTATGTTTTATTCAGAAAGCCTTTGTTTGTATTCTAAGTGAGTCCTAATCAGGTTACCCAAAGGCTTTAAAAGCTTGTTTTCTGTGCTTCCGTTTCTTGACTTTGGCCTTTGTGTTTAATAATATGTGCCTGGTAGTGTGTTCAATGCATAGTGTGAATCAAATGCAAGGTTTAATTCCTGTGTGACACCAGATCTGAAGAAGCCATTAGGATGAATGGTGAGACAGCAAACAGTTCACTGGATTGTTTTTACTGTTATGTTGCTGCACAAGAGAGAGATTCTTAAAGGAATAGTTATACATTTCAGGACACACACTTTTTGCTTTCTTTGACAAGAGTTTCTGAAAGTGCTATCAACAATCTCATCTAACTCACAGTCCATCTTATTTGCCTAATTTCCTGAAATGTAATTAAGAACATCAAACAGATGGGGATTTGGATAGGATGATGTAAGCCTTCCAAATCAGCGATTCAATCTCTAAGTTGTGGCGTGGAAAGACAAAGTGTTGCCATCCACAATATTAGTTATACAAATCATGATCCTGTCAGAATGCTTTGCTTTTAACAGCCAGCCACTTTTATAAGTCTGTGTGATGTGAGAAGTCTGTTTTACTCATTTAAAGTGTGACACTGCGAAAAGCTGAGATCAAAGACTCAAACATGAGAGTGCAGTAACACATAAAAAGCGAAGCAGAGTAAAAAAAAAGAAGAAAATAACAGTTATGTAGTTTTCCTGCTTCATTTGCATAAGTGTGCATACGCTTGACTAACATGCATCTCTCTCATCTTGTGCTTGCTGTGAGTAAGATCAGAATGAAGTTTGTTATAACAGGAAAAAGACTTGAAACAGAAAGTCTTTGCACTTAATATTGTATAGGTCTACTACAGCACAGAGAAGAGATGATCCCCCTGTGTAGTTATCAGTGTTTCATTCTTGTTCCCATTCTGACATAAGAACATTTCACTTATTATCTTTTCCCTGTTGCCCTTTGAGATTTGCTTCTATTAAAAATTGTGTTCGAAATGAAATGCGAAATCCCTCTTTGCATCTGTACTCTAGCCTTTTACTAAAGTCAGAGGTTTTTAAGTTTGAGACAGGATAATAGACTTTGTATCAATTCCCTAAAAGCTGTAAATTTCCAATAGTAGAAAGAGCACGTAGTAAGATTATCTAGCAACTCTTAAAAACAAATGGGACGGTCTGAGATTCTTTATTGACTTTTACCAAAGCACTATAACTAAACAACATCAAATTCTCTGGCTTTGCATGTGGGCCTTGGTAAGTACGTGTTAGTCTTTTTTCTCCTCACTGCAAGGAAAAAAATAACTCGCAATTTCCAAAACGAGCTCTAAAGACCAAAGATTATCCAGCTAATTACATATTATCTGAGACAACAGACAGCCATGGGAGGACCAAAAGAGGCACACACTCAACCACTAAGCAGGCAATTACAATTACTATAAGTTCCACCGTTTGGCTGATGAGGAAGGTGATAATGGTGACAATCACAATGACTAACAAAGCATGCAGTAATCAGAACCAGCAACTGGGCCCTGCAGCCACAAGAAGAGTGCTAACAAGGTTCTCTGCTGAGAGACAAGACACAATCCAGGTAAAAAAGGACAGGAAGTCAAATTGACTTCATCAGGGTGGATCGATTGATGGATGTAGTACGAGTTTCAAGCAAAAAAAACAGCAGTAAGCTGTTTATGTGGTCAAAACTGGACAAATGTTAAGCTTGTTTAGCAGCGAGTTAGCAAAACAGAAACTTCTTCAATGTGAAAATGTGTAGGAGAACTATGGTGGCCTTCGCAAAAAAAAAACAAAAAACACACACATAAATGGCCCTATCTAGAGCCAGAGTTTGGTTTGTCTGTTTTTTTGGATACTGTAGAAACAACATGGCAGACTATGCAAGAGGATCCGTGTCAAATGTAGATATAAACAGCTCAATCTTATTCTTACCTTCAGGTGATTATAAACTAGTAATAAATATAATAAATATACTATTTTTGCCAAATTCTCCAAAATCCCACACACTGGACCTTTAAGTCCTTCAACAGGGATGTTTTCATTCCTGCAGAGTAAAGAAGAATAAATATCTTCATCAACAAAAATCCAGTCAAAGATTTTGCTTGACTTAATTCTGCTTTATTAAAAAAAATAATCAGCTATGTCTTACTGCTATTAAACTAATAGCTAAATTGAATAATTAAGCTTGGTATTCAAAAACTAGCATAGCACTACACATGTAAAGCAAGCTCAATATCAGTTTTAGTCATACAGCCCAAGCCAAATTAGACCAATCTGGCAATTATGCACCCTGTGTGTTCACATATTCCATACACATTTTTAGCCACCTCCTTGCAGGATCGCCAAAGGCCCAAGTGGCCAATTTGTATTAAAGGTCTCCTGTGGTTTTCAGCTGGTTTACTCTTAAAACATCATGCCTTACAGGAAAGTGAACAAACAAATACGTTTTCTTTATTCATTTAACTCACAAGAATATATTTGAATACTGTTGAAAGCAATTTTGCTGTAATCCCTGAATTAAATTATTTCTTACACTTTTTGTAAACTTTGCAAAGACACGGTTACACATGGGTGTACCCTCAATTTGAAGAAACCTGTTTTCTTTCATACCTACTCAACGTTCTGTGCATACTTATTATCATTCAAAGCTTTTCTGACAAGTGTAGCAGTATAGTATCTTGCTTTCACAATAAACTCTTTGTACTTGGCTGGTGATTTTGTGTAGTCAGGCTGTTGAGAAGTGTTTAAAAGGTAAGCATATAACCCTTAATGGTTTAGTGAATTCTGTTTGCTTTGGGCTTTCTCTTTTGTTTTGTTATTGTTTTTTGAATGTCTGTGAAAATGTGTATTTTCATACTTTTAAAGTGGGGTTTGCATTGACAGATGACACAATAGTGGTGAAGTTCATGACAGTGTTGATGTGTTTGGTGGTGGTGAGGGGGGGGGGTGCATTTTTTAATCAAAAATAGAGAGAAGTGCTTGACTTTCATCATCAAGAACTGAATGTGTAAAATTGAGTATGAGCAGGCAATTCCATACAGAGAGAGCAACTCTCAGTAGGACTTTTGTGCATTTAGAGTGTAAAATCACATTGCCATTCCTTCTAATGACCACTACAGGGCAGAAAGCTGACATGTATGAATGACTGATTGAGTTGCCTTTCTTTATTTTTATTTACTTTATGGCAAAGTGTATGGCAAAGTTTTGCAGGCTGCCACTTTTAAAAACTTGGGTGAAATGAAACAAAACCTGCAGCAGATATTGACAATAGCTTGCCTGTTGAAAATTGGAAAGTTTGTAATAATTGTTTTGTATCACACCAGAAATGATTCTCTCTGACCAGTCAATGGTCTGCAGTGTTTTGACTCCATCTTGAAGTACTGGCTCAGCTCACATAGAAGCTCAATCAAAATGCTATTGAAAAAAGTACCAGGAATTCTCCTTAGCTGACAAAACCTGACGGCTACATTGTCCACAATGCAACTTGACCACCATCTGTCAGACAGACTGCTAAAATAATGGCTGTATGTAGGTACTATGATGTCACCCACTGATTTATGGACTGGCATTTTAAATGTTTTTTTGGAACCCTAATGTGACCATATTTGGAGGAGAGGTTGGAGCTGTGGAAGAGCGAGGTGGATCTGACCTACATATTGTTGCAACACTTAGCAGACAGCCTGCCTGCCCTTAAATATACATAACTTTGGGCCTTTATGAAAATGTAAATGGGTTAGTTGTAAAGAAATTTTCCCCATTCAGTTGTCATGAATGTTGAAATCAGCTAGAGGCCAAAACTGTTTTTGTACCACGCTGAAAACATTTCTGCTTTAAATTTGGGCATTTTAAAATTAACACATACACACACACACACACACACACATAAAACTATATATATAACTTTAGAAAAAATGTATATTTTACTTGTTTGTAAGAGATCATAATCGTAATAATATAATGTTACTTAAACAAATATACTTCCTCTGAAATGAAATGGTTTGGAGTTGAGTAAATCATTTAGGGGCGTTTATGCTGTAATTATGCTATATCTGGACGCAGTATTCCCTCAATAGCTAAAAGTGTGAAAACACAGTCTGCTCACTTCATGTCATTCCACTGATTGGGAATCAATTTCCTGTCTTATTTCAGACACCATCTTAGTGGATTTGCTGTGTACCTGATCGTGACAGAGTTTCAGGAGCAGAGCTCTATTTAATCAAGTGACTCACTTCACTCTGATCACAGCATCTTGCCTCACTAATCTGTACCTCCTAATTTGATCATTCACATCCACTCCAGTGATGCAGTAGTAAATATAACTCTGACCTTCAGTTGGTGGTCAGGAAAACAACCACCACTATAAAAAGAGACAATGTCAAGGCACACTCTCCTTTTTTGGCTGTAATGCATGGCTGTCAGGATAGGTGGGCTGGGCTTACCGAGGGGTGGAGCCTGTGTGAGTCTGAAGTAGGGTGGATGGAAATAATTAAGATGATTCAGACCAGGTGTGTAGCCTCAGTTGGAAAGAGATGTTTTCTAGGTGCCTAGAAGAAGACGGACAGTGGTGTTTCCTCCTTTCTCCATAAAATTTTGTTTTTTTGTCATTGTCCATGTTTTCTAATGTCTAACTGAACTGTCAGCTGAGTGCTGAAGCAAAGCAGTGCTGGAGAGCGAGCTGATCAAGTGACAGCCTACGGCTCAGGGCTGGGACAGCCAGACAACAGGTAGGTCCACATCCCTCACCCCTAACCTAGCATGGCAGCCTAACACTCTTAATATACATATGAAGAGGCAAGCTTGTAACCTTATCATGATCATGATAAGGTCCCATCACAGAATATCAAATCACACCAACTTGTAGGCTACATTATGCATAAGAGTACATGCAAGCTGCAAAAACACTTGAGTGTAAAGCGTATATATTCTTTTCAAGGACCCTTCTTGTATTACTTCTCCTAATGGATCTCTTTTCTTCATCTCTTCAGGTATCAGTAAAACTGTGTTAGCTCTTCACAACAATGCAAGGTGATGTCATACATCCATTTGCAACCAAGAGCTGGGATCTCTGCCCAATGTATTATGCAAATGTACATGTGCTTTCAGTTTTTAATTCAGCTATATCTATCTTGTCCTACTGAGTAGACTGATGACAGATCAGTGCGAAACAAAAATTACACAAACACAACCTCCCTGACTGTGCTCCTTCTGCTCCCTATTTCTCTGTTTGTGAAGAGTCAAGGATGATATGTGAATCCTTGCAGCCCAGATGGATCAGTAGGTGGTCTGAATAGACCTGAGCTTTGCTGTTGCTTTGGAACCCCTGGTGAGATGAAGGACTCTGTTTATTGAAAAAAAAGCACTTTTGAAAGGTGGCTGACATCATGTCTACCTGCTGTAAAAAAGACTTGCATCAGGGAGACGTCTCACCTCTCTTTTGTCAGAAGCCTCCTGAGTATTTTGAATATGTGCTTGTGGCAGTGTGTCCTAACAGGTCTTTTTTTCCTCTCTTTTTTCCTGGGAATCAGATTTTCTCTTTAATAAAACAAATCCATACATGCCTGTACAGCCTGTCTGTAAAACACACAGCAATGCTGAGGAAGGCAAGTACATACAGCAAAGACTTCCATTTGCTCCCGTATGCATCTTGCAAACATGACTTCATCTGCCCTGTGCTTTCTCTGACAGATGCATTGTGCCTCAAGGAGTTGTCTGTAGCTGTCACTTTGTGTGCTCTACCTCCCCCTATTGACAGTGATACACACCTGCAAGCCTCTGCTGGTGCTGTCCATCACAGATCATAAATGTTATGTAGCAGCACTCTGGAGAGGGCATGACTTAATAAACAGAGAGATGAGCTATGACCAAGCTTATAAATACAAATATATAGTATGTGTGACTAATGAATAGAACGCCACCCACGCGATTCAGTGTGGATATTTCTCTGAGGAGCTGAGGATAAAAAAGGATGAAAAATAGACTAAAATGTTTTTCTTGTTCAATCAATAATACATTTTTATGTATTACACACATTACAGTCAGCAAGGACCCTGAGTGCTGATGAAATGTTTTTGCCTAGAAAAATCCATGCTGCTTTAATTTAATTCCCACAAGCTCATACTTTACACACAGGTATGAAACACACACGCACACACACACACACACACACACATACACATGCAGTGAAAGTGTGGTGTGAAGCGTATCTTCATTTCTTGTTATTGTATTCATTTGTTTGTTGTCTTTACAACTTATTTTAAAATTAATAAGCTTCTGGGGTACACTGATGAAACACATATTCACACCTACTGTAATGGGGACTTTCACATATAAATGAACGTCTGTTTAATTTGAGCCTTTGCCAAATGTGTTCACACAATACTGATTGAGCTTAATAGTTCTCTGTGTTCCCTCATACACTGGAGTTGTAGTGTCTGATGTCTTTGGCTATGGAAGTGATGTGTTTTATGCCAAGCAGCAGGGCAGATGCGTCCTCAGCTGATGCCATCCAGCAGCACATCAGGCAGACACAAACGGTGGCTTTTGGCATCACGATGTTGTGCTGTAAGCACTGCAAAACCTAAAGGATTGGTGGAGTGTAGTTTACAGGATCTAATGATTATACCTGTCTTCCCAGTAGAAGACTAGGGATTAATCTGTGACAAAATATTACAAACAACTCATTGGTCATCCACAAACCAATGGATAACTGCTGCAGTTTTTAGGTGAGTTTTCTTCTGCACTGTGCTCTTAGCTTGCAAAACTTATACAACCAATGTGATATTACAGAAAATGGCTGCATTTGTTGGACCTCAGACATCTGAGCCAAAGAGATTAAAAGTGATGGATTTTCTGTTCTCACCCATTTAGCATGCTTGTGTCCTTGGTGGGTGTACCATTAACAGTTGACTTAGACGAATAAATGCCCACGCACAGACGCAATGAAATAAACTGCTCCAAGAAAAACACAAATATATGCTGTGAGTAGGCCCTCGAGAACCTTCTGAGAAATTATACATTTATTTTTTAGCCTTTCATTGGCTGCCACAAGTGAATGTATCCCTGTGTTTCTTTGCTTTCATTTGGTTGTCCATATGACTCCTTTTCCAAACCAGTGACAGCAATGCAGTGTCCATCCACTGGGCCGATCTGATCTTTAGACACTGCAATCAAGGTACTGGGGTGAGACTGGTAGAAATGATAACAATAATTAAATAAGCTGAGCTTCCTCTAGTGTGTCTCACTGCGTTTAATTATGAATCATAAATTTCACACAGGCACCCTAAGACATGTGTTCCAAGAGAACATAGACACACCTGCTCGTTACTGGCTGTAACATCCAGGCAGTTAAATTTAATCGCGTCGTGTGTCAGGCATGACTGCTATCAGGGACGACCAAAGTGGGAATAAATGAAAGAGAAGGCTGCATTATAATTTTGCAGAGGAGGGTGGAAGAAGAGCAGTCCTTAAACTATATATTCTGCCATGGATCACAGACCTGCTGAGGACCCTGCAGTACTCAGTCAGTCTTGCCCATTGTCGGAGTGTCAGTCTGTGTAATTGTATGAACACAAATACAGTATGTGGGTGTGCATATGTGAACATTTGTTCTGAACTGCTGAATGTAAACTGGAGAGTTGTTTTGACAGTGAAGCTGAGCTTAGAGGAATAACACTCAGCCTGTGTGTCAGAGATCGCTCTTAATTACCTTCAATCTGAGCACCACTGTTTGTTTCACAGACTAATGACTTAGATGGGGATTAAGCACTTGGCACTGTGCTAATTAGCCTGCTAGCACTCCCTGGGCATCTCAACGTGAGCCTCGGAAAAAAAGCCATCAGCCACAGGAAGGCACTGTTAGTTTTTTTGACCTCCCTCGCTAACATACCTACCACACTCTCTCCCATCATTCAAACAGGTGCGGGGGAGATGTTAGGTGGACACTGTATAGAGGTATATGTATAAGGTATAGTACATAGTGGTCAAGGAACAGCATGCACAGGTCAGTTGAGGAATAATTGTTCAGGTTCAGGTTCAGCCCCACATAGATAGTATTTTTTTCATCTTTAACATTTTGATATATTTATGTGCTAATCATGTGTTTTTAATGTTAAATCCTAATCTGAAAAGAAACATATTAGTATAGCTTTACAATGACTTCACCTGTGCTTGAGCCTTTTGTAAATACTTGGTACCTTTCCCCAAGCCCAAAAATTTAAATGTTATTTAAACTTTACTTAAAAAGTGTTCCGCAAAGTCATTCATTTCCAATAATTTCTTGATTAAACTAACATTAATGATATTCTTTTTCAGCAAGTCAGCACGTTATTCCCCAGATCTACTTTGTCTAAACCAATCCAACAGCATCTAGTCAAGTTGCACGAAAGAACCATGATGAACTACTGCAATTTTCATGAGCAGCATCTGAAAAAAATTACACCAAAGATAATTGCGTTTACATACAAACATGGTGGTCTTTGAAAAAGAATTGCAGTATGCAAAATGTACAGGTTGAAAATTATAGATGGAGAGGCAACAACTTCCAACGTTGTTCAATATTTGAAATTAAACAAGGAACTGTAAGCTGAAGCTAATATTAAAGTGATAGTTCAGGATTTTTGAGGTGGGGCTTTATGAGATACTTATGAGTGGTCAGTGTAATACATACAGTGGCTGGCGATCAGCCCCCAAAGCTTAGCATTACCATGCTGTAGAGAGGGGTTGATATCAAAAAGTATTTTAGAGACTTTAAAAATGGCCTACCTGAAAAGTATTATATCCATCCAAGTGGATGCTGTATTGAGAGTGTTTTTAGCATAAAGTGTTGTTTCAGTTGGATCACGTAACAGCTGCTAACAGCACTTTCTGACCCAAACAGCTGACCGGTGGTGAATGAGAAAAATAGTACCAAGAAAAAGGCTGTGTTATGGTAAGGTAAAGCGATGAAAATGCTCTAAATATAGTGTCCATCTAGACTGATATTGATTTCTTTAAGAAGGCCTTTTTTAAAGTACTTAAAGTATCTAAAATACGTTTTGATATAAACCCTTGTAGGGTTTTTTAAGGTTCTACAAACATTTCTCATTATTTTGTTGTTAAAATGACATTAGAGGAGTACATTAAGACTCAAAACTCAAATTTTAGCATGTGAGACTTGAATTGGGACTAGACTGCTTTGACCTGGGACTTAAGTGCAAATACTTAAGTCTTACTTGTGAAGAGAGTTCACAAGTCTTTTCAAGAGAGTGACTTGATCCCACTTCTGGTTGTAAAAAGTTTCCTTTTAAATACAGTATTATACAATTACAGGTCTACATACCAAAATTGTACACTGTACCTCAAAGTAGGTAAACTACTACTTGAGTAAGTATACTTACTTTTTTTCCTCCTTCATTTGATGCAGTTGAGCTGCATTTTTTTATATGAAAGGTGCTATATAAATAACATCAAATGCTACTGTTTTATGATTTAAATAATATTTTACATTGGCTTAATATATCAATGTGACAGCGAAAAGAATAACACACTCGACAGGGTGTAATAATTTAACCCAGCAGAAATTTAACTCAGTTTCCGTTATTCAACACTGATTAAATTCTGCATCAAAAAATTCAAACTGTTGTTTCATTTGATTTGAAATATTTCTTATTATTACTATCAGAGCTCTGCAATAAAGCATTAATGAGAATTCGGTCCAAATCAGTCAGACTGATGAAGAATAATAGAAAATTGTTCAGGATGAGGTTGAGGTTGAAGTTTAAGGTCCATCGCAGTGCTCATAATAACAAGGTTATATTAAAATGTTACTCACATACTAGCAACTTTTTCATGATCAAATAAAAAATTGGTAATTAAAATGTCTTCTTCTCTCTCAATCTTGTGTTTGGTTCTCATATCCCAAGCCAGCTGCTTTCTGAAATCTGCAAATAATTAACATTCTCTGTAATCACGTTTTCTAAACATAATAACATCAGCATATACCAAGCTTGTCCTACATTGTTCAACTTCACAAAGAAATACTAAGAAAGAAAGGAAAAACATTTCCTCATTCGCTTCAGTTCTTTGATTTAATTACTGCAGTGCTGTAGTCTGACCCTCAGGAGAGCCTATGGATTAAGCATCATAATTAAGCAAACCCACAAAAAAAAGTTGTGGCACCCACTTAGAATAGTAAGACCCAAAGATCAAAACTGCAGGGCTTAATTAAGCAATCAAGTCTTATTTTTTTCTTTTTTTTTTTTTTACATCTTCTTATTGATTTGCATACTGTTTTCCTGTCTGAAAAATAATTACCTATTTCTGTTCTCTATTCTTTCTTCCAATTAAATTTAAATAGTTACCTGTAAGCACACTTCTTAAAGATAGGTAGTCTGCTTTTCTTGTGATACATTAGTGTTTATTGCTGAGAAAAACAATGCAGATGAACACGCATAATCCTATTTTTCACTCTGCCAGCATGCAGCACTTTGGGGCCTGTGGAGCCATTTTAATTAGGCAGAGATTTCTGAGCTAATCGTAGACAAAAATGGTATGTTTTTAATAAGTTAACATGGCCTATATGGTATATTCACAAAGCTAATCAATGTAGAAACATGCTGTAGTCACTTTTAGGGCAAAGTGGAGCAAAACTGCTAAACCAAGGTGAATAAGTCATGTGCTTCCCTGGGAGGAGAAAAGAACCTTCAAATAGGAATGTTACTTTTTAGCAATTTGTTTCCCTACAGGAAATGTTAACTTAAAAATTCAATGAAATATACAATATACTGTAGTATATTTAAAATGACATTTCACAAAAAAGTACAAAGCAAATTTTAATTGGTTGATTGATTACTGTTCACTATTTGTCTAATTAACATCATAGAAATTTTAAGATTTCTGTTGATATATCATACACAAGTGCAAATAAAAGCAAGTAGTACACTCCAGGTATTTTAACCATTGATTTTAGTGCTATTTTACTGTTGTAAAAGCACCAGTCATCTTTTAACGTAAACAATAAAGCCCAGACTTTCACCCGGGCTTGGGCTGTTTGCTTCCCTGAGGAACGTGGAGCCAAATCATGATGTTTTCTTCTAAATCTAACCAAGTGCTTTTGCTGCCTGAACCTATGAACTTGCTTGTGTTGCACAAGGAAGTTAATATAAATACGAGTGGTTTTAAAGATAATGTAAGCTTATTTTTGAGACTGTATGCGTATAATGAGCCGAAACAGTATCTGTCCTGTGAAAACAATTTTTTTTTTTGAAGAGACACAATGCATTTAACAAGGTTAAATTGACACGCCGTCCCGCAACATCCACAACAAGCTCAGGAGGATACCAAGCACATAATATGTACTGAATACTGACCAAGTGGTGATGTTTGATGAGTTGGGATGAGAATGAATTGGTGGGACACATTCACAGACTTGACTGCGCCAGCTTGCGGCTGGACCATCTTCCACAACAAAAAACAGAGTAGTTCAGTTTACACACAGGATACCATTACTCCACAACATTTTTAGGCTACATATCAATAGTGGTATTTATGTTCAAATGTAATATACAGTGCTTTGTTGCAAAACCTGGTTTACGCTTGGCCTCAAACTCCTGGGACTATCCTCAGGAATACAGTAAACAACTACAAATTGTTTCTCGCCTTGTGGTGATATAAGAGCAGATGGACTCCTCCTCTCCACCCCTACTGGTGCATCCTACGGCAAAAGAGCCATCAGTATAAAACTCTAAATATGAAATGATGGGCTGAATCTGAAAATCTGAGGCCTGCTGTGCAGAGAGTGAGTATGAAAGGTTCGGGGTGTGGTGCCCAGTGAACTTCCTTTCTGTTCTTCAGCATTTCCACCACAATGCTCTGGAGGAGGCCAAACTGCACTACCTGTCAATTAAATAGTCTGTAATCCTGGAAACCATGCTGCTGTCCACCTGCTTTGCTTTGACATTCACCCTGAGAGGCCTGATGACCATGAAAGCAGTGCAATCAAAGAACATGATTGCCATCATACGACCACCTCTCTGGGTGGAATAAAGCACTGTGGAGCTGGTACGTGGTGAAATTGTTCCCAGTCCATTATGGTACTCCAGCTGAAAAGAATACATTACATTTGAATGGAATAGAATGTATATATTTTTATACTCTGATAATTATGGTTTGATGTCATTTGACTTGGCCTATTCAGGGTTAACCTGAAAAGGTGAAAAGAACAAATCAACAATGTTGCTGTTCGAATCTTTCATCTATCTATCTGTATTTGTGAGGCTTAGAATTGATTCATTTATTCTTTACTTTTTTTGTCATTTGTTCCCTGCTGCCTTATTTCTACAAAACCTGCACACTCTTATCAGTAAATCATGGATTGCTAAGTCTAACCTTCCTTTCTCAGCATTCAACAGCAGCACAGCAGGAAAACAGCAATCAAACACATCATTTCAGTAGTGTTTTCTCAGAAGAACTGTTTGTTCACTGAAGCTGGAGATTTCTGTGGCTGAAATGGCACCGAGGACTATGTTACTAAATATTACAATTATTTTTGAGAGGTGAATCACTCGATGAGTGTCACTTTGCAGATTACGTATTTCATATACGTAATTCTTTAAGGACACATACCAGAGTCCTTGCAAATTTTAACCAAGTTATTCTACATCATGCAAACTGCAAGCCATGCTCCAAACAATAACCTACTTCAGAGTTTTTCAATACCCACTATTGCAATCAGTGATTTGCGTTCATTTCCACAAAGTATGACACTTACTTGCTTTACTAATTGATTACCAAACTCTATTGTGTTTGCATCAGCTATGTTTTTGTTGTTGCCTGTTAATACATTTTTAACTATTCTTCTGTGGACAGAATTGGTCATTGAGACATAGAATCTCTTAAGGTTATTGATTCCTGGCACAAATACACAGAACCACATATAAACACACTGGACAAAATTGCTATACCAAAAACTAGACTTGTTGTGCCTGTGTACAATTGTGTGTGTATGTGAGTCTGTATGTTTGATTATTAAACCTCAGGAAGGTTTGAGCATATATTTCTGTGAATTCAATGTCACCCGTGAACACATTTGCCTCAGTCCCTCTTTCTGCTCCCTTTACACAGGCACAATGACGCCTGTCTGTGAAGAAATACATTCAGTTTTTTTTCTTCCCTTATCTTCAAAATTATTATTTTGTCTCATCAAAGCCAGCCCCTCAGTTAAATCCAATCCTGTAATAGACTTATTATGTGAGCACACCAAGGTGGTGAATTCTATTTCTGGCTCTTTCTGTGAAATTCATATTCATTAATCAGAACCTTCTTTGAAGCTTTAGAAATGCAGGTGACTTTCACTGCAGCAGCAGGCACGAGGATTACATGCGGCACCTTACATTGGATTAGGCGGTATGAACACACAGACATATACTCTATATGCGTATATATATTCTCATTACATTTTCATTACTCGGGAGATATCACATCGACAAGGGGATCAATAATAGAAATTTGTACTATCTGCTTAATTTAAGCTCGGGGGAAAGAAACATAAGTGCTACAGGTACATTTGTATTCTACATACACTACAGACTGTATCAGCAGATAAGGGGTCATTAAAATGCTTGAAGATCAATCAAGACTATAATTACTTATTACCAAATGGTACTTTTCAAGTAATTGTATGTATTAGCAGAAAGGTTTGGGTAACTGATCATTGTTGGGAACTTTTTTCCTTCATTTGTTACTCAGTTTGTTTTCACAGTTGCTGGCTGAGGTCACTTCAAGTGTTTCTCTGCTCATCCATGAGGTTCCATCAGTTCTACTAGCAGGTGCGAGGTATCTAGCATTTAAACCTCATGGGAAGTTGTTCACACAAGGATGTTAGATGATCAGAGTGGACTATCATGTACTGTTAGATCTCATCTTGGTAGATGGTTATGGTGTGAATTGCTGTGCAATAATCTGGAAAGTGATGACATCAAAGATTGATGAGGATGGGTGTGATGTCCTGTCCTGTTAGGCTAGGCCGGTGGGTTTGTTAGAGAGGTAAACTGATTACCAGCTAGGACCTTTCACCAAGCAATATCGTAGAAAAAAAAAAATTAAATACATTGCCAATGACCATTTAGCAGATGCAGAAACATTCAGCCTTGGCTTGATATGTTAATTAATAATATTTCCTCATTATGTTGACAGAAAACCTAATTCAGGCAGAATTATTTCCTCTTCAAATGTATTAACTGCTGCAGATACTAAATTATATTATTTATAGAGGACAGAGTTGATCTGTCAGAATTTTCATGACCTCAATGAACTCATTAAATCCAGTGTGAAATTTTAAGGTAAAAACACACCAGTCAGTAGAATTGTTAGATGTTATCACACTATGCCAATGCAGACGTGCATTACATTAGGTAAGTGATAGAAATATTGTTATTTACAACTGAATTCCATACTGTGCGTCTCATATACCATACATATATCATTACATTTTTTGCTGTGTATTAACACTTCAGCATACAGCATGCTACATGATAACAGGCAAATATCACTCATATCAATCAAGAAAATCAAATTTTTATGCGTGGACACCCCCTAGGTGGTTTATATAGAGGATTCACCTGTAAACAGTGTAGAGAACAAAGTCCGTTAAAGTAGAACAGTAAACCAGGCTGGAAGCTGCCAAATGCAAAAACTGCAATTTATTATTTGCTCAAAGGCAATAAAGAATATAAGGTGCCAAAAACAAACGCAAAAAAGTTACAGTCATAGTCCCTAGAAAGACTTGTTTCTCTTTTGTTTGATGCTGCCGGAGGAAGAATGCTGAGCCTGTAAGCTTATGATTTATTGTTCCATGGATAAAATCCAATTACATATATAAGAATTCTAACAGCTTTAAATTTAAATGGGCATTTTTCTCCAGTTGCCTATTATATGTAGCATCCAAAAAAGCAATAAAGGTGGTGAGAACTGGAATGCAGCGAAGGACTGTAGTGTTGTGCTGCAGTATGCAGTATGCCATATGTGGCAAATTTTTATTTATGTATTTATTTTACAGTCTGTTCAAAAATGTTTCGGACTGGAGGGCTTTTCCCATTTTAAGCTGAAGCCCTTTTGTAGCCCCCTCACTCTAATTTCTCATAAAGTCATAGTCAAACATTTCCAAGTCACTGTCAAAAGAAGATAACAGGCTGTCAGTTTTTTTTAAAATAAAAAAGTTGGGTACCTCGACAATTCCACTAATAGACACTAATAGGGATTGCAACTATAGACTTTGAATGCGCCCCTTTTCAAGCTATCATAGGTCTTGTTTTGTACCTTCCTTTTCTCTTAAACTGTCTGAACGTTTTAGTTTATGCCAAAAAAGTAGATGACAACAAAACACCAGGTAATAAATCTTACATTTCACAATTGACGCTACAGCTTGCCTCCTTTGCCACGCTGTCTGTGGGAAGGCAGCGAGTCCAGGAAACAAGGATTGAGACTCGGCCCAGTGACCTCGGTTTGGGGCGTCGACTAAACTCCGCTCAGACCAATCGGAGTTCACGGTGAAACTTTGTAAACAACTCTCACGCTGTTTTAAAGCTCTTCCGCTGTATTCACTACGAAAAAAGCGCGACGGTGCTACAGCCAAGGGAGCCCAAAGTGCTAAAACAGGTAAGACAAAAGTGTGTTTCCTCGCAATTTTTAATAAAACCTGTGTTTGTAAGCTGTGTGCGCGCGCGCGCCGAGCATTCGTGTAGTGTTCTCGTGACTCGTAGTAGTAGTAGTCGTAGTAGTAGTAGCGGTGCTCGTGCAAAACAGCTGTCATGTAGCGTAACAAAGTGAGGACGAAAAAATGGAGGGGTTTTGTAATAATTGTAAAAGCATAAGCTACACAGTGAAGCGGTCTTGTAACATAACGTTAGAGAATGAACCGAGAGACGTCGCTACTGTACAGTAAAAAGTGAAATTCCCGTCTACCCAAACACTCAAAAAGTCTCTGTAACACTGTCTTAAGGTTTGACTGTTACATCACGGAAAGATTCATTGGTGTGTTTGATAGGCGTCTTAAAACACGTTATCTGAAAATGAGAAATCCACCTCAGTGGAAGTTTTATGCAAAACAACAACAACAAACCAAAAAATACTGTAGAGTTTTGCTTTCAGTTGTGCCTCCCTTTTTATTTTTCGTTTTCCAGGAGAGGTGAATATTTCTCTGAGGTAGAATATATACAGAGAACTTAGTGGTTTAAACTTAACAAGCCTTTGGTTGATTTTCATTAAGCGGGCTAATGATGGAGCAGAGTTCACTGAAAATCACTCAGCATTTGCAGAGTGACTGATTGAGACAGACCTGTTATTAGGCAGCTGAGCAGTCTCTAATGTGTCAGAGTGGTGATAAGTGAAGTTATCGTGAATGGCTTTAAGTAGGCTATAAGACAAGAAAATTTGACAATCTATTGACTCAGCAGGTAGACAGTGACAGGAGACTTCATGTTAAAGCGTTCAATTATGTTTTAAAAGCTCCTCGTCATGTATAAAGCAATTACAAAGCATGTTAATGACAGCCTTTTTCCCCCTGCATTTTCTCTGTGTGTGTGTGTGTCTCATACACTCCAACTCACTCTGCCACTTACTCTCTCACTAACTCACAGATTTTAAGTTTCTGTTTAGTTTAAGTAAAGCATTTCTGTTCTTGTCTCTGAGCTCCAGTGGTGCTGAAAGTGTACTGCACTGTAGATGTGCCATGTTTTGCTGCCTGCTGTTTTACTATCCGTCTGAACAGCCTACTATAGGCTACAAAAGTCTTCATTCTGAACGGATGTGGGCACAGCTTTCGTTGTGGAACGTCAACATCTGCACGCTCTGTGTTTCCTCAGCACGCCCACATCAGCTGAAGGAGGGGTTGAGGAAGACGGGGGAGGGAAAAGCTTCCTGTCAGACTGACTGAGAAAGTGAATTGGCTGAAGTTTTGGCAGCTCTGGCTTGGTTGTGTGTGTGTGTGTGTGTGTGTGTGTGTGTGTGTCTGTGTGATGGTGGAGCAGAGGATTGACTTTAGATGTGCAATCATGACTTTCCGCACTGTAACTTCACTGGAAATATGACACATTTCTTTTAAGTACATTTGTGGTTTGGACAGTTTGCTGAGTTTATTTTGTTTTTATTGTACCATAGTCTTTGTTAGTGGGTTTCTATTTAGAGGAAATGTGTCTCAGCTCCAGCAGTCGCTACTCTGTCACTATTAGACTAGCAGCTTTCAGTAAAAGCTTAGTAGGTGGTATATACTCAACTACAAAAGTCCTTGGACTGTGAAACACTTAGTGGTATTTTAGGCTCGGTTGCTGGCAGCTTTCGGCCTCTTGATATTGTTTTGGATGTAAACTGCAAAGAGAAAAATGAGTGGTTAGGAGGGATCGCTGAATAGGTTTCACAGTCAGCTGTTTCCTCTAAACTGGTGATGTTGCCTTTTTAAGATCGATAGATGCAATTGAAAGTGAAACAAAAACAGAAAAGACTTTCAAAAATACTCTACCAAAGTATTTTGTTATGTAATCATTTATCAAAAACATAATTATCACTATCATTTCTCTCTGTTACTGAAGATCGAAGTGTGGAAATACTGCAGTTTCCAGCTTTAAGAGGTTCAGTGTGTAGGATTAAGAAGGAAATACTGGATAAAATGGAATGTAATATAATAAGTATGTTTTCTTTAGTATATAATCACCTGAAAATAAGAATATTTGTGTTTTTGTTGTCTTAGAATGTGCCATTTAAACCCAGGAAACAGGTTCTTGTCTAGACAGATCACCATGTTGCATGCACTGCTTTTTGATTTTTTTTATAGAGTTTCCCAGAACAGACAAACCAAACAATTGTTCTAGATAGGGTGAGTCACCTTTTCACATTTTTGTGATGGCCTTGGTAGTAGCTTGTGTGACAAGAAAGTTGGAAGAACACAGTTAAAAAAAAAAAAAAAATTAAACATGCAACTACTTTATTCTGAGTTTTTAGCAGTTTAAGTGGGTCCATTTGTTTTGCAGAGGAAGAGACTTCTGCAGCTCAGCTCCCAGTAAAAACCTCCTGAATGTCTGAGAAAAAATATTTGAGCAGAAATAAGCAGGTGCTGGGTTAGTGTTCGATTTTTTTTGATATGCCAAACAGCATCAGAGAAAAGCTGATATGTAATGTGAAACTGCTTATTCAGTGTTTTTACCACTGTTTTTATTGCCGAGTTCCCTTTGTTTTTGAGAGGAAGAGACCTCTGAATAATGCGACTTCAGGTAAAAATCTCCTGAAAACTGAGGGAATACTAACCGGGAGAAGTTTCAGCTGGTTGCAATTTGCAAGCCTCACCACTAGATGCTACTAAGTTCTCTCAAATATTACACACTGTTCCTTCAAATGTGGTGACCAGTTTCCACAAATTGTTTTCGATTCCTCTGCTGTTGCTTTGAACTGCAGAATGGATGCAGTTATATGATAAATAAAATAAAAAAATGCCTATGATCAATATGCCTTTGCAGTTACAAAGTCAGCCCACACTTCTCACTTGGCTATTTGTGGCCATTTTTTTCTTTTAGCTTGTTTCACAAGTTGTGAGAGATGACAAGTCACGTTGTCATGTAAAAACTCCAAGTACACCACTGATCAGTCCAACATACAACTAATAGACTCAAATAAACCTTTGTTGTTGTTGAATCTTATATCAACAGCTGAGCTGGCAAGAAGAAGTGTAGTTACTTGAACACTAACATATTTGTCAGAGAAAAATATTTTTAGATCTAATCATGCATACTGTGCACATTGATTTTTTTTAAAACTGCTGTTGGAGTGCTGAAAATCCAAAACTTTAACCTGCATGTCAGTTATCTCAAAAACCGATGACACCTTGCAGGCAGGCGAGAAGTGTTTGTTTTCATGTTGAGCTTCCCTCACAGCAAACCGAGTTCTCGTCTAACATGAAACACACTGACGTCATCACTTCCTGGCACGCTTCCTAAACTCAAACAAGGCGTATGTCAGCTGTGACAGACAGACCGCTTTGTTTTGGTGGTTTGATTTCTTTAAATGCACAATGCAGTTGTGCTGAGAAGATGTCATAGTTTTGATGAGAAAGAGGAGTGAATTTATTTGCTTTACTGGCTGTTAATGTTATAGGAGTACAGAATGTTACCAAAAATATATGAATAAAATATGGCTGAGAAATAAAAAGAATATGACTTCATTTATAGAGATTAGTGTTTATTCATGTAGTCACCACATTTCAGCATCAGAAGAGTTGCAGTTGGGTTTAGGACCAGGTTGCCACATCATAAGTACAAAGAAAACAAAATATGCAAGTGAAAATGTTTCAGTGATAAACATCAGTTTCTTCCTTCACAGTTCTTTTACTTGTATGATTTTGTGGTTCCTCATTCCATGAGTCAAAATGCTTCTCTAACCATGCCTACATGCAGCATGATACTACTGTGGGCTTGGGTGGTATCTATGTTTATGCCTTCATACCTTCCTGACATTTCACTGGTCTATACGGTACATGATTGTAATTGTGTGTGGTGCCCATGCCACTCCCTGTTTAAAGTTCGCTTAGCTTTTTCAGTCTAACACATAACCAAATTAAACTCACAAAATGTCAAGAAGGGATTAGTAGAGGTGTAACAATCCATCGATCTGCATCAATATATCGACAAAATGAGCAACGATCAGTTAACATCGATGCAAAGTGTAAACATCGATCCATATCACACTTTTTCGGGCACGCCCTTATTTTGAAATTCTGTGTCACCGTCACACAGCGTCCAGTAGATGATGTCATGGCGAGCAGCAGAGAGCAAGATGATGAGGGAAATGCTTCACTATAATACATCCATGGAATAATGCTGTTTGATTTGGAATAAATCATCAGTGTGAAAATGTTTGGTTTTCGGAGGCACTGTGAGTCACAGACACGCACGTCATATGTAAACAATAGCCAAACTGTGTTTTTAGTTTTAGGAAAAAGATCATGGCTTGAATTAAAATGAAAACATTTTTTCCCAGATAGCATTTTTGAACAGAATAAGCCAGTTTGAATTATTTCCAATTATGTGTATGTTGTTTTTATTTTTTATTTTTGGCCAAAAGCAAAGAAAGGGGTGGCAGCTTCCCCTATAATCGACTGTGTAAAATGAGCGTATTGGCCCATATTGATCGCAGGCCCCTAAATTGATTTAACATCGCCACTCAGGGACTGCTGGTTTTTTATGAGGGGGAAGAGGTGATGCAAAACGTGTAAGGCATTTAAAAAAAATTAAGCACTGGGGAGGTACTTGTGTTTTTTATTTTGGCCTATGTGAAGGACAGTTTTAGGTAACGCATATTGATAAATAAATCAAATATCCATTTCAGAGTACACTATATTTGAATATTTGCTCCGCTTTACCTCACACAATAGCTGATTGAGGCAGCAGTAGAACAGCAACTCTGCCATTCAGTGAAGTAAAATGTCAGTAAGGGCAAGGTAAAGTGGTGAAAATACTCTAAATATAGTGTATATTTAAACTGATGTTGACTTTTTTTAGATGGTTTAAAACTAATCAATTAAGGCAGAGTTTGCTTTGCACTGTTTCATTATATGTACGTGCTGTGGTGGTTTTCTACCCAAAAGTTTATTGTAAGTAAACATTGTAAATCAGTTTATAGCAACTAGCTGAAAGGAGCATATCCCCACTCACAATGGTGGAGTTGAAGAAATCAATTCTTCCCCGATGCTTGTCCAATTAAATGGCTTAACTGAGTTATAACCGTAGCTCCCCATAACTGTGCATGTAAACCTACTGACTGTTAGCTGTGACTAACAAGGACTCTATGGGCTCCCTTTGCCTGGGCCCTCGAGAGTCTAGGATCGCTCCTGTGGGTGACTACTGGCATGTTTTAAGTGCAGCAGAAAGCAGCAGAAGGAGGAGGCAGAGCAGTGTCAGATTGTTTGTGCGGATGTGTCTGCTATAGAATTGGACCAAGATCAACTTTGAGATTTTGCGGCTGCTCTGCAGAAAGAAAATCCTGGCTTGGTGATGCTCATTGTGCCGGCTAAGTACTGTAGGAATGCAGTTACATGGGTTACACATTAAAGCATCTGTGTCAAATGAACTTTCGGTTATATTACAGCCTTTCGTTTATTCATATTCAAGCTTTAACATAGCAGGTCAGAGGTTGTTTTTATGTTTGATGCTTAAAAAAAATCATATATATTAAGTGTGCATAAATTTATATCTTGCTTAGCTGTTGCAAGAAAATGTGCCTCTTTCACTCCGCTAATGCCAACCAAAACAGCTGAAACATTGATGCATCGACTATAGCACTGCTGTTATTGCTGTAGACTTTATGTACTGTATTTGTTTACTCAAATTCCCAGCTTTGCATCGTTAAAAGTAGCACAGTATGTGCCTTTGCCTGCTCACTGAGGCTTGTCTTGTGTTTTTTTTATGTGATCAGTGAAGTAAAAACTTTTTTTTTCTTTTTTTGCAGTGGTTACTGTAAAGCTCAGTAAGTCAAACTTAACAGCTGTTTTAGGATGTGTCTTGTTGTCTGATAGGTATATCAGCTACTGACACTGCGGTGTTGTGGCATTTAAAAAAATCCCCTGTGTGCATACATCAAATTGTGTCAGTGTATTTCCCAAACATATGCTTATGTCATGAAGTCTACCGCAAAGAGGTCTTTTTTTTTTTAAAGTAGTGAGCAGCTCCACTTCTTTTAAACTTATTTGTTGTTCTTGTAAACTTATCTTGTAAATGATCTCTACACCCTTCAGATACAGTGTATTTAGATCCACACAGGTAACACGTACACACACTTAAATAGATTGACATAGATATAGCTAGATTGATTCAGTCTCAGAAATGCTGTTGTGGGGGAAAATTCCCCTGGTTTCCAGAACTATTTCTTGTAACAGACTCTGACGTTTCTATAAACAAGTGTTGCTGTTATCATGGTAAAATGAGGAGAATTTCTTTGTAAATGTTCAATTTGTTTTGATAGAAGATGTGATATTAAGACAAGATAAATTACTACTATTTTTTACTATGAGCAGTACATCATTATGAAAACATCACAAAGAGCTTTGGCTCTTTGTTTTATGTGCTCCAGGACTGTTTATTGGAACAGATTCAAGGTCTCAGTACAATGTTTCACTCATCTTGGGATTATCAAGCAGGACTGGAACAATGTCGACTTTTACTTTCACTGCAGAAGGAACTGTATTGGATTAAGCTTACCCTTGAGCTGTTTGGATTTTCACTGCTTTTTTCAGCTGTTTGTTGACTACTCAGAGAGAGAATGTGGCAATGATGTCTATCCAGGGTGTAGTTCATATATGATAAAACTCTGACCTCTAGTGGTCAGGAAAGGCTGTGCAATAAAAGTCAACCCGTGAATATGAAGTATGACTGCATCTCTGCTGAATCATTTGACAAGAATAACTTGATTAACTAAGAATGACTGCCTCTTGGTTAATCAGTGCTGTTGATTTTAAGGAACTTATAGTAGACTCACATCTGTCTAATTATCAACACAGCAGTGTTGTATCAATTTGATGCATATGCACTGACACTGACCACATTTGCTTTTTATAATAATGTATAGCCCAAATGTTACATTGCATGACAAGTTGAACCCATTTATGTTATACCTTTATGGGAACCAGTAGTTTCAGTTCAGATATTCCTAGGGCATTTTCTTCTGATGTAATCGAATGCTCTGGCAGTGATAAAGAAAAAATGACATGACCAAACAGTATTTTTAAAGTTAAAATTAAAGGAGCAACATACAAGGAATTATCATGGGCCCTTACATGTACACCATCACTGTTAGAAAACATTGTGTTGCTCTACGAGATCAATAATATACGCAGCTGTTGTTCTCATATATCACCACTAGAGGGCAGAAAAGTCCCGTTGATGAAAGCAAAAACTGAGGGTTTAGGTTCATGTGAGAAACATAATCTTGATGTGATGTAATTATATGTGATAAGAGCTTCTGTTAGCTTCACTTATAAGACTAAACAAAACAGAGTTTATGAGTAAGTTTGTTTGTTATTCAGAAGGTAATATACACTGCAACAAAAGATAAATATTTGGTACCTGAGTACCTGAGTTTTAGTAAGAATACGAAAGGAAATCTTTTCTTTTCTAGTTCTTGACTGTTAAATGTACTGTAAGAGGCTTAGGCATTTGATGCTGACTTTCTGAATTTGAGAGTTTTTTGATACCCATTGCTATAGTCACATTCTGGTCTGTAACAGTATTGTGTATTGAAGGCTTGGTACCCACCCCTAATCAATAATTGAAGCAGTAAAACTCGTCCTTACTCTACCTGTCAGTAGATTGCAAACCACACCTTTCTTCACAAAATCAATAAATATCTTAAAGATCTTTGCCAGCCCCAGAAAATGCCTCACACTGTCACAGCCTGGATTTAATCTCAGAGTCCCCAAATAATGTTTGGAGTCTAATTTATGCTAACAACCAATCAGTGAAAGTAGATATGCTTTTTTATTTTACTTCATTGCATGATTTTGATCACTGGTTTGTGTAGAAAAGTGGATTAAAGAAAAGTGAAAGATACTTGAAATGCAGCAGCCAGCTAACACAGCCTTGACTGTCTAGCATTAACAATAGGACACAGACATGTAGGGGATGTAAGAGGTGCAACTTAGGGCAGAGGAAGCACTAACAAGCAGGCTCCCCTGCTTATGCCCATTTCTCTTTGAAGTCAAGCTTCATGGCCCCACTGTAGGCCCCTGTGACCCCAAAGTCTGACCTCAATGTGGAAGTTTACACTAGCAGCAAAGCCAATCTAGAGTGTGCTCCACAGAGAGGGTGGTTGTGGATTAGAGGGGAATGTGCGTGGGTACGCGTGCTTGTATGTGCATGCATTGCTCGACAGAGAGCTGGACAGAGAGAAAGAAATGAACACCAACAAAAAGGTAAAAGAGGCCAATTAGAGACAGAGAGCCCTATTCAGAATGTTCATATACTGTAGGAAGGATGGAGTATTTTGAAAATCAAAACATTTCTCAGAGCGAAACCCCACAGTGATAAGAACTGAGCCATTTTGTTGCCTGGTGTTATTCCTTCATTTTGTGCTCTGAATCTCCTTGCGTAATGTGGTGGATGGCTCAGGATGCCTGGGAGTCACTTGAAGGTTAGTGGCTGTGTGTGCGCACGTTTTTGCGGTGTATTTTAATTGAAAGTAAACTTCCCTTAATGAAGGGTTTCCAGTGAAAGGTGAGCTTTGTGTAGTTTTGTCAACATGGAGAATGAACTCTAAGACTGAATTGAATTGTCACATGTTGTGCTGGCGTGTGGCACATAATGAACACGTGAAGGAACCTTGTGTTGGAAGATGAAAAGTTATGAATGAATATGGCTGTGTGGGGGAGTGTTGCTTTGTGCTTCATGCTCCAGCTTCAGATCGGCAGCTCAGTAGCGCACAAACACAAAAACTTACATACAGCACAGTACACACCCAAGCTCCCTCTGAAGTGCTCACACATAAACACACACACAAACACTCACATCACTATACTGCACATTCACAGAGATTCCACTGTGTGAGATTACAGAAAGAGAAACAATCCCAGTTACCCCGCTAACTGTGTTTGTCAGGGCTCGCTGAGAAGACCTCTTGCTGGGCTGCCTCAGTCCACCTCAGAGCCCCTGCTGGCTCCAGCTTCTGTTGATCTAGACATTGTGGACAATTTGTAACTCCAGGAGCCCATGATGTACGCTGTGTTAAGTTGGACGGACATGAATCTTTTCCTCAAAGCTGTTTCCTTTATATGTGTAGGTGGGCATACATGTGTAGTAGTACCATACGCACATTTTTGTCCTGGTTAATTGGTGGTAACACTATACAGGCACAGGACCTCATTTATTGTACAGTGCAGTCTATACTCTGCACCAGTGCTTGCATGAAAAAGAGGAAATGTTTAAGCATTGGCATAGATGGTGACAACACTGGAATGAACTTGCGCATTGAAATTCTCAGGTACATTCATTTAATTTGATGGTATAAATGCAGGGCTCAAATTACTTTTTTCTGTGTACATGTACTGGTGCATTAAGTTTTAAATGCAGTGTAGGCAGAACTCATAAGTTCTTTTTTCTTCAGCAGCAGTTTGAGCAGTTGCAGGGTGGATAATTTATCTGTTGATCCAGTCAGAGCTGATCAGATCAATGGATAAGAGCAGCAGCTGATGTGGAGGTGAGTGAATGCACGCTTCTAGATCCAGTACAATGAACAGTTAAGTTTCACTCTCACTGTGCTGGCATTCTGCTGCCCGTCTGTGCCCAGAGTACACACTCTATTTTGAGAGTGTGGTGCAAAGAATTATCAAATCGCATATATACAGTAGTGCTCCCAGTACTGGTCCAGTGCCAAAAATATAAAATCATCAGAGATGGCCTGTGTTTTTTTCATGGCAGGCTGACACAAATAGGAAACCCTGTAGTCATACACACAGACATAGAAATCACGAAGGCTATTCATTTGATCTATAAAAGCTAAAAATTAGGACATTTTTATTGTGTTAGAATTTAATTTCCTCCTACAATAATGTGCAGTGAAACTACTTGAAAATATATTAATAGGAACATTTTGGAGTCCATTGCGCTTCTCAGTAAACTTCTTATGGCAAACAGTTTTATCAAATAAGGAATTCTTTAGTGATGTCACATATTCAAAAGGCTAATTAATATAAGTCATGTGATAAATTATTGCTGTAATGAGAGTCTAGTTTATTCATCCTTTTTGGCTGCTCCAAACATCATAGCAGCACAAGATTTCCTTCAAAATTTAAGCGGCAGCTACTTTGACAGGATTTTTTCAGTGTGCTACTTCTGTGCTTTGCTGCTCTGTCTTGATTATCCCTGTGCTGTTAATATCCTTTATTCGTGCCGCACTGCTTTAAATTTGTTTTTCACTGCATAGACAAAATGGTTGTGCTGCACGAGAGCATGTTAAAACTGTTAATTGTGCGTGTATCACATGTTGGCAGACCTACATAATATATTTTCTGCACCAGGTTACATGCACTGGTGCATGTCAAACTGAGAATTACATGCACAGCTCAAATTTAATGTGCACTACCAAAGATATGAACTTGGTAGTGCACATGGGCAGATTACTGAAATGTTGATCTACTTTGACAGACTGGTGGTGTTGAAGAAATTTCTCTGTTTCCTCGGGGGAATTTGCCTGTCCTCCTCCAAATTGTCACATCTCGAACAATGACTTCATCATGTGGCCCTAACCTGCTTAATTAGAACAAATAAATCCACCAGACTGGGTGAAGGTCACCACAGAAGTTAGCCATTACTACAACTGGCATATCAAGTCAATTGGACTGATTGCCTGTACAGCAGTGGTGTCCTTTTGCTTGCTGTGTCTCACACCTTCCTCAGTACATCTGGTGGATCATTAGGGGCTTCAGCTTTTCTGTGTGCATGGGCCTATGAGTATGTGTGTGTGTGTTTTTATAAGCATAAAAAAAACACATATTGTAATAGCCGTCCAGATCATAGATGTGTGTGTCTGTGTCTGTCTTTCCATTTATCTTCAAGTGTGAAACCGCAGATGAGGCTGTAATAATGTTTCGTAGTTAAACAAGGATTCCTCACCTAAATACTTTTTTCTTTCCTCATCCCACACTCGTCTGTTTCTCTTTGGACACTCCCTGTTTGACTTTTACTCTCCTGTGTCCCTCTGGAATAGCTGTAATTTCTGTCATATTTTGCATTTTTCCCTCAAGTGAGCTGCTGTGATGAATGTACTTGATGTGAAGAATACAATTAAATTTGAGTGTTATGATGTGGTTCTGCTGTGTTGCAGACAGTTATCGGTCTGAGATATAGATTGGTCAATACTGGCTTTTGCATGCTAATAACAGTTATCGATATTTGAGAGCAAAATATCTGATATTAAAAAGTTATTAATATCAATATGTATTGTAGGATTGCGTGAGCTCATCTTGCGCTACTCTTTGCATCATGGGTTTTGCTCACTGATATGGTGACATGAGATGCAACTGCACATTCCTAAACAAAAGAATTTTACTTGGGCTTGCTTACCACTTGTATGATAACCTGATAGTAGAGTTTCTTGCCTTGTAAGACCTTTTTATGTGATGTTGCCTCTTTCCAAGATTTTACACATTTATTTGGCAAGTACAGCGTTATCATAAATAAAAGAAACAATGGCCAAGGCTATAAAGGTAAAACTCAAGTTGCAATTAACTTGATAAATGAATATTTTCCTATAACAAAAGTCCCAAGATGCCACAAATAATCTCCTACTTTGCATCACAGGCTGTATATAAAGATGAGTGGCATGACTGTTCCCCTTAAGTGAAGCCAAAACACCTTGATTGCCCCTTGTGGCTGGCTGCACTATTGTCAAAAACCCTGTCAGCGCCATGTTTGTGGATGGGATATAAGCCAAACCAAAAGGTCAAAATACATCCAATAAATTATTTCCCAATGCTGTTTCTGTCATTTTAGGAAGTTCATGTCAAGCTGATGCACGAGTGATATTTTTTCTGATAAGTTTGGTTTTAATAAGTTATGTCATGCTATAAAAACCGGGTTTGACATCATGATTGAATGCTGTGTGTGACAGTCAGTGTGCTCGCAATCATTGGCGCTGTTTGCATTTGGTTTAGTATTTGTATGACAAGAAAAAGGAGGCCTTGGAGATATTAGGCAGACACTAGCTGATGCCACTAGGGCAAGAAGGCAGCATCTGGCATGTTCTGGCTTAATCTTTGTACAATAGGATTAAGCGGAGACACGTCATTCATCTTACAGTGATAGTTGCTTTGTGTCAGTGGACATTCTTGTCCCAGTTTTTGCCTTACTAGAGCCCTGTGCTCTGACTTCCTGATGTGGAACCAACTGCTTCATAAGTACTGTTTCATGGTGGAATTTTTACTTACAAATCTTTTCTTCTCACTCTAAATTTTAATATACACAAGTCCTGAACACTGTAGTGGCTCATCCACTGGCTGTTCTGCCCCTCCGCTCCCAAATGACCCAGCACTTTGACCTGGTTGAGGAACAGTAAATGCTTTGATTCAGCCGCCAGCTTCTCCTCCTGGCCATTAGGTACCATCAGGCTGCCTCTCTCCATCTGAATCCCCTGTAAACAAATGAGCCAGGCGTCATGTTGGACTGTGAAAAGAGACATCAACCCCTACCCTTCCCTCCATTCTCCAGTCTAAACACATACAGTCCCCCTCATCTCAACCTCCCCAACTCCCCAATGCAACCCATAACTTGGCTGGATCCTGCGTAATGCGATTGATCTTGTATAATGATGTCAAAACTGTGCCCCACCAACACACACACATGCACCTTATTCTCCACTGTGGCTGGGTCTGGCCTTATTTTTGCTGAATTACAGTAACTCACAGTCGCAATACCATTTCCTGGAAAGTAGGGCAAATGTCAGCACAGCTTTATAAGACTCTAGCATGCATCCTTGTGTGTTTTTATTTGTGTCTGTCTGTATGTGCAATCTGAGAGAGAGAGAGAGGGAGAGAGAGAGAGAGGAAGAAGAGCATGTGTGAGACACAAATGGGGCAGAGGGCCCAGCGGAGGGGTACCCTGATAGGCCCCAGAATTCCCCCGAGCAGCACCCAGCGTAGAGGAACAACTATGGCCTTTGTTGGTCACCCCGTGGATCTCACACACAGTTAATATAGACTTTTCCCACTGACTCTGCCAAGAGTCTGAAGTCATTTAATGAAGTGGCGGCTGAGTTTAGAAGGAGCCAGTGTGCTCGCTGCTTGCGCTGACAGAATGGAAAATGTCTGTGTTATGCAGTGAACAGCGAGCGACAAGAGAAGTGTGTTCTGATACTCACCTCTCTGGACACACAAGTACATTAAGAACACACACACACACATGCAGACAATAATGACAAAGCTTCATGAGGACGGGCACTGTGATTAGACCTATGCACATTCTGGATAGTTATGGCTCAGTCACTGAGGGATAAATCCCTGATTCAGACAGGTTTGTAATTGGCTATGCTTGTCCCCTACTGAACTGAAATGTTAGAGTGGCATTCATTCTGTTTTGTCTGTGTGTGAATCAGCATGTTTGTCTGAGACTCTCTAGTAAATAAAATTTCTCAAGGCCTAAACTTGTGGCACTTGTGTACTTAAAACGAGAAAGCCTAATTGTTTCACAAATTCTTTGTAGTTATCTCTTTGTTTGGTTCATTTATCAGAGCAAAACCTCACCTTTCATGTCCATTTTCACGGCTGTCTATTTATCCACTTCTTCCATGAATGGACAGTGTCTCTGTATGTATTTGGTCGCACTTCTATTCAAGTCCCTGTCTTTTCATCTATCTATGGGCAGATTGCAGTCTGTTTTTGGTGTCCTATTGTGCAGCTGTCAGTTATTTTCAAAACACTCGAGTGTCATTTGCCTCAGATTCCATCCCTTTCAATTCTCACTTCTTTTCTATGGCTTTGCTAGCGTACATCTCATTGAGCGTGCATCAGCGGGCAGATTCATTCTTCTCTCCTTCTAAAAGCACATTTCTTTTTTTCATAGCAGCCATAAGCCTCCTTTTTAAATCCACGGACAATGTGTTTTTGTCCATCCTCCTCCATCCTTTTCAGTGGAGAGTGCAGGGATTCTCTCTCTCTCTCTCCCTCCCTCACTCTCTCTCTTTCTGAGGGCATCTGGGGGAACCCCTGAGCGTGGTGCTTCTCTTCAAGCCCAATTGTCTGTCCGTAATGAACCATGATGAAAGATAACAGAATGAAATGTAATAATTCATGCAGGCCGCAGTGAGGAGCACGTGGCTAGCGGTTGGCCCGGGCCGTGATAGCCTCCTGCTCGACTCCCAGAACAATACGCTGGCCCTGCCAGTGCCGCTCACCCCGCTCTGGTCCAGCAATCTTGTTGCTCTCTCCTCTCACTGTGCCCTCAGTGCTATTCAGAATCACTTAACGCTGGAAGGCTGTCTATGATCACTGGCATGCCAGAGCATCTCTTTGGGAAACAAGGCAAACTGTCTCTTTGGACCCACTGTCTTCTTGGCATTCCGTCATTCTTTACCCCTCGCCTCTTGTTTTATATGTTTGGGGTATCGTGTCAGGCTTTTGACCCATGGTTGAGTTTGTCAGATGAAGATGGACTGCAAATACCTCTTTTGTCACTGCACAATGTTTTTCCTCTTTTGTTTGTTGTCCTAATTGTCTCTCCTTGCTGGAACTTTTCATGGTGGTACTAAAAACACAGGGATGTTTAATGAGTCTTATTTACCCAGGCAAAGTTGAAATAACACGCTCAAGTCTTTACCGGTAATGCCCTGTTTCATATTCAGGCAACACCACACACCTCAAAGCTGTGCAGCTGCTTACTTTTGGGCACTCAGTTCCTTAATTAATATGCTTGGGAATAGTGTCTTGCCCCATGGTGCATTGACAGAAGTTGTCTGGAGGTTTTGTCATTCACTTTACCAAAACACATTTCTCCAGCTGCTTCGGGGATTTGAACTAACATTGCCCCTTTGGTCACAAGAACACGTCTTTAACTTCTGTCCCAGTTTCATGACACTGTGGCCCTGATTAATGCACCTCATGTATTTGTGAGCTACTGTTTGCTTGCAACACTGGCAATCAAGGCATTCAAGAAATGTTAAGAATTTCCTTCGTGAGTTTGAGACAGCCTGTGACCTTCCCACTCTGCCCCCTTATTCAGAAACTTTCCCAAGGGAAGTCTAATGGAAACCAGTGAGACCCAGGCCGTTCAGTGTACTGTGTTATCGAAGGAGAGCCTGTACCTGATTTTAATTTAAGCACACTTTGAAGGCTGCTTGCCTGGTTTTAGGTTGTGCTGCTCTATGAAGAATTATGTGGTGAGGATGTTGGTGGTTGAAGATGGCAGTGGAGACTAGGAGGGTGAGGAGAACGAACAGAGACTCGATTGATGCTCCAGACTGGCAGGTTGAGGTTTTTGACAGAGTATTTGTGTGTGAGTTAGGGTGCATTCCAGCATATGAGCTCCTGTGTGTGTGTTGACCTTGTTGGATATATTGACGTGCCAGTTTTCATGGTAAAAAAAACAATAGTGCGATGGAGAGCACATCTTACCCATTAATTAATCCTAAATCAGCAAAATGGCAAAGACAACACACAAACGCACACACACACAATCACGCACAGACACACGTACACTCGCACACACAAACACACACACTCGCACTTATCTTTTATTTTTGCCAAGCATGGTGCCCAGTGCAAAGTCAAAATGATTATCCTAATTCCTCTCATCATATCTTGAAACATGTTTTTATGTGAACACACATGTGCATCAGATACAGAAACAACTTTTTTAGAGTGCTGGAAGTCGGATATTTTGGTAATATGGCACATTATTTTCTTCATCTAAACTTCATTAATACTTTTGCATTAAGGCAGACTTGTCCAAAGTCCAACCTGGGGGCCAGCTGTGGCCCTCCAACCAATGGGAAATACCCATTAATGATTAAGGGGTTATGCCACTCATAAGGTGGCTATGTATAACCAACAGATTCTCAATTAACTCATTTGGTAGAAGTAAAAAGTTGATGCATTAGGTACCCCTCCTGCATCAGTTTTGGACATTAGGGAACAGTGTCAATTTACATTTGTTACATGCATTGTGTCTCCTCATAATACAAATCTGTTTTTACAGGAAATTTACAGTTTCTGCTCATTAAATGTGCCCAGTCTTTAAAAAAAAACAAACAAACTTACATTGTAGGTTTGAAAAATAAAACAGGTTTACTTCCTGAGGTTTAGGCAACAAAAGCAAGTGGTAAGGTTTAGAAAAAAAATATCATTGTTTGGCTTAATGTAAGTACGCCTGTTAGGTGACAAACAAATGGACTTTTGGTTTCACATTGGACATGAACAAGAGCCTCCCAGGTGAAAGGAATTTGTTTGATATATCCACCTTCCCTCCTTTCGTCTCTAAGCAGACTTTCTTGCTCTTAATACTAAGAATACTTGCCCACAGTATCATGAACTGCCATCGCCAGGCTTGTCTGAAAATAATAATAAGGGTTTGGAGTGAGACCAGTTCAGAGCACCATGGTTCAATCACATTCCTTATATCAGTCCATAGGGGTCCCATCAATGGGTAAAATCTTGGATACGGCCCCAGATTCTGGTATCCCTTGCAGAGACTGATGTATCAGAAAATTCAGGTTAATGGAGAGAAGTGGAAATTAATCTCAGATTGAATTAAACCAGTATTTGCTTTAAATTGTGCTATATAGTCATTGTCCATACAACATTTCTTTGACAACTAGAGCATTTCAGTTGTATACAACTGTTTATGATAATGAGTATGATTAAAGTTTGGATTAGGACAGAGGTTAAGGTGGACTTGGTGGCTATTGGAAGGATAATACCAATGTAAAAGTGAAATTAATAACAATGAAAGTCTGTTACAAGTACATGAGAACAAGTATTGTTCACTGTTTTCGGTAAGTCACAGAAGGAGAGCTGCCAACTTGGCCCATGCAGATGTTGTGGTTGTTTATTCAGATACTCTGATAACACATTGCAAGCTTTCATTGTAAGACTATTCGCCATGCATGCAAGAGTTAGTTGCAGGGTCAATGGCAAGGGCAGAGATCATTTTCACTGTGTGTTTCTGAGTGTGGACTTGTGTGTGTGGTCTCAACTCTACATGGAGCTCCATCTAAGCAAAAAGTTCTGTTGACTAATTCAACACAACCTTCAACACAATACAAGCTCTAGATGGATGGACAGATAATGAACGGAGATTAAAAAACAAATGAAAAAGAGTCTTACTGTAAGCGTGCTTCAAGTGTGCCAGTTCACCAGTTTGGTGGTCTTCTACCGAAGGTTGTTAATTAGTGCAGAATGTAGACTACAGTTCTACTGCCAGCAGTGATGAAAAGAGGAAAGGGAGAGAGAGAGGGAAATCTGTATGGCTGCCAAGAAAGAGGAATTTGTGATAGGTTGAGAGTGGTTCCAAATGCTGGAGCAAAGCATGGAGACTCCCAAAGTTCCTGCTTCCTGACCCCCTTAGCTGCAGAGTCAGACAGCAACTGTTGACAACAGAAGTAGATGCAGTTAGAAATTGCTATGTTTAGATTAAAGAAAAGGGCAGGGGGTGGGGTGGGATGAGGGGGATCAATTTGATTTCAACTCTGCATTTAAACCATCAAAATACCTTTGAGACCACCTAAACCAAGACCAAGTCATGACCAACACCAGAGTGTGTTAAGACTAAGACAATACCAAGACTTTGAGGGGTTGAGATCAGGTCAAGACCAAGACCAGACCGGTGCAGGTACCACATGGCATGATATACTTACGATAAAATGTGGAACATACAAAGACAGATCCACATACCCATATAAACACCCACATAAAGCAAATGGAGACTGCTCTTCATTTACCTCCTTTATTGTCATATATGTACTGTATAAGTATATGTGTATTTATATTTGTGCAATTAGAAATGTCTTGATAAAATAACCAAAAGGCATTGCAGAGGTGAATTTTGTAAAGTGGAATTTTCTATTGCATTCTATGAGTAAACAAATACGCTAAAGATCTGAAATCAACATGACATCTTTATTCAACAACTTTTTTGCACAGACAATTTAGTGACATCCCTGCAGTTGTGGTCTTGACCCTTTTTGAAATAAAATCTTGTCCTCTCCGTCTGAGACTGAGACAAGAAAAAATATTGTTTTTTAGTCTAAGTGGAGACCGAGACCTCTAAAAGTATTTTTGAGACCGGTTTCAAGATCAAGACCAAAACAGAGCACCACAAAACTGCCTTTGAGTATTTCTAATAACAATGGTGATGCTCATTCTTAAGATACAGTTTTGTAGAGCCACGGCTTACCTGCAGGCTAGTAGCAGTTAGCAGCTAACTCAGCTCAATGAGAGCAGAGGACAAGATTAGCCGCCATATAACAGAGATGGTTAATGATTGTGATTGCTTTTGTTGTTGTTTACAAAACGCTGCCAACACATATGTCACACTAGAGGCCGATGCTGTTGTGTTGGACGTCATGCCTGTCATGCCTGTCATGCCTCTTTTGCTTCTGCAATGCCGGCATGCTGTTTAAAGTCACACACTGGAGTGGCATGATGTGACACTGTAGCGCAATCTCCTTGTAGAAAGGGTTTGTCTCTGCATTTCAGTACAAAAAGAGCAAAATATACATTGCACATTAGTAAAGAGCTGGACTTGTTACAAAGTGAGGGGGGCTGGTGTTTACTTGTTATTTGGTGGTTCCTTTTATGTTGTTGAAGAAATAAGCCACATAGAAGGATGTTAGGCAGACCTTAAATTGTTACTTCCAAGTAATCATTTGTATATCAGTTACTCACCCCGTGTTAAATTGAATTAAAAAAACAAACAAAAAACTTTTTTTTGCATGCCTCCATGGGGAACGAAGAATACAAACCAAAGAAAATTCTTAATTTATTTAAGTCATAGGTCACACTGTTTCACAGTAGCAAAACAAATTCTCAAACACCAACAGCTGAATCTAGTTTCATTTATCCAGTCGTATGCTCAGTACTTCCCTAAAGAATCCATTTTTGCTAAAACCTGGCAATTTAAAACACTCCTGCATAAACAGTGAGATGTTTGAGGTGGTGTCTTAAATAGGGTTTTATGGAAAACGCATGTGTTTGGAAAGTACTTAGCATATGGCTGGATAAATTGGACTTGCATTGTAATGCAGGAGTTGTGCAAGAAATTAGTAAACTGAAGAATTTTCTCAGTTTTTTGGAATCTTGGTTCACTGAGGAGGTATGTTAGAAAAAAAGTCATTTTTTCCCCCCAGAACTCATATAACACAAAGTGATTAATTGACAGATTGTTCAATACTCTGTCAGGTTTTGCTCTGCACATATGCTATATGAATTGCTATAGGTCAAGTCAGCATCCTGATCAATGTTGCTTTATTGAAGCTATCCGCACATGAAAACGTGACGCTTTTGCAGAAGCTTGCTGTATTGTTGCAATGCAATTCGAAGAATAACCACATAGCAACAGAAAAGAGAAACTAACATCCCAGTCTGGGCCAGTCTGTCTGTCACATCGTGAAGCAATAACTCCTTGTTAAACAGAATAGAATAAAGCAGGCTCGTGGATTACATGAGCATCGCAAGGCTTTGTAAAGGTGTTCTTTGGCATCAAGGGCAGCACATGTAATGACTTGCTGGTGTGTGCATACTGTAAAAGTAACAAAAAAGGTCATTATCCAAATGTACCAGTGTGTCACTACAATTATTCACCCTACCACACACACACACACACACACACACACACACACACACACACACACAACTACACTTTGCTCAGCACAGTACAGATCCTGGGAGTGGAGCAGTTGAATGGAAAACACCATTATGTCATCTTAGATGCACCCACCCTGACTGGCCACACTGTGGTGCTTTGTGTGCAGCAGACAGAGAAGCTGGAGGGAGGAATAATGTGATGGATAGTATAGTGCCCATTATGTAAGAGATACTGTATATCATACAGAGATGTAGAGCTGCAATTTAAATATTAATTTATCTATTGCCTATTATTGAATTATTTCATTTAACAATTTAGCAGAGCCCAAGGTAGTAGTTTCAATTGTTTTTTTTCCCCAGCCAAACCAATTTATTTCTCAATTTAAAATGATATAAAACATAGAGAAACACTTAATTCTCACAATTTCTTCACGTTTTTCTCGGTTAACGACATACTGTTTTAAATGAAAATTGTTAGCAAAATATTTATTGATAGACAACATCTAAATTAATTGACTTTTTCCATTTAAATCACAAACTCAGGGAAACTTCAGTGATTACATGTTAACTGTGTTTATAGTTTAGAACCTTGTAATAATTTTCCATCTCCCGCTCATTCAGTCTCTCTCTGGTCTGCCTCCTAACATCTGCTCCCAGCCAGCCACCTGTCTGCTGTCAAATACAATATTAATGTATGCCATACACTTGTTAATTATTTCCCCTGAATGTAGTCATGTCAAGCCGAATATGCATAACAGGACTGTAAAGAACCATTTTATTAGAGGTGATCACTCTCTTTCTCCCTCCTCTCTCTTTCTTTCCCCCTCTCCGTGTCCAAATGCCGTTTCTCAGGTCTTTCACTCCACTGAAGTGGTATGGTGTATGCATGTGTGTGTGTCCGTCTGAGCTCGGCGTGCCTTTATACACCAATTCGAGCTTGTTTCCCAGGAGACACACAACTGCGTGTGCTAGGAGGGTGGCAGAGGGATGGTCAAGGGGGCGGAGGGGGGGAAGGAATGGGGTGATGGAGGGGTGGCATGTCGAACCGGGGATGGAAAGGGGGACTGTCTAAGGGGTGAAGTAATGAGAGGTGTTGTGGGAGGGGGAGCTGAGAAGGGGGTGGCAGCAAAGCGAGGCGAGGCCAGGCGGGTGGCATGGCAGTGGGGCCTCCTTGTGTCCTGGTCCCCCTTGTCCCTCCTGGTTGCTTTTTGCGGACAGCATCTGCAGCCTGCTTTACATGCAAAACACACCCTGCAGAGAGGGCGTCTACACATGGGGCTAAGGGGGACAGAAGAAAAGCATTCCTGAGGCAGTGCTGGGAGAAGAGGGAGGTGGGTCTCCTCAGCAGCCTCTCTCTACCAGTGTCTCTCCCAGATGAAGCCATGGGGGGATGCAGTAATGAGGGATGAGAGGATAAATTCATTGCAGATTATTTTGCTTTGGATCTGTTTCGAGCTCATTTCCATGATGTTTTTGTTTTTTTCTCTTTCATTTAAACCAGACCTGACACTATCTTCACCAACTTCACACTGCTTTCCTGTTTAGTCAAAGAACAAGCTATTATGTCTGTAAAAGTGGAACATGTGCAGACAGGAGAAAACCTTTAAAAAAAATAAGATTGTTGTGCATCTTGATAAACTTAACATTTGTATTTCACATTTCTCAGTGATCTGTTGAACATTAATATTTGGAAAAAGGAGGAAATGATTTAATGTCTCTCTCCAGGAATGTATATCATCTCACTCACACTTTTAGAGACTTTAACAGCAGAAATTCAACTTACTTCTAATGTTTTCCACCTCTTTCTCCTGACCTCTCGAAGTTCACAGTTGTCCCCTGTGCTGGCAGTGTGGTGTCCCATTGTTAATAGAGGAAAAAACATAAATGGAGAACCAAGGCCCAATATTATAATAATGTATTTTATTCCATGGCTTTCTCTTTTTCCTTTTTCCTTCCATTATGCGTAGTGTTAAGTCACTGCGCTGCCCCGAACAATGTATCCAACACTAACCAGATGTCACGGCATGTGAGTCATCTCATGCAGAGGACAGTGTATGTGTATGTGTGTGCCACCTGCCAAGGAAAGCGGGCACATGCTTACACTCCACATCCACACACCTGATATTTTCTCATAATATTTTGCTATAATAATGCTGCACAGCATTTGCCTTTGTGCTGGTCACATCGTGTCTTTTAAGTCAGGTCATAGTATGCCAGACAGTGTCTTTTAGAAGCATTAGAGAAAATACCACAGAGACAGTTTAAGGCTAATGTCTCGCAGGCATTGTATTCAGCACTGGACTGTCATTTTGTGCCTGCTGCTTTCTCTTGAGTCAGTTTGAGGTCACCAAATGTCTTGGCTGTACGTGCTTTGCCAGTGACTGAGGAGAGTATTGACTCATTGTGGGGATTTGGGATACTCGAGTGACATTTGGTAGTGTTTCATCTGACGCAGAATAGGTTGTCTTTCTTTGTTGGCCCTGACGGGCAAATGGGGGAAATTTTTAAATGTGGTTCTGGTGCCACTTGTCTTTGTCAGTCCATCCATCTACTGTGAGATGCCCTTTCATCTTGGACTTTTTCAGACAGACTCGCAGCAGATGTCTTTATTAGTGTGCAACTTTAACATATAATCCTCTAGTTAAATAATAGTCTGATCTGTCATGCTACTTAAGGCTCGGCAGGAAAAGTGAGTTCATTGAAATAGAGTTGGCCATATTTTCACTTTTTCCTGACATCCATCTTGTTTGTGTCAGACCTTACATCCCATCATATTTAGGTGTAATACATTTGTGATGTGATTTGACTCTAAGGCAAGCTGCAGGTCTGACAGGCACAAAGTCTTTATAATTGATCATATTAAAGTCTGTCTTTTTATCGTGTTCTCTTTTTTTCCTCTTTTCGCTTTTCTCTTCCTTCTCCCATTGTCTCTCCAATGATGCTCCTTTATAAAGAATGTCATATCCAGTCTGAATTTGAAGTCCTAACAAACATCAACAAGCTACTATTGCAGCCTTGGATTCCATTTTCAAATGACCCACAGCACTCCCTTTGACTTTCGGTGTTTGTCCTCTCCATTCCCATAGAAGGAAGCTTCCTCTTTCTTTTTTTTTCAATCCTGCTGCAGAAGTGAATTGTGTAAGATTGCTCTCTTTGTGTAACTAGTGTGTGCAATAATAAACTAAGGAAATGAGTGCTGTTGCCTCACTTAATGTTAACATTATACATACATCAGGAGGTAGATTGCTCCCAGCTCAGGTTTCAAAGCTCATGCCGTTGTGAGCAGTAGTGTATGAGAGAGGTGAAAGAACTGTTTCCGTGCCAGTATGTCAATCAAACCAGAGCTTGACCCCTGTCTATTTTTTTTTTTTCATTTACAGGACTGGGATTTGTCTCAGTGATTTCCTTGACTAAATACGCTCAGAAACACTCTGTAAAGGAAATAAGAAAATCACGCTGTCAGTCAATCAGCACATTTGACCTGTTGTTTTTCAGTAGCGGCAGCTCTGTCTCTCTTATTTGGCAAGAAAGTATCCTCCGGCCTGTGATTCGGCATGTCCAACAGCAGTACAAATTCCAAGAAAGCTGTTCAGCCTGATGACCAGATACCACTGTATACCAAACATCTGACGCGCATCACGAAGCCCCTCACAGAACCCCTTCTAAAGAAGAATTGCAGCGTTCAGTGTTGACATTTTTGTCCTGCACACACCATGTGCTGAGAATACGATGTTCATCCACATTTGGTGTGAGAAAGGTCCCCCGTCAAGTTGTATCTCCTTAAGAGGGATTTTGCACCTTGCTTTCACTCTCCAGAGAGAGACTTGAATTTTTGAAGCTTAGTGCAGATGCAAAGGTTGTGACTGGTAGACCTCATTGAGACATTAAAGGCTCTGTATGCAATATTCAAAGCGTTAATACAACAGTAAATCACTTTTTGCTGTGTCAAGATATAGTGGAATATCTGTGTGTGTTATAATCTGAGCTTCTCCAATGTTTGTTGTGGTAAATCGGTCCAGCAGTGCGTGCATATTAGCACATGGATGTATACTACTTGCTAGCTCAATGCTGCCACTTTGCACTGCGCTCATACAGCGGTCACTGCTAATATAGGGATGTCAGTGTCCTACAAGCATAGCACCCACCGCAGCTGTATGCAGACAACTCATATACACGCTGAATTTAAAAATGAGCCCTTTTAAAGACAGGTGAAAACAATTAGCCAATATTTGTTTGTGGGGCTCATGTGGGTAGTTAATGGGCTAAAAACTGGGCTCCATCATGGCTCCATGCCAATTGCTCACATGGGTGGGTTTACCCAAGTGGGCCCCAGATAATATGCCCATTTTGGGACCATACCCACTTGGTGCCCAGGTAGTCTTAGCATGACCAATGTGGGGCCCACTTGGGTAAACCCTCTCATGGGTAATTGGCATGGGGCCATTATGGAACCTATGGACAATCCCATGAAGGGTCCATTTTTCAGTCCATTTAATTACAAACATACAAATGTTGACAACAAACCAACAGGTCTTTTTTTATGAATATACAGATTGTCGTCAATTGTGAAATGTATGTAAATATATACATTGCTTATCAGCCCTTAAACTTCAACATCTATCTCCAAAGGTTTTGAATGCACTGTGGTGAAGTCTGCATAGATGCACGCTCATGCTTGCATGCAGCCACTTGCACATGCACTGTGCCGCTTCCAAGAAGCTGCTGAGAGATCTCAAGAGCACTACGCAGTTGCTGCAGCAGGGACTGTTGGGCTGACTGGCTGATTAGCTGGCTGGCTGGTCCACTGGTGTGTTTTGGGCCAAAAGAGGAACTCCAGGAATCATCTTTTGTGTCCTCCTCCAGCACATACCTCGCATGCTTGCACACTAGAAAGGAAAGCCCACATTTACTAGTCTGAGCTGCTGAATCTTCATCCGTGTTTTTCTGTGTTTTCTTTATTGGTCCTTTCTCTCTTTTACTTTTCCTCTCTCTTGTGTCCCTCTGTCTCACTCTCACTTACTTTTTCTGCTCTTGCAGTGGTAAAGAAAGCCTCTATCATGCCCTATTCCAGATGTTTAAGTTACTCAGAAGGGAAGAAGCGAGCCATTGTATAATTACAAATGTACACAATTAAGATCCGGTTTTAAGACCGGCTCTAATCTTAGTTGGATACCTCTCTAGGCCGCCCAGAGACTGAGCTTTATGTTGTTGTGCGGAGCGAGTGCACGGTCGACTGTGTGGCGCCCTCAAACGGAAACTCCTGTAAAATAATCCAGTCTTCTCTTTAAAAGGGGATGTTTTACTTTGCTGTTTTGGAATTTGTGCACTTCACAATCTATGAGGTCTCACAGTACTCACACCCCCGCTAGGAATGCTGTGTGGGTGTCTGTGCGCAGATATGCTTGTATATCCACTTATATTTCTATCTACATGCTCATGTGTGTGTTTTTGTGTGGTAGGTGGCATCTTTATGCTTTTATGTGTCAGAAAAAGTTCCAGCAAATTCATATGTATCTCATTAATGCAGATGACAACACCCCTAAAGCATGGAAAAAACAAACAGCAATAAAAACAAGTAACAATACAATTACAGTGAGATTCTTGAATAGTGCCATATCTTAAATGAACAACAGAACTCATTCATGGGACCCAACGTCATTTGGTTACATTCACTTTATGGTGGTTTACATTAAATGTTTTGCCTTGAGTTTGTTCTTTGAAAGCCGTATTTCCATCGCAGCTAGTAATTGTGGGTCTTCTGTATCCATGAATGCAGATGTAGCCTCTTAAAGTCCCGTTCCATTGCCTGCATTGTGCCTGTTCTCAGCACTATATGAGCCGTCTTTTCCAGCATCATGTGTGGTGGCCCACAACAAGCACACGTAAACGTTCATCTATATTCATGCTCTTGGAAGTGGAGGCTTGCTGTGCAATGGAATTAAGCTTTATTTGAACTTGATACCTTCCTTGAACTCTGCTGAAACCTTATATGATATACCCGTTTCTCCTTTCTGTGTGCTAAGCTTCAACAGCTCAGAGCTTTCTCCTGTTTACAGTTGTCGAAAATAGTTTGTCTCCTTTTATCCTCCTCCCTTTTAAGTCACACTTCTCTGACACCAAAGACGAGATGGAAGCCACAAGTGTTCTCTCCCTGTAATTTTCCATGTCTCCCCAAACACAGAGCATGAGCAGATGGAGATGCAGCCCTCTGTCCACATGTGTGCACGCGCACGTAATTCTGTGCTGCAAAATGAATCCATACAATAATTTTGTGAATCTTTACCTAGTGTTTCATCAGTTCTTTTTTGGTGATGGCACCTATATGTCATTGTGCGATTGTGCAACCAGTGTTCACAAATCTCAGAGGCTGAAATCAACCTTAACATTAGCCACCAGCCACACACTTTCCCCTCTCCCCACCCATCCTGACCTCTCCAGTGTTGGTCAGGGGGATTGTGCAGGTGATCCCTATGTCATCCCTCCTTCACTGAAAGGACAGAAACATTCCCTGACCCCCTTCTGTCCAGCCTCCCTCCCTCCACACACACCCACCCACACACACCACCCCCCAGCCAGACATCCCTGTCTTGTCCCAGCGAGCTAGCGGCTGCAGAGCGAGGGAACAGGAGGCCCCACCACTGGGCCAGCTGTTCCAGACCCCCTCGCTGCCCTGGGCCCCACATTCCCTCATTCAAGGGAGCTTTGTAGTTCTGACATCTTGGAACAGTTGAGCAGCTCAGCTTCTAATGCTGCTGTAATGGTGAGAGAGAGGGAGAGACAGAGAGAGCGAGGGAGGGAGGGGAGGAAAAAAGAACGAGACAGGCTTTATGTGTGCTTGCTTGTTACGCTCAATCTCTCCACTCCTCCCTCCCTCTATCCCTTCAGCCCCCTCATCTTGAATCCCTTTACTGTACTTTACCAGGCTTTATGCTTGGGTGTTTTGGTTACATCCCATCTAGACTCCATTACAGTGCATGTTGTCCTGTGTCAACTCAGTTTGCTAAATCATACCATGTTGTACCATAATGCAACGTAATAGTCTTTAATTTTCCATCCTTTATATCGTAATGTTCCATACAGTGTTGTATCTGTTTGCTGCGGTCTTTTCTTCATCCAGACAGTCTGAGCCACACTGTGGTGTACTGTGTTTGTACCGGGCACCTACTGTATTTGTAGGAGTCTGCTAGACTCCTGGTTAGATCATACTTGACTGCACTGTGTTGTACTATACTTTGCCGTGTAGCCGATGTCTTTGCCAGCAGTGGTGTCCCAACCATGTGCAGGAGCCGTCTTGTGAACTGTGAGGCTATCAGCTGTTGGGACATTAGTTAGGATGTACTGTACTGTACTGTGACTGTGACTGTGACTCCCCTCTACCCTGCCACACTGTTCCACTATCAATCCAGCTGCCAATTCCAACAGGGACAGATGCCTGTGGATCAAGCAGAAAGCAAGTTCACAAAATATGGCTAGAAAAAAGAAGGTTGTTTCATGCAGCTGTGATGAGCTAATCTAATGTAGGGGTGTATCTTCTTAAGTTAAATAAGCCTTAACAGAATCCTAAAGTCTGCTGCTGAATCAATAATGACTTCTCACTTTTTAAGCTTAAGGATTGGCATAAAGTTCAGTGTCATTTACCGATTGCCAATGCTTGAAAGCAGTTAAGAAAAGCGTGCGCTCGTCTTTGTTTTGGCAGACAACGCCTTTTACCTGCCAACAGCGTGCCGCTGTTGTTTGCACTTAAATGCTTTCTGTGTGCCTTTATTCCCAGAGCCATCTCTGTCACAGCTTATAATATGGATGATTGGCATGGTTCCCATGGCGCTAAGTTTTAGCTCGCTGAACTCCAGGACTTTTGCCAGCATGCACTTTACACAGCCTCATTTCTCCTCAATGACATACAATTCAGGAAAGGCCAGTTTTATGGGGTAATCAAGAAGGTTTATCTGAGGTTATGGAATTGTAGCTCTCAAGACCAAACTAATTGCTCTCTCCACTCCCTTGTCACAGTAGAAGGGCTATTTGCTTAGGCCACTTATGCGCTGCAATCAGTTCAAGTCACTTTTGCTCCACAGAAAACTTCATGGGAAACTCGGTCTGATCAGGTGCCAAGAGAGGTTTAAACATCCCAACCCAAAACAGTGCAGTGCATGTGTGCATTCCTATGTGTGCGCACACATGCCTGTATTTGTCTATCTATGCATGAGTACATGTGTTTTCCTGTCGTTTCATGTGGGGTAGACATGTGCCTATATATTGGGGGGCTGCTCACAATCAAAAAAAAAAAAAATTGAAATGCAACAAACAAACTGGGCTCATAGCTCTCAGGACCCCTCTGGTCAATGACATGCAGACCTTTTAAATTCCTCCCAGTGCAACTCCCTCAATAGTCTCACTGATGGAGCTTTCCTACGCAGATAATGCAGATTTTTTTCCCTCATTCCACTGTCCTGCAGATGCATTGCAAATACACACAATGAATATCCTCTTGTTTGAATTTCGTAAGCAGCAGAAAAAGGGTGTCTGTTTATGAGAGAAACAGACGTATAAATAGAAAGAAGCACAAATAGTGAAAGATGTTTTGTTTCTTGTTGTAGTACCTCCTGGTGACCTTAAGATGGAACTGCTGCATTCATTTTTATGCTTCCCTCAGTAAGAGAGCTCACAGCTGCAGTCAGTATACTGGAAGATGTTGATAATAAAGCAGTGTGATGATAAAACCCCCACATGTATATGACTTGATATGGGCAGAATAAATTAATGAATGGGAAGACCTAGAGGCTTGAAAACTGTGATGTACACTTGTAATTTCTAAAACATGTCATCTTATGGCACCATCTGATTTGAACGAGACAACAGGGACAGCACAGTTCCACCGTCACATGCTCAGGGGCTTGTAGGCAGTCACATGTGTACAATAGGCTTACAGTGACTGTATTAAATAGAAAGATACTTAATCATGCAGTATTTACTGGTGCGTTGAATATAGAAACACAACCAGGATGTCAACAAATTGGCTCTTAATTTTGAGTTTCAATCACGTCCAATCCCAACACCGTTTTTAATAGGGGTGCAGCAATGTCGAGGCTGTATTGGTCAATATTCACCTTGTTGGCTGCCATTGGCCTATAAGGCAAATAAGATGACATTCAAGGATAACAGTGGCCAATGTGTTTTGGTTGTGTCACATCAGTTTTGTGCAACAGTGTCCCTTCATCCAAGAGACAACAGAAAACATGTTTGGGACGAACAGAGATCTTCTCCGGGATGCAGTCGGGAAGAAAAGATGCAGTAAACTCACTCTCATATTGTTTCTTAATAAATCCATGATGAAATCTTTAGGAGTTGGTTAATGATAGCTGTTAGCAGCCAGTGGCTGCAACTAACAGCTAATAGAGGTTGCACTGAGTTACAGTGTGTAGTTATAACAACAACAACAACAACAACAACAACAACAACAACAACAACAACAACAACAACAACTAAAAACATTGGTATCAGCCATCAGCCAGAGACTTATTTTAAAAATCTGTATTGGTTTCGGCTCAGAATTGACAACAACCTGACCCCAGCCTGTTTCTATATAAGCTCAGGTCTAATATTAACCCCGATTCACACAAAAAACATCTGTTAACAGCTTTTCATAACATCAGAAGACTCTCAGGAAACCTTTTGGGTTTTTTCAAGTGGAACTCCCCTAATATTATACTTAAAGTTAAATTTACTCGTTGGAGGAAAACTTTTTTTTTGTGTGAATTGAGCCGTATAAATTCATGGAAGTGCATTACTAAATCACCGGACCAATACTTTCAAATAAAAGCCTAGTCCCAAATATATGCCCAGTCCCTTTTACTGGCCTGGTGTGGCGACACACCTGGACAATTAAACTCCTATCTCAATTAGAGGCCTGGTCTGGTTGCCATGCAGATCATTTTTGGAGAGGTTCTTTGGATATATAGGACCAGGTTGTTGGCTACCTGCTGGAGATAATGTTAGTTAGCTGCTTAGATCAAGCATACTGTATGTATTTATGTTTTAACTGTTATCAATATGGACTCACTACACACATTGTTAGCCAGTTATTCTCATCATCATTCAGTTAATTTTACTGAAACCGTGGGCACCAAAGAAAAAAAAGAGATTAGTAGATGTAGAAGGCTATTTTTAGCTTTTTTTCAGGTTGTTTGGAGGGTTTTTTTGAGAAAAGTTTCAGGTATTTTTCTTGTCTTTTTCCCAGATTTCTTGCTAACCTCTGGGTCATTTCTTCTTTTGTTGCTCATTACCTTCTCCCCATGTTTTTGAATAAAATAAAGACAATTTGCCCATGTTTCAAAAGGTTAAATAAATAATATGATAGCAAGCAAATTTATTGAAGTTTGAATGGAACATTATTTTTATTATTATTATTATTATTAAATTTATTTATTTATTTTCACTGGCAATTAATCTGTCGATTAGTTAGTTGTTTGGTCCAGAAAATGATGAAAAATACTGATTAGTGTTTCCCAAAGCCCAAGATGACATCATCAAATATTTTGTTTGTCCACATCTCAAAGATATTCAGTTTACTGAATAATTTACCAGAAAATATTCACTTAAAAATTTTGAATTAGTGAAAAATAATTTTAAAATCATTCAAGCAAATAAATCCATTATCAGTTGAGATACTTTTTTGTCAATTTGATTTCTTAATCAGGAGCCAGGTAAATAAATAACTGAGGATTTGAGCATTAGTTTTAAATCAAACACTCAACATAATATCTTGCTAAATTAATATTGATAAATATAGTTTATTTCATCAACTCAACCTGTCGTTTCATAGATACTGTGATGCTGCTCCCCCTGAATCTCTTTACTGTTTCACTAAGTGGAGTAAAATACTTGAAACCTATTAGTGACGATTTACTCACTCTATTAAGACCAATTATCTCCACACACTGCTGCAGGTGTTAAAGCACAAAGACTGAGCTCATAAACACTGGGAAAATTGAGCTGTCCAAACATAATTGATTTTCCTTTAATATAGACCATGACTGACTTAAGCCAAACACAATTCAAACATGTTAAATTCCACCATATGGCACATCAGCTCAACCACCTGTGCTGCATCAGAGTCATTTTTTGATTGTGTTATAACTGGCGGTGATTATATTGACACAAAGGAAGAACAAAGCGTCTGATTCATACAATACAATTAACAAAATAGATTGTTTACATTTGGCATATGTATGTATAGAATTTCATAACAAAAGCTTTGTTTGAGCAGTTGGGAGTATTAAATGATGGGCCTCATTGTTTTCAGTCTCAAAACACATTTTAAATCTTAAAAAAAAAGCAACAAGTTTTGTAGTTGTTGTTGTTGTTGATGTTGTTGTTTGACTAGATGAGACAGGTCCTGCTTTTTCATAGTTGTGTAAGCTGATCTGTGGTCATGGATGTATTCGATTGCAGCTCTCAGAAGCTCTATGAATATGCATCCTGAAACTCTGGAGGTTTTCAGGGGCTGGGTGTTTTCTTTGAGGCCCACAGGTGTGCAACCATCTGGGGCCTAACCGTTGAAGCAGTCTCTCCTGGAGAGAGTCTCTCCACTCTGCCAGCCAAACCAACAATTCACTTTGATCCAGTCACACCTTGCCTTCTCCACATCTTGACTATCCCAGTTCTCCCACAGCCAGCATTATGTTAACAGTGCTTATAACCTTCTCAATAAGGATAAGTGTGTGAGTGTTTCATGCGTAATGGACCCATTGTATGTGTGGCTTTAAGCAAAACTCGGCGTCCGTGTTTACATGTTTGTTTGTTTGTACAGCCGTCGATAGGCAGATGTGAAGAAATGTGCGGGTAGTTTCTCTGACTTCAACCACACATTTCACTAGAATACCACATGGTAAATTGTTAACTTCATTTTGTGTATCAAAATATTTCTTTTTAGGTCACAGTGCTATTTACACTCAAACCTCAGTTGTGACAGTTATCAACATCAGTGTCCTTAATTTATGTTGTCGTTCATGGTGTGATGCTGCTCATGATTTATCTGCAGTGCAGTGTGATATCGAGCATATCGTGTGTGAGAAGCAACAAACAACCGTTGTCAAGCTACCAAACAGCAGAATGAAAATGCAGTGACACAGTGAAGACTGCTTGCACGTCCTGTTCTTGGTATTCATTTTTTGGAGGATTTCTAGGAATGTGACAAAAGTAGTGTTTTTTTTTTTTTGGTTGGTGTTTTCTGTTTCCTGTTTAGGCTTTTTTTTTTTGTATAGCTAGTAACAACTTGTAACCATAAACAGCTGTTATTGACACTAACCTTGTAATGGTTGTCATGCTGTCATCATCTTTGGTTTAAAGACATGGAGGTTAGTTTGGATTCTGACGCCCAAATTGAGAGATTAAAAATACAATATAAAACATACCCTCCCTTTTCAAAAATTATAATGTGCATAGGTAAAGTTTTGTAAAGTGACCAAATGCATTTATTCAAATACTTTACTTTGAAGTTTTGTACTTCCTGAATATACCAATTTTGTGCTTCTTTATGCTTGAACTCCTTTACATTTCAAAGGTAAATATAGTACTTTTTAATCCTATACACTTCTTTGATCAGTTAAGTTACATGGCAAATTCTGATTATTAATAAAAAATATAATAAACACGAAATAAATAAACATTAAAGTGATAAATATATTGATGCATGCATGATTATAATTGTACAATTGTACTTTTACTTAAGTAAGATTTGTTATTACTACTTTTACTACTTTTACTTAATCTTAATACTTCTTCCACAACTGCAGTGTTTTTTGATTTCGTGTGATTTATCAATGTATTTAATTTGACCATAATTTTATTTTAAAACCTAACAATAAATTAAAGTTTTCAAACTGTTAATTTTTTTATTTTTGAAACACGCCTTAAAGCAACTAACATTTTAGCTTTGAATGAAAATGCCTGTTTAGGGGCAATGGCCAAGTACTTTGAAAAGTTATCTTTGATCAGATAATCACACAGCATGTCTGTGTTATGTGTCAGTAAATTAAAATTGACTCACCACTTTGCCTTTCTGCGAAAGTAACAGCTGACCAAAACCATGTTACCAAAATGCTGTATGAAGCTCCACCAGCCAGCTAAAACCACAGTGAACAGAATTTCAAAAACCTGAAAAACTGATGATTGTCACAAGGTCCTACAAAAATGATTTTTCTCTTATGTAACCATCCACACAGCCATGACTTGACTTTACTGTCTTCACACTGATCTGGACTTCACTGTGTGATGACAGGTTGGAGAAGACACATTTGCCTTGAAATCCTTCCTGTTTTTTATTTCTATTAGTCAGAATATGCGTGGCAGCCACTTATGTTTTATAATAGCCGTGAACAGGAGTAGGTTGAGTTAGTGGCTTAGGGTTTGAAAAAAAAAAGTAAACAAGGTAAATAGGTGTGGAGGGAACCTAATTTTGATCACTATTGAAGAATACAATCTGTCTTTGTATGGGGGTATGATGTGAGGTGTGTTTCAGGAGTCAGGTTTCAGCCTGTTGACATCCACTACAACAGCTCAATACAAAATACAAAATAACTGTGTTGGCTTTGGACAAAGCAGTCAGTTGTCTGCATATGAATTGTGTATCATTGATAACATCCAAATGCATTCACTCTTGGCAGTTAGAGTCATTGCCAGGAAGGCTATTAATGAGATTATGTCATTAGAAACTGTTTCATTAGGGATATTGCTACATATCGAAAACACACACAAAATAAGCTGAACAGAGGAAATGATTTGGAAATAGTGCGTTAAGGTTTGCTGTTGGACAAAAAATGTAGGATGTCTTTGTCTACAGGCCAATCTTGTGGTGACTTCACTACTGATGGGAAATTTTTTAGAGCACTATTTGTTGCTGACTAAACAAAAACTTAACCTAAAAGTAAAGATACCCAAGGAAGCCTTAAGTGCTTATAATAAGACAGATGTAATCTGTTTGCAGGGATGGAAGAACTTAGATCTTTTACTTATTGTAAGTGAAATTATCAATACTGCGTTATAAAATAAAGTTCAATTATGATAAACATATATGTATGTATATATATATATATATATATATATATATATATATATGGACTCTAGGTGGACCCTGTAGTGTTAATCACAAATACTAAAATTGCATAGTGTCATCCACGATTGCATTCATCCCTTTAAAGTCCTCACTCAGTAAAAAGCAATGGGGGAAAAATCTTTGCATTTTTTATGTCCTTGGAGCTTTATCTTCTTTTATTTCTAAATACAGGCCTCTACCAAATGGTTGAGGAAGCTGTTTGTGGTAATGGTAAAGTAGAAAGAAAAAATCAAAATGACAAATTATTTAATGTTTTAATGCTTGTAATTTGTTACTCTACAAACACATATTAATTTCTGACCGTTGAATTAGTAGTATTTTCAGTACAAGTATTATTTCCATGCAGGTATTCTATTAAAAAAAAAAAAAAAAAACTACACACACTCATATAATTTCTTTCATCGATGATGGATGACATTAAATTATGGTGTTGACAACACTTTTTATTTCATTAGAAAACAATTATTATCTTAGCATCAATGCCTTTACCATGAAAGACCAATTCAACCATATTGTAAAGCATGTCTTTAGACAGCAGAAAAATGAAACATAGAAACTTATTTCATGATATACTTATTGGATAATATTAAATGTGTCATTTAACAACAATAAATGAACAGAAGTTCATTTATATCTTAGCAAATAGCCAGTTTTAATTTCATTAGCTTTGCTAAACTACCTTTATCATAAAAGGCCAAATCAACCATTTGGTGGAGCATGTTGTAACTACATTATTGTACATAAATGTATTCTGTAAAACTGCTGAAAAATAACATCTTGAAAAAACATGCCTTCCTTTGAAAATTCCACTACACAGAGTGCTCATGTCTGTTGTGATTTTTCTCTTTACTACCTTCCAGTAGGAGGTGAACTGAAAAGGCAGACTATTTAGACACAGCAACATCCAGTGGATTTTTTCCGCCTAGCATACCTAAACCGAATAGAGATAGCTCAATAAGCTTGAGTTAAATTCAACACATTTTTTTCCATGAAGATATAGTAACTCAAAATGTGCCCTACCAAATGGTTGAGAAGTACGTTAAAGGGATGTGACTAACTAAGAGTGTGAGGCTTAAGGAAATGCTGTTGTAATGAGTAATGCAACTTTGGGCAAAGTTGGTTTGCCATGCAGTATTGCTGACCGAACCTTTAACCAGTTGGATGATCAGTCAGTGAGTCTTGGAATAAGAGCAGATACTGTGAGACAATTTACCTTGTCAGTCGAGGTGCCAAACCAAATACAGTCGATAGCACTACTTCACTCAACACCGCAAACTGGGATCAGGGAGAAGTTGAAAAGACAAGTGCACTACATTTTCTCAAAGTCAAGAAATGATCTTGTAATATACAATAAAGCCAGTATAATTCTTCTAGTAACCGACAGGGTAGACATAGCACATCCATTAGACACTTAATAGCAGCTGACAGCGACAGTGTCAGAGTTCAGGCGAGGTCGTAGTGAAGATTATTGGAAGTGAGCGTTGCTCAATTTGAAGGGAATATATGATGTGTGAGCTGAGAGAGAACGTGCGAAGAGGAGATACGCTACATCAGTTATTTGTTACTTTTGTTACCATGGTGATATTGGAGCAAATTAGCGATGCATCATTACAGCCTACTTGTGTTTTTGGCAGTGTGATTAATAACACAAGAGTGTTCGCACTAGGTTGTAGCTGACTGGAAGTAAAGCCTGAAAACATTTGTCACTGTGAAGCAAATATCACAACTATTCAAGGTTTTAAAATCAGGAACATGCTTCTTAACAAATTTAGCTCTGCAGAAATTAAACATATGGCTTCTAATCTTGTTACTTTATTATAATCATTTTTTTTATTGTGACAGTTATGAGTTTTTGGATTTAGTGGAAAGATAAATTAAAGAAAATTGGTCCCAAAGTGGTGTGTGGTCATCCTGTGACAGTTGCCCTGTAACTTTTGTACCAGTCTGCTGCTCTTGTGGAGGGGGCTGAGACAGGACGTGGGTCTTCAGAGATTTCCATCAGCCGACGACTCAGATTTTAGAGCCATCTGGCATGTCGAGGCTGCGGCTGTGCAGCTTACCTTGTGGCTCTCTGTGTGCCTTGGCCAGCGACGTTTGACTTGTGCTTTCAAGGTCATGACCCTCGGCTCATTTCCTTCCAGGCGGCCATTCTGACAGCAGGGTTAAGTTTATATGATACCCCTGGATAAGTGCTACTTGAAAGTGCCAAGTTTCAGAAATCAGCCCTCTCGTCTTTGATACTCTGGTTTCTGTTGTGACCCCACTCCGTCCATATTGGCCCTCTGTCCATCTGGAAAGGCCCCACACACACATTATTAGTAGCCAGCTTCCCACCCCAATAGGAAGTTTTTTAGTCCCAGATTGCATATTGTTTTTTCCTCATCATCTAATTCTGCATATGGCCATAGGGAATCACTTTACACTTCATAAAGTATTGCAAGTTTAGTCTTAACGATTGCAGTTATACCCCGGTTATAACATTCACATATGTATTGTTCTCATAAAACTGTTGCAGTAGATTAGGATGTTAATATTTGAAGCACTGAGATAATGTTGCATGTAAAAATAATATTGTAAAAGATAATATATCATTATAAATTACTATACCCATACAGTATTTCGGCCAGTAGTATTCATCAATAGAACATGTACGGTTTAGTGAGTCTATAATTAGCATTCTCAAATATTTGTAGGGTTTTTGGTTCTGTGTGGCCGTTCACAAAGTAACTGTCCCCTGAGAGCTGCCCTGGAATTTGTTGAATCTTTGAACCCTTTGCACAGCCGGCTGGTTTCACAGGCCTGAGGAATCTTTCAATGGCCCTTGGTGCCAGGAGGAGGGCATCAGGTGTCGGGCCTGAGCTCCAGTCCTGCCTGCTCTGGCTGCCCCTGGGTTTTCGAGGAATAAAAAAAAGCCAGAGAGATTTCCCAGGCTGAGACTTACTAATTGGAGGAACAATTATAGGGAATGGAACAAAGTATATAAAGATTTATATTATATGTGAGTATATTTTTGTGAGTATGTACATGTTGTCCATGTTTGTGCCGGGAGAGGATTATATCCATTTCTGCCTCCATGCTGTATAAATTGGTGAAGGAGGTTAGTTCCTTCCTCTCTGCGATATGCTGAGTGTTGTTGTCCTTGATACACTTGTCCCTCTGATATAAGTCAGCTGGTCTCCAGAACTGAGAGGAGGGCAAGGCCGACCACAGCATCCCCCTCACAGTGCCTCCCATTCCCCATGAAGGACAGCGGCACTGGTATGGAAGTATTATGATGACAAACAGTTTGTAAGCGCAGAATTGGACTTGTGTGTGAGGGAGGACGGAATTGTGAGTGTAACACATTATTTGAACTTGCAACAGGAACTGTATAACTACATTTAAATTATCTTCTATTTCTTTTGGATTTTTGTAAGCTTTACATTTGTTATTTTTTCTTTTTTTTTTTTAAGAACGATTTTTCTAGATAAAATGATCAGAACCATTAGAAGAAAAAACATTTCTGAATGAGGCTCATTGTCACCTCACAGGGGAATGCTGTCCTCAGAAATCTCATGAGCCTGACTGATTGTTGTGTTTAGTATGATCCAACTTCATGTGGGATTCACATACTAGAACAAATAATTCAATAGGTGTGATGCAAATCCGCCACACGTATGTATAAACTAGCAGACAGTGAGGGGATCAGATGGATGGCCAGAATTTGCATCAATTTGCATCAATCCATGATGCAGACCCTCACATCCACCATTATTAAGATTAAGTAAGCTAAACGATGAGGCATATGGACATAAAACATGAAAATCACATGTTGTCATAAGTCATATGTTCACCATGTCCTTCTTTACAGAGGATCAAAAGCTAGCTTTAACTTTGAGAACGACGTGACCTTTACATCCAGATGAGGGCGTGTCCTGTTGAGGCTTGATAGTCAATAATGGTTGGCAAGCAATCTCAAGTTTCAAATGCAGAAACGAACATCCGGATGACTGTGATTGCACACTCAAATCTCATTCTGCTTTGATGAATTTCAAATGTTGACTTGCACACTGAGATGCCCTCAGACTTTATTTTGTGCTTTCTCAAATCTTATGGCATCATTATGCTTCCATACTCTGGCTCAGTGAAGCTGAAGGAAGTAGAGAGGCTCTTGGACTTACCGACTGAATAGATAAACAAGTAGCCAGACAAGCACCTCATCCACCTGCAGAAGCAGGTCTTTCTAAATGAGTCTTGCCGATGCAAATCTCTCATTGCACTTTCTTATTTTCATCTATAAAATAAACATATTTATGGGAGGAGTTCCTGTTTATTATTCTTCTTCTCTAGAGGAAGACACATTAACCTTGCCAAAACCAAGACACACCTTGTTTTGAAAGATTCTTGTCTCTCTTTTTTGCTCTTCATTTGTCTTATGTGGTATCACTAGGGCAGGCAGCAACTAAAAATGGAAAAGCCCCGTTTGGTTTTTATTTGAGATAGATACAAGATTGGGTTTTGTGTTTGATCATAGTTTGGGTTGTGGCCTAGCAACAGTTTCTTAGAATCTTAACTTCGCTCTTTAAACTCAGGCTAAACCTCTCTTACCTCAGTTGACTTTTTTTTTGTTTTGTTTTTTTTTTCAACACGTTTTTACCCTTATCTAATTGATTTCCAAAATAAAGACTCAGAGATAAAATTTGTTATTGTTTACTTTTGTTTCACAGGTGAGAGTGAGCAGTAAAGCTATTTGTTACTATAATAATTAGAACATATTCATTGACAGAGGTCTGTAAACAAAGATAAAGAGAAAATGCAAAAAGGGAGTCGATATTAAGTAAAAGTTCAGTTGGCATTTCATTGATATTTTATATTCATTTAAACATTATTCTTTTATATACAGTGTTGGCATGAATACCTTTGTAGTTGGGACTGTTTATACAGTCAGACTGCTGTTGTCTTTAAGAACTTATTAGATACTTTATGATGTACCTTAAAGTGTAAACCATTGGCTACAGTTAACATAACATAACATAACATAACATAACATAACATAACAATAACATAATAATAACAATAACATAACATAACATCATATAAAGTGCAGGTTTTTGTTTCAGCATTTGTTGCTGTTCTATTTCATATTTTCTGCTCAATAAACTGAGATCAAACTGCTCTAACATGTTGCTATCAGTTTTTAAAGGCGTCATAAAGGGAAAAGGGCATCATCACTCTGCCTTAATACATGCTGTAACACAGTCCTGCCCTGGCAAGCACCTCACACGTTTGCTTGTTCAATAGACTGGCATATGGTGCCACTTTGGACAACTAGGAGAATCTTAAAAGTGCATTAATTTCTTTCTGCAAAACTATTTTTATGCTGTGGAAGTTGTTGATGATTTGTACTTTCATGTTGGAAGATGTGTTGGTAAAGCCAGTAGCTGCCAACCTGTATAATTTTCATCCATGTTTTGATGGGGCCATGTGAAAAGTGTCAGCTATTCTCTGTTGGGAAGGCTTGCACAGGGATGGTATTCGTGAATGGGCTTGAGTGTGAGAGCCTTGCTGCCGGGTTACTGGGAGTGGTAGTCACCTTAAGCACTGTGTCATGTCTTTGGAATGCTATCGATGATAGCTATTTTTACATGATAGCCTGGAGGCCAAAGAGGTGGAGTGGGACAGATGGGTGGGCATGTGGTTTTACCTGTTGTAACTCAACATCTTTGATGGGGATGTATGGTGTTCAAACAAAAATGCAAGGATTATAATTATAATAAGGTTATGGATGTTGGCCAAGCATTTGCGAGGGTGTTAACCTATTTCTCAAACGTTTGATCTTCAAGTTCCATGAAAGCTTTTGTGTCGACATCACTACCTTATTTGTACCTAACATCACTGTTCATTTGATACAATAGGTTATGGTTTGAATAGTTTATTAAGTGCTATTGATATCAAATTGTCCTGATGGAAATTTAAGTTGAGAGAAGGACAACAGAGGTTGGAGGCATCACCCTGGAACACAGGCTTTGAATGTCAAGCCTGTCTGACTTGGTCAGAAGTTCAGCCATTCCGCATTCTTGACTAAAGGATAAAGCAGCCCTAATCCCCTTTACCAGGTAGCAAGAGTTGGCAGTGGAGCCAGGAATTCCTGCGGCATACCGATTTGGGGAAGTTGCTAGGGTTTGGATGGACAATTCTAACAACAATAGAGTACTCTCATTCAAAGAAAAATAGGGTTTAAGTTCTGTGAGAAAGAACTGCCACCACAGAGATAGGTACCATGTGGAATGTGACATATTTAGAGAGCTTTTGATTCAGAGGCATTGGCCACTATTAAAAAAGTGGGCTGGGTGATTTAGGGCATCCAGACGTAGGGTGGAGAGGTGGGAAAGGAAGCTGGAGAGAGAAAGACAGAAACAAATAGGGAGGGGACGTGGTTATGGAAGGTAGGGATGTCGTTGATCTCATGACAGCCAGGCCATGGTGCAAGCGTCCAGCCAAGGCAGACTATAGTAACAGCATGCTCTACAGCAGCTTACCTGGCCATCAAACTGAGCCACTGACCTGCCAGTCTTCCTTCCAATAGCCCGATGTCAGGGATCAGGATCAGCCTCGACAAGAGTGACTTCAGAGACACAGAAGGCAGCGTCTAGCTCCTTTATCTGCCTCCATAATGCTGCCAAAGACTGAGGCCTCCGCAGAGGTGGAGCAGCATTACTGACCTGTCCTGCTGCTCCTCTCAGGCCCAGTGGATTAGCTGTGAAAAGGCCCCTAGAGAAAAACTGTGGGTGAAATACACTGGCCTGTCTTTGTCCCGTCTGTCTGCTGGGCTGGGGAGCACTGACTTTAGCCCTCTGTCAACTAGGCCCGGTGAAACCCCTCAACAAAAGCCATTCATCTGTTGTACTGTACATGCCAAATGGCTGGCATTCCTCTTCACGAGTTGTTTTGTAAGCCGCATCTGTCTGTCTGTCTCTGCAATTACAAGTCTGTTAGGAGAAGAATGGTTTGTGTGCAGCTGGGGTTTTCTGCGTTTGCCGAGTAGATCTGATTAACCTTCTGTCTGCTCATTACTGACCATTGGCCAGACATGTTTTTTAGCGATTCAGTCACTGAGACACAAGATTAGGTTTTTGCTTTTACAAGAGCTGCACTATGTAAGGTCACATACTCTGTATAAGGTTCTTTGTCAGAGTACTCTAATTGTAACTACATGTGTCCGGTTTGCCAGCTATTGCATTAGACTTCTCACATTATATTTGAATGGCTTTTTTACACAGTTATACTGTGTTAATGCATTATTATACGAACTTTTTCCATTGGTGGAGGATTTACTCAATTTTATCTTAAGAATGGATATTGTAGTGTTTTAAATTTCTCCTTATTCTCTGATAAATTCCATCTTTGTGTGCTTATTGAACACATCATAATTTCAGTTTCAAATGCATCTTTGAGTAATTCTTGATTGGTTATGATTCCCTTGATCAGAGAGTACATGAATGTAAAGAATTTGTCACATTAGGAGTCACATGTGTCTTTCAGGCTTTTGAAAATGTGCACCAGTCTAAGAAGCAAACACAGAGATCATTCTTCAACTAGAAAGACCATTTGGCTGGAGTTTGCTGAAGTAGTTTAATTAGTTTGCTTCAGTTTTCTGTAGTTAAGTGAAGACTGAATATCTGCAATCAGATCAGTATTCTTGATGCTGATACCTGTTTACATTGTAGTTGAAGTTTCTACATGTAAACAGAGCCCTGTATGTATGCAAACCTAACTGCATTTAAATGTTGATGTTGAATGTTAAATGTTGTCATCTCCTATAATGATATAGGAGATGACAACTGTACAATGCAGTTTGTGAGATTTTGGATTGGGACATGTTGTCTGTAATGTTTTCTACTCATGGGAATTTTATATGAAATGTATAGGTGAGTTTAAAATGCTGATCTTTAGCTTTACATATGAGGATGTACATGTACAGAAATTGGAAATGGATATAAGTTTCATAAATTAAAGCCTTAAAACAACAAATGTGATACTGTTCACCCAATATAGGTGTTCACATCCACAAAACTGAAAGTTTGTATTTTCTGCAGTTTTGATATGAACACAGTAGAACTACACTAACATGTTATTTCAAAATTTCTGACAATGCGGGTGAAATAGCCAATTAGCAGGGTGTTAGTTGGAAAACTGGTTTAGAATAAAAACTGGTTACAAATTGTTTAAGAACCAGGGACTTGTCTAGAAAAAGGTTTTCAATGTAAGTGTAGTAAATTCGATCAATTACTGAAAGTTCAGGCATAATACACTATAAGGTTTTTATCTTGACTATGATCTTTTCGTAGTCCTTGAAGAAAGACTTTACCCATAAAATGACCATTTGTATATCAGTTACTCACTTAGTTTTGCCTTAAATTGTGAAGAAAACTTTGTTTCTTCCTGCATGCCTCCACAGTGAATAAAGAATCCAAAAAAGGCAAACATTCTCCCTCTATGGAAGTCATAGGAGACCATGTTTAACAACAGCAAAAGGATTTTCATTTTTGCCTTTTTGTTTAGGTGTTTATTTTAGACAGTTCTACCAGTGAGCTCTTATGACACACACACCCTCATGTCATCACCAGCTAACTGTGTGTGTATATCATTGCAGTTAAAAGCTTTGCATACACATGTTGTAGCACATTGTTATCTCAGGTCATGTCACTTCCACAGAGCTAAGGCCTGTCTCTGTATGAAGATCAGGAAAAACTGGCAGTCTGACTGATACCACCAGAGTCCACAGTTTGGCCCAGTGTCATTTCAAATCTGACCTGTTGCTTTCACGGTGTCACACCAGCTGTGTCACCGTGTGTGTGCTCCTGAAAAAGTATGTGTGCACTTGTCACGTGTCACCCAGTCCCACACGGAGCGCTCCGTTCCCACACGGTTAAAGAAACGCTGCCCAGAGGTCGGTTGCCCATTCCCAACCAGCTCACCGTTTCAGCGGCTGGAAATCCCCCTGCGCACAAAGAGGCCAGATATGATACCACAACACTGCAGGCGAGGGAGGGAGCTAGGGACAGTATTGATACGGCAAGCACTTTTGTCTGGGAAAATCCTTAAGGGAATGCAACCAATTGTTGATAATTGTATGGGGGCTGCATTCTATCCCAAGTGCGGCTGGTATGTGTTACTTGTTTTGAATTGAAGAGATGGGTATACTTACTGATGATCAGTGCTTGTGTTTTCTAGTGACTCATTTTGGTTTTGTGGATTGCGCTCATTTTTTTCAGTTGAGGTTCTATCAATCTTCTTGAAGCTCACATGCACACAACATCACATGTTCACATTGCTCAGCGATGGCCTGTTTTTATTGTGCACATTAACAAACAGCTCATTTGAATTTGACCTGCAGGCTTTTGTGCATTCACACACCTAAATGTGCCTTTGAAGGCAATGTACTGATACCTTAGAAAATTCCCCTGTCACTTACAGTGGCTGTTCTGAAGGTATACAGTGTACTGTAGGATCATTATAAATTTAATACTGATGGTCATTGTAGCCTGAGTGAAAATTATTCTCTCTTTCCCACAGTAAATTAAAGGGGTGATGGCAGAATGAGTTGGGGATATTTGCAGATGATAGGACATGTGCTGTTCAGTCCTGGTGGTCCTCTAAGGATGGACAAGGTGCACATTGGGGATAGTTACTGCACTGTAAAATAAAAAGAGAGAAAGAAACCATAGAGGCACAGTCCACAGAGAGATCCATGATGCAGCCACAGAGACGATGTCTTCCCCTGGGCAGCTTAATAAAGCTCTCAGTAGGACGACGTGGTTTGAATGCACTTCAGACGGAAAGGGGGAGAGATGTACAGCTCCATATGCATCTACTCACCACATCATATTTCCACAGCCATGAATGAGGCCCTCACACAGACAGTCCCCACTGCTGTCAGACAGTCAGAGCCAAAACCTTTCACAACATGTCTTCTACACAATGTAGAGAAAAACACTGTCTTGGGTTTGCACCGAGCAGAACCCTGAGGGAGGACAGGGTCTGTCTTCAGGATGCAAGAGCATAGAGAGCTTCAGAGAGACGGAGAGCTTTAGAGAAAGAGAGATGGGTCTCTTTTCTCAGAAATCTGGAGAGCAGCGTCATATTACTCTCAGTCCTTCATGTGGTCTCAAGCTCTTTTTTTACCATGTTTGCAAAATTGTCTCCAGCAAATTTAGTTTTACTTTTGTTTTTCTGACTTTGTTTTGATGAGCATTAAGAAACTCTTGTAGGTCTGATGGTGATGGAGATTGGAGGGCTCATTAGTTTGGTCAAGTTTAACTGGAATGATCAACACAGATTATGGCGGCATTATGTGAGCATGACCGCTATCATGCCAGCTTAACAAAATAAAGCAGTAATAGAATGTAACGCCGTGGACAGGAGGCCAAATAGGCCAGCTACCAGATGAAATGTGCCCCATTTCTGTGATTGCAATTAAGTCCATGGCTGAAAGCCAAAGAACGCAAACGTGAATGAGCACAAAACACTGTTTCTTCAGACGATAACATGCCCAGACTTTGTAATCGTTGTAGTCTCGATTTGCTGATTTACTTTGTTTCTGTTAGGGGTTTTTTTTTAACAAATGAAAAGACTGTGAAAGATTGCAGAACTTGATAAGATGCGACATTGTCTTATACTAATAATCATATTTTTATACCATTTGAACTGCTTGGCAACACCCTGCAAACTTGTCCTTTGTTCATTTCTAATTTTTGAGTATATTTAAATCTTGAACATGCTTGAGCACAAAACAAAGGTCTCCAATTTATTGTTTGACACTGTTTTGTTTTTTTAGTCTGCACATAATGCAAATGAGTCACCAATAGAGTATGCTGATGAGATTATTTAGAAATTTAAGGTTTATTAAGAGACATTTAGTAACAGACATCAGTTTGAAAATATTGACTCCTTTTTTGTTTCTGCCCTCCATGTAACAGATATTTAAAAGATAATGCAAATGTTTCTAAAGTTGTGTATGCTGATGACTCTTACAGTATTTCCTTTTACTTTGTTTATCCTCCTAGGCCAAGATTTTAGGGGAATTTTCAGTCACTAAGCCTATTTAAAGCTGTCACTTTTTTTCTGAGGGCAAGCGTAGCCTGTTTTGACAGCATGTGTGACCATTGTTGTTCGTGTGAAGTTCTGTTGTCTGTGGTCTAATTTGGTCAGAGTCAGCTAATCTCAATAGGGTTACATGCCAGCTGCAAGAGTAAACAGAAGTCTGTCAGTCTGGGAAGCGTATGCATCTTAAAGGGACAGTTCACCCTCAAAAACAAAAATATGTATTCTTCCTTGTAGCTGTTCTGCTATTTATTAATCCACATTGTTTTGGTGTGATTTGCTAAGTGTTGGGTGATATCGGCTGCAGAAATATCTGCACTCTCTCCAATGTAATGGAACTATATGGCACTCTGCTTGTGGTGCTTGTGATGTCCACTGCTGTTTCTCAGCCCTGCCTGCAGGGTCTGCTAGTGTTTTCTATTATGAGTGGTAAGTTAGTACTTTTTTGGAGCACCTGGTCCCAGTACTCCAGTAAGCAGTAAGCAGAGTTAACAATTGTCTCTCTCTCTCTTCTCCAGCAGGCACCCCTCCCTGGTGATGTGGCCCTTCTGTTGCTTTTTGGTTTCATTCATATAATTTGTGCACCATACAACACCCTACACATCACATAACCACTCCCACAACACATCTTACATTCCTGATCTACTGATAATCACATCCCATTCAATTTGTTTTTGATTACGTTATATTTAAACTTAATTTGTTAAAAAAATTGCTTGGACTAGCGTTGGACAAGTCGTTGTTTTGGTGCGTCTCTCCGATTTGTCATGGCCCAAGAGCCGGGGCTTGTCCGGGATACTTTCAACGTTGTTGACAGTAATGTGATAGTTTGGTATGATAGTTTTGTTTAGCACGTGGTTGTGTGTACACGTCAATCAGGTGATCGGTTCCTGGTGCGTGTTTGGTTTGCTGTGATCGCTGCTCTGTGCCAGGCGTTTGGGCGATTCGCTGTGCGTTTTTCTCTTCCTGTACAAGTTGGTTGTCGAGGCGCTGAATCTGAGTTTCCCCTGTTAGGCACAAGTGGCATTTCCCCCTTGGGTTACATCTGTTTGTTTTTTTTGTGTGTAGTGTTGCGGCAACGTGGTTAGTGTCAGACGTTTTCGGACAATTGTCTTGGGAGCACATCCGTGGGATCTTGAGGGGTTGCCTGTTTGGAAGAACGTGTATTTTTGATTTGGGGGTTCCTTAAACTAACTACAAGCTTTAGAGGAAGACAGCATTGTTACCTTCTAAACTGTCCTGCAGCCTGCTTCTTGATACATTCTCTTGACTGCAATATGTGACATCTCTTATTTAGTCCTCTCTCAGTCCGGACCCTTCCCATCTTCCTTTCACATCATTTCTCCCCCATCCGCAGTTGTCCGCTCAACTGAGTTAGAAATCCACTGGAATCCCCTTTTGATAAGGGGCAAGAAATATTGCAAGGCCAGGACACAGGCAGGAAGCCCAGCTAAAGCAAGGTACTATTTTGGTTGAACACTCCCATTGTCCGTGGACTGAGGACGGCTGACTGCTTGGGGGAGAGGGTGGAGGGTGACAGAGAGAGGAGGAATGATGTACTGCGAGGACATTGCACTACCACGCACGCTCCCGAGCTCTATCCTCCCTCCACCAGCTCTGATCATTCAGAGGGTCCTCTGTCCCCCTTTTCAGTGTTGAACTCATGGCAGTCACACTCTGAAACATGTGCAAAGGAAGGGGCAGGGGGGCTCTGTTATGTAACACTGCCTCCCCTAACAGGAGCTCCACTCTCTTAAAGATGTAGTGTGGCAGAGGTGCAACTGAATTTGGACATCAAAAGGCTATTAAAAGGGACAAGGAAGAGATGATGTCAGGTTTTAGTTATAGTGGACAATCCCTTTTGTTGTTTGGCTGTAGTGATGCCACGTGCTAACAATAACTGCTTTTAGGAAAGGGTGGGATGACACGTTGGGAGAAAGGGAATGTCGGCCTTGGACTTTTTATAAATCGAGATGTAAATATGGAAAGATTTATGTGGAAAGAGAGGAGCCTGCTTGGAAAGAGAGCGCTTGGAAAATTATGTGTTGTCATATCTTACAGGCTTGTCGCGGAGTCCCAACTACCCCTGAACTGTAAACATACTTTTAAATATTTGCAATGATAAGTTTTCAAAGTAGCTTTCTGTTTCATCTTGAGAAGTTTATGCAGTATGTTAGAGAAATTTCTCAGGCTGACTTGTGAGTGTGTGAACTCAGTAACACCACAAGGCCACACAAAAGACACTCACTGCTTACACACAAACACACACACAAACACACACACAAACACTGAAAATGGGAGGAGAATCAATGTATGTTACGGGAAGCATGCTCTTCTTTTAGTTTTACTGGTAAGCAAGCTCTCATGGCTGCATCCTCCCAACTGTCAGAGGCCCTTGTTCCTTTATATCTGAATCCCTCAGAGACTGCGTAAGGCATCAGTTCAGCCAGGCGATAATGTAAAGCATTCAAATACCCGAACTACAGGGGTTCAAATCTTGATGTTCCCCTGCTGATTAAACGCTGTCTGCTTGTCCTGTCATCAGTCCGGAAAAATGAAAACTGTTTTGAATAATTACACACTGCCCAGTCTTCCTAACAAGAAAGTAGAACTACATATGACTTTTTTTCCTCGCGATATTTCCTGGCTCTGTTGACTTATCTCAGATGTCTGCAAATTGCTGCAACATTTAGACATTAAAGGCTGGGTAATCAGGACTAAAACAACACGGCAACAAGGATAAGCTTCTCAGCGTCCGCTCAGAAGGCTGCACAAACAAACAAAATGAAGGTCGTAGTAAATGCTTTGGGTTAGAAGTACGTCATGTGTGGGCCACCGCATTGAGCAGCATTAAAGGCCACACACAAGTGCGCATAGGCATACAGATGTGAATACACGCACTGTAAACAGCATACATTTACTCTCATGCACACACTCCCAACACTTGCAATCTCAGACTTCAGGGGCCTCCTTACAGCCTACATGCACACCCACGCGTTCCTGTTGCTGCACTCTTCTTACTGACTGCTCTGGCTGAGCCACTGAGCCAGCTGGTGATAACAACACTTCCTTCTCGCTCCCCTCTTGCGCTTAGCTGTTGTGCTCTTACCATCTGCGGCAACTGGCTGGGGCCAAAGCGTCATGTTACCCACACAACTGGAGCCCCAAAGATTCTGTGGACACACGAGCATAGCCAAGATCTTTAAGACACACACACACTTCTCATGGCAGTTACAGTTTTGACGGCCTTGAGATGTGGCAGTAGAGAGAGCAGAAAGACGTCCAGGCTACTTAGTGTGCATTTGGACACAGGCAGACAAAGGGCAAAATGTTCTTGGAGGGAAATACAAGAAAGATGTTTAACATTAAAAAACAAATACTGGGGGGGGGGGGGTTCACTATACACAAATAATAGATTGGGGCTTTTTATAGCAACATGAATTGTGCATCACTTGAAACCATTGTCACAAGATATTGTTCTATAGAGCAAGCATATTTTTAACGTTTTTTGTTTGAGAACAATTTGCCCTTTCGTGTGTCTGATTGCAGTTATCCATGTGACCAGGTATAAATGACTCCATTGCACCAAGAACACAGTAGACAGAACAACGATAGAGAAAAGAATTTCACATTGCGAGCTATAGTCCCTTAACAACGAGGTGCTAAGGCACTCTGCAAAACTTCAGGCAAGGAGTTTTAATTTGACAGAGAGAAACAATTTTAAGGATGTTATATTCCAGTCTGTCAGTGCACTTTAGTTAGCACCAACTCTTTGAAGACGCTGATAATTTCTCTGTAACCGTATGTGGCTATTGGCGCTGGCATTTGTGAATTTTATTTGCATTAAAGAGATAATTGTGCACCAAATGTATGCATATAATAGCATGGGATTTTTAAGAAGATTATTTGCTCCTTAGCACAGCTGGGGGTGTATTTCACCCTTTATGAGCGTTTCAGAATCTGATTTCTGTAGTTTTCACATCACAAACAATCATTAATTGTCGACGAATTGCAGTGATCTCTGTGAGGTGAAATTTATGTGAACATTTCTGTGGCTTTCATATAAAGTTCAGCTTTGGTGAATTTTGATGTGAAAATTTAAGCTGGTGACTAACTGCAAATCATCTTGACATTAATTGCCTTTGAGCAAGAAAGGACCATAAGGAGGAAGTTAGCAAGCTTGCTGTCCAGTTTTATCCAACATGGCCATATGAGAAGCGACAACAAAAAATATTTTTCTTTGCATTCATAGGCTGACAGAATAATCTGCACCAAGTTTGAAAGTGAGACTAAATTAAGAGATATATAAAGAGAAGTAACCACTGTAAACTTCTCACAGACTTCTCTGTCCATGCTGCTTTCTCCTGTTTACCTGTTCTCCACCCCGTCCAAGAAATCGAACAGACACAACAACAAAACAGCTCACCTACACACACACATACACACACACACACACACACACACAAGCTGACAAAAAGGCAGATCTGTTTGCTGCAGCGCCGTGTTCACAGGTCTGCTACTAGCAATGGGAAAGCAGTCTATAATCTATATTTAGCAGATTTACCCATGTTTTAAAAACCCATGTGCAAGCACTGTTTTGGGTGGGAAAGAGGTCACACCGAGAAGCATCACTAAAGAAGCGTCACTAGAGAAGTGTCACAAGCAAAGCCATTGTTTCCCTATGGTATAGGGCACCAGTTGGACACCCCTCTCTTGCTGCTGCACGACGCATTTTTCTGGCGGTTTTTGGGTGCTCAAAAATGTAAAATATTTCCAACTTTTCCACTCAAGGCGTGGAGTCGCATGTCGTCAATGTCACTTCTGGTCATGCGCACGCAGCCCTGCACCAGACTCTTCCAGCTGTTTTTCCAGATGCGCTTCCAAAGTGTTTTTGAAATGGTAACACCTGGTGCAATGTGTCTCAGTGTGATCACCCCCTAAGGCTGTATTTGGGTATAGTAGTGCTGTGGGCTACATGCTAATTTTAGCATGCTAACATTCTCAAAATTATATTTCTAACATGCCAATGTACACCGTGTTTATCATTTTATTCTAATGGTTGCAATGCTACAATAGTAGCTGAATCTGATGGGGACGTCATTAGTTTGCAGAAAGGCTGCTTGGTCAAAAACCAAAGAACTGGACAAATAATGAATTTGACCAGAGGAAAAGTTAAGGGATCACTACAGTTGTACTGTTCAATATGTGGGTAACATGACTGTTTGTAACAAAGTAATGGCAATTCATTCAATAGTCCTTCAGATATTTCTGGACCACAGTGGCGGACAGATCAGCGGACCAGCATTGCCATTCATAGAGTCATGCCGCTTGCATGACTAAATATTTTTCTTCTGCTCAGACATTAACGTGCTTATTTTGAGGCTTTAAATGTGGCAATGGGTGGCCTTTAGTAGATTAGAATGATTCTCCAATCATTGGCAAATTGTTAATGAAAATGATGTCCTGGTAAGCCACAGATGGTGGTGAGGAGACAGTAGGGGAGAGAGCGAGCGTAGGAGAAGAGTGGGAAGAGAGGAAAGCAGGGCTGAGAGGGAGGGCAGAGAGTGGCATGTGGCTGGATGGTATCCTTGGGAAAGTTTGCAGCTAGCTCTCCCACTCTCTGGATCTTAGCTGGGGACAAATACCACATGGAGCTGAGAGGAAGCCCGCTGGAGTGTGCAGGGCCACGAGCACACAGGAATGTTTCACTTCAAATGGAAAATGTTCACAGCTGTTAGTCAGGCTATCTCTCTCACTCTATTTCTCCATCTCTATCTATCCATCTCTCCCTCTCACTGTGTGTATTTTTAGTTCTGATGTGGGTCAATGCTCCTTTTCTGAATTTTGAACTAAATGTCTATGCCACATATAGGTACATGATCAGTTTACTATCACTGGAGTCTAAAGTGAATGTTATTGTCTTCCCTGGAACTAAGGCTCCTTGAAAATATTAGTTATCTTGCCACGTGGTTGCCAAACAGCAAAAAGGCTGCAGTCCATTTTGTATCCAAACACATAGTTTAAAAAAACCACCTACTTGACGATGTGTGGCATCAAAATACCGGAAGCCCTTGCCTGACCCGCGAACAAAAATGACAACAACAACATGGGGTTGCTTCCCCACATCAAGCCGTCTTGAGTCTGATGAATTTGGTTTGGCTACACATGAGATGGATTTCCACAGTTTTGGGGTTTTGTCGGCTGCAAATGAGCCCAAGCTCAATAATTTTGCTGGTTGGAGGTTCTCCCTGTCTGCCACACACAGAGGCTGCTACCATGCAAACTATTTGTGTGTGCGTATTCATGTCCAGCACAGCCATATTGTCTTACAGAAAGCTCACCCATCTGTGCTTAGGCGCCAGGCCACTGATCAAGCAGGTGTTTAGGTGAACTCCAATCACAGGTGTACTCCAAAGCCATAGGGCCAACAATATAGACATACAGTGGCTATGTGTTTTGGGGGGAGTGTGCTGTGTTCTGAGTGTTGACTACTTTCAAAACATATATTTAATTCCAATTTCTTTTCATTTCATTTTTCCCTATGTCTCTTTCTCTTCATAAACTTAATTAGTACAGCTCAGGTTAGCTCAGTTTGTTCACTTAAGTTGAATCAATCGACCAAATGCTTTTTCATCTTAACTGAATAAAGATTTTTCATAAATGAGTGTTAAGTTTGAAGTTGTGCCATCTCTAAAATGTGCACCACATTATTTCTAAACATAGACTGTGAGTATGTGAGTGTTTGTAAAATAAGTTTGGCGCTCAAGTTAATGGGTGGGTTAGATACTTGATGCGACTGTAGTGGGCGCTGTGTACAAATCTACAGCAGTACACAGAAAGACAGTTGTAGAAGAAGAGAGCCATGACTTGCAATGACAACGGCAGTGCATTTAGATGCAGCAGCCAGTAGCTCTTCAAATCCTTGCTACATTTTGGCTATATATATATTTTTTTTCAACACCATGACCTCTTCTGCTGAAGCAAGACTTTTCTACGCTAGACAAGCACTTATCAACATTGGGAAAAGTTGTGTGGGTTTTGGACTGAACGCAGCAGACAGCGAGAGGATCCCCACTGGTGGCATGTGCCAAGCGGCAAGTCAGACCAGAGGGGAGAAACAAAACCCGGGCAAAGAGAGGGAGGAGAGCCAGCATCAGAGTGAGGCTGACCTGACTTGGACTGGGAGCTGTTCCTCTACCAAGTCCTCTTCTGGTTAATGTCCAGGCGCAGGAGAGTGTAGTGGAAGAGAAGGCTCACTCAGCAATGGGAGATCAGAGACTGTTCTGTGCACATCGTAGACATGGTTAAACCCCTAACATCCCGTATCAAGCTGTTGCACTGGATGGGCTGACCTTCTAGGAGCCATTTGGACACAAGACACTGGTGCAAATTCAAAAAATGCACTTCAGAAATTGAATGATGCCACCAGCAGCAACATGCCCAAGGAACTGGATTGAATCTTTTCAGTAGCTGCTTATTTTAATCAACTCATCCTTCAACTCCAAAGATATAGCAGGATCAAGGACAAAAATAATTTTGTTTTTCAAACTTGGTTTAAAAAATGACCAATAAATCCACATTTTACCTTCCTTCTACCTTCAAAACTGGTTTTTATGCTCCCATGATGGAGCAACTTAAAACTTAATGCGTGCTGGAGCTAATGCCCTGGTTTAACCCTGGACTAGGGCCTTTTTCTGCAGGTCTTACCCTCTCTTTCCCTTTTCATATCTCTCTTACTATTACACATTTTTTTAAAATAAAGAAACTAGCAAATTAAATTGCTTTTGGTTTTGTGCTGAAAAGTGAATGTCAGATCTGTAATAGTTTTGTCCTTTGCTTGCTTTCTTTTGGTAACCGGTGGCAGATTAGCTTTCTTTGCATGTAAGGGTTTTCCTTCTGACCTGATATAAAGATTATTTTGAAAACTGGGATGCATGACTAAGCAGTGTTGCACTGCTTGGGAAGCTCTAATTGTATCTACAGGTAGTGGTTGATGAAATACATAAATAGAGCCAAAAAGAGTCATTTTAGTCTTTGTTACTTTTTAAGTAACTGTGCCGCAGTTGTACAGCACATGTTGTTTCCTACTTGCTGCCTCTGTCTTCTTGTCTTTTTGAATTGTTGGTTATCCTTTTGTTGCATATTTTGAAGGAGACAGAAGAGGAAGTGATTGGCTTAGGGCTCCTATAGACCAATAACCAAAGCTGGCCTTTCATATTACGAGAGGCTGGATCTGCGCACCTATTGTAGTTACATTCAGTAATCGTGGAGGTTTGCGGGTCCGTGTGTGTTTACAGAGAACGGTGCAAGAATCACACAACAGTCCTTATATTGAAATGTGTTCTGATATTTTGTCTTTCCCCATTTATTTTAGTATTGGTTAAACTGTTGTATGGAAATATAGTTGGGGTACGATACAACTCCACCACTAACTACAAACTCCAAAATGACCACAGACCTGGATAGAACTCACAAAGGAAGAATTTGTTGCAGGTCTGCTGTGTTTAACTGTGTTAAATTGTACAGGTGGACCTAATAAACTGGTCTCTCAGTGCATGGTATGGGGATGTCCTCATCGTAATGGTCAATCCATCAGGTTGTCATCAGCTCATTATTTTTGATTGTTTATATTCCGTGCACATCTGCAGTTTATAATGCAGAGTGTAGATCTTGTACCTATGTGCATATGACGACGCAATCTCCATGCAATGGACCCCCCAATGCCTACCTACCTGCCCACTCTGTGTGTATGTACACACATGCACACATACACATACAGTATATATAGAGCGTATATATATACTGTATACAACACCACCCACCAAACCACCCACAAACTCAGCCAGAGGCTTAAACCAGGGTTTTCTCTTTTCTTCTTAAACCACTTCCCTGCCTTTCGCTTCCCTGCCTGGTGACGACACTCTCTTGGAATTTACTCCTTGTGCTCTCTGAGAGAGAGAAAGAGAGAGACTGACTGTGTTGTTCAGATCTCTCTGTGCTCTGCAGCAGCTAACCAGGACCATTTGGTGTCTCCTTTCTCCAAACTCTTTTCTTTACCCCTCCTGCTCTCTTTTTTGCGTTTATTCGCTTTTTTTCCCTCTGCTTGATCTCCTTCCTGTCTGGGTTATGACAGTTGTACATTATTTGGTTTGATATCAGGCTCTCTGTGAGCATAGGGGGTCCACAGACCCAGGGTTGCTGTCGGGGCTTTAAAGAGGTTACTATATTGTGCTGTGATGGGGTGGATGTGCTGGGGTCTGAGGTTGCTTATCAGTGACTTAATGCCTATACTGCATGTACGTGTGTACTGTGCTTTCAACATGCATCTGCATTTGCATTTGTGGGTATCCGGGGAAGCTTCATGACGACTCTGTCCCTCTATGGCTTATCGTGCATGTGTGTGTCCAGTGGACGTGTGTGAGAGAGACATGGGGGGCATGCTGCTGGGTCCTCTGGAGGCCTGTGAAGGGACGGCTTCCCCCTCCTCCCTAAACCCAGGCTGGCTCTAGATTGATGGGGGAGGTGTTGCCTCTGCTCACTCATCCATCACATACTTTATTTGGGTTTTAGAGGAAAGGAAAAAAGACAGAATAAAGGAAAAAAAGACTTCCAAAAATATCAGAGTCGGGGGCTGGGGGTGTGGAGGGTTGAAGAGTTGAGTAAGGGGAGGCCCCTTATCCCACATAGCTCTGCTCTCCTGCCCCCCTCTCCTTAAGCAGATGCTGGAAAAGAAGTCTTACCCTTGTGACCCCCTGCCATTCTCCAGTCCCAGCACTGATAACAAAAGACAGATAAAGCCAAAGGGGGGGGGCAGATTTAGTGAAGATTAGCGAGCAGGTTTGTGATTGCCACTGAGGTTTTTGTCATGTGTGAGCGTGCGTGTTTATATGCTCCTGGTGCCTATAGCAAATTGTGAGATAGGATGATCCGAAAGTGTTTGGTGGTCTTTTGTGTACCAACCAGGCCGGGCAGGGTTTACTGTGTGACAGGACGGTGAGGGCAGATGAGTTTGCAAGCTGGCAGGGAAACAAAGCCTGCAGTGCCAGCCTTTAACTCCTCCTACAGAATGAGGATGATTTATTTAGCAACTTCCATCAAACCACCGCTGAGGTTAAGTGTATGAAGGATTCCTACATGTACCTCTGTGTGATGGATAAAATCACAAATATTTGTCATTGCCTTCATTAGAACTTAATTATCACTGTGCTTTATAACTAGAAAACACCTGGTTTGATCAAAGACTAGGTACAACTGAGGTTTAAAGTTTTATCAACATGTTTTCTGTTCGAGGTTTTGCACCCTAAATCATAAACACATTGTTAAGAGGTAAAAATTGTTCCTATTTAGACCTGCACATCTGTAGCTGTACACGGTACAGTGCGAACATATACAAGCGCACAGTCCGTTCAGCTCTGCGCTCTGGCCTTTGTCTGAAGTGCCTATAGGAAAGTTGGACTACTCCAAATGGACTATCAAATAAAGAAATCACTGTTTCCTATTATTGCTGCTGTCGAGCTTGGAGGTGGCTTGTGTAGCTTATGCCAAACTAATGCTAGAGAAAAAAATAAATAAATAAACAAAGAAAGGGAAATTATTACCCTCGAAATTACACATTGGCCTTTCTCTTTCATAGTGAAACTAATGCAAGTTCCTGACAAATGAACTATGTTGCTGCCTGTCCAAACAAACATTGCTTGACTTTTACTTTTTTGTATTGTTAATAATGGAATTCATTTGCAGGAAAGACACCAGATCATGTTCCTGGGCTTTCTTTTCCCACCATGATTATTCACTTTGTCATATGGCCAAATGAATTAAATAATTTGTTTTCCATATAGGAGCTGCTTTGTCCTTAAGCCGAAGTAAACCAAGCTAAATCCCACAGTTTTGTGATGTAAAAATATGAAAATGTAGCAAAAAGAAGGGGACCAGGTTGGCTTATCCTTGCGGGTATGGGATAGTGTTTGTTTCCTGTGTGAAGCTTTCCAACTGCAGACCTCATGGTGGAGCCCCCAGAGGCCCCATTTGAATCACAAATGTCTTTCGTTTCTCAATCGTTCACAGGTTTTGGTCAGTTGAGGAATTTTGGGACCCATTAAAGCCGGGTGACAATGACTTTCACCCCCGGGGCCACCACAGGGGTCCGCCCCCCTACTGACCTCTCCATTGGTGCCCAGTCATAGCTCCAACGGTCCTGCTCCCGGGTTCTGATTGGCTCAACAAAGCACCCAAAAACCGCTCTGGGGTCAATGTCTCTTTTCTCTCTGTCGCTCTTTTCCTCCTTGCTGCCTTGTTCTGGTTCAAGTCGGGGCTTATCAAAGACAATCCAGTTCTGTCATGTGGCCAAATCATCTTGACACCCATTTAGCATGCTCATCAGAGGACAGTTATGAATATTCAAGATGGTGCCAGGGGCCAGTGAGAGGCAGAAACGCAGAGATGAGAGTGACAGATAATGGAGGGAGGGGGAGGAAGAGAGACAAAGAGGAAGATAAAATGCGTACATGTTAGTGACTGAGCAGGAGGAAGTACAAAACAACAAAATAGCCCAAATTCAATATAAGCAATCTTATTTTAAGAGCAGAATACACTTAATCAAAATGAATGATTAAACTATTCACATCAAATATGGTGTAGATAATGAACAGAAGATGGTACTGGCTTGGCTAGTTTGACATGATCAGACCTGAGTTGCGCTGTGCTTTTACAGATGTTTGTGGTGGAGTGTCATGTGTGTGCACTGTGATGATGTTAATAGACACAAGTGCCTCTGCTCCTTAACTCAAAGCAACCAGTTTGCGATCCCTTTTCCATCTGCCAGTGCTGTCGAGTGTGCTGTGCAATCTGACAAAACACCACATCTCCATTCTCCATATGCCTGCTCACCAAAGCTTTGCTCAGTGTCCATAGCACTCACGCTGCATAATGTTTGGACTCCATCGTGGCCGGAGATGACCCACTGCCATTCCAGCTGGTGTGCATTTGTGTGTTTATGTCTACCCAGTGCGTTGGCCAAAAGGGATCTCACTGGTTAATGAACTTGTGACAGCTAGACCTGCAATAATTAACTGATTAGTTGTCAACTATTATATCTATCCCCAACTAATATGACAACTGATTAATTTGGTTAGAGCATTTTTTAAGACAGAAAATTCTAAATTCTCTGATTTAAACTCATTATATATGAGTATTTTTTAGCTTCTTTATTCCTTTATGACAGTAAACTGTCATATGTTGTCAATATATTTGCGTTGTGGACAAAACAAGACTTTTGAGGATGTTATCTTGGGCGTATTTCACTATTTTATGACATTTTATTGACTAAACAACTAAAACATTATTCAAGTAAATAATTATTCCAGTTGCAGTAAGGTATTACTGATTACACTAGACATTTTACAAGGGAGGAAATATGTCTTGACATTTTGTGTCATATTGATGTTTTCACAACAAATAGAACAATAACATGCATCTGACTCAGTGTGCAAGGTTTCTGTGCATAACTTTTTTTTTGTTGACAGATTAAAAAAATCACATCCGAAAAAAATGCTGACTCAGTGTGCAAAGTATTGATACCACACTTTTTACTTTTATAATTTCACGTTTCTTTCACGTTTTTTATTTGACTAACATGGGTGCTGATACACAAAAGAAACTCAACGTTTTTAACTAAACCAAACATTTAAAAAAAAAAAAAAAAGAAAGAAAAAGAGGCAAATCAACTGTGGGTGTGGTGGATAAGCTATGCAATCTGTGTATGCCCCAACACTGTGTCACACCATCTTCTGCAGACTAGCCCCCAGCTCTTTCCCACTCTGCCATCTTTATACTCTGGGTAGATTGTTGAAGTTTGAATTTAACTTCTGGAGATACATAAATGCCTGTGTTTCTTGAAAGCAGACATTGTATTAGTTACTGCCTTTGTACTGGGACAAATACAACAAAACTGTTTTTTTGTGCTTGTACGTGAGAGAGAGAGAGAGAGAGAGAGAAGGACACACATTTTGACATTCAAAATGAGTGATCCCAGAGAAAGTGAGAGGATTATGGAAAACCCTCTGGCACTGCTTATGAATCACAAGCTTTTTATGTCCATGCTGTTGACCACTGTTTGGTTATGATGTATTGGATCTTGTGAGAACAGGAGAGCTGAGCCAGGAAGGAGCGAGTTTGTCTGAATGAGCCTGCCTGTCTCGTTGACATCGATGTCAAAAACTTCTAGGATCCCATCCAAGCTGAGACAAGTGATCATTTGGACTTTGAGAATGCGGCACTGTTCCAAGCTTTGATGTTTTGGATCTTAAAGATTGTAGATGGAGACAGGAAGGGTCATCAGGGGGTGTCGCATCTTGGTGGATTGTAGACATTTTTGGATTCGAATGATGTTTGTGTTGTCATATTTTTTAGTAAATGAATGAATTTGTCTCTTGTCTAAGTTGTTCATTGTCACATTTTGTTCCTCCAACTCAAGCCTATGACCAGGGTTTTCCTACCCTGAAGCAGAAGCACTGAACAGACAGAATGAGCTTCAGCTGTCTTGACAGTACACTATGATGCACTTCTCAGTTGCATCAGTTCATTGATCAATCATTAATTGTGCAAGAAAAACAGCGCATCAGAGGGAAGAGTGGCAAAGACCACGTCAAATACAGAATTATGTGAAACTGTCTGCAGTAATTCCCGGGTCAGTGTCACTGATATGGTGTGTTAGGGGGATGTGACAGTCAGAAGAACAGATCTTGATGGGGAGTTTTTTCTGAGGTCCAAACCAAAACAATGTTCTTGCATTGATGGATTCAATGCGGACTCTAATCAAGACTTGGATTCAAATTTGATGACTTTAGACCCCAAACTGGCAATATTAAATGGCTTGTAACTTGACTTAGACTTCAACACCAATGAATCCTAACTTCAAAATAACTGATACCTTCCCCAAACCCCAAGATGAAACTCTATCTTATTTAAAAAGTGTACCAGGAATCAATTCATTTCCTTTCATTTTCTGGATCAACTAATAGTAGTGCTGTAAACTAGCAGAAAGTCAGCACTTAATTCCCAGTGTTGTTGCAACATCACTGCTCACAGCTATTAGTACTGCATTTCCACATTTCTAACAACAAACCACTCATTTATGAAGTTGTGCAAGCTCCTGCATTGCAGACAACATGATCCTGTAAATGTTTCAAAATAAAATGCCTTGTATCAGCAACTGATGGGATTCTGTCCACAGAGATGTTGTCAAAGGGCTTTTGTTTTGAAAGGGAGCAGGCAAGTTGGAGTAAAAACTGACGTCTTTGTATTTCCTCATCTCTGTGACAGAAAGAGACTTAAACAGCAATAAAAAGTGGTATAGAGTCAATATAATCATCAAAATACCATTTTCACTATCTATTTATGCTGACAAACGCGTCGGCACACATTTAAAATCGGCGAGACACCGTTTCTCTAGATGTGCTGCAGCTGACATGCAGCTGAGACACACCTGACAAGCGCTGTTCAGGCAGGCAGTGTGGGTTGTCTAACATGATAACATGGGCAGCGTAATAAAAAACCACATGTTTGACGCTGCTCATGCACTGCTGGCGCGTGCTGTGTGAAACGGGCCGTACTTGTGACTTGCAAAACAATGACTTGGTCCCAACTCTAGCTGGTTTCAAGGGTAACCCTGGGGTTTTTTACTTCTCCAGTAAACACTTTTATTCTGTTGCCTTCCATCTTTTTCCCTAAACAAAATTCACCTTCAAGGTGGATGCATGCACAGATGGAGATAATTGGTCAGCAAATCAGTCTCACTACTGCTGAGTTTAGCATCTGCCTTGACCTCTGTATATGTTTGTGGGATGCATTGCCTTTCAACGTCTCTCTACAACTTAGCCCACTGTATCTCACAGAGATGAATGGGGGTCAGGGCTGGGCCACCCACTCCTCACCACAGTCCCAAACCTCTAAAAACACCACTTATAACACGCTTTAAATAAACCCAGTTGGATTCAATTAGATGTTTATGTGCAGCTAATGTGTTTATTTTTACCACAGAAATGATCATTCCCAGTTCAGGAGTCAAGAGTGTTTGTCACTTCTTTAGTAATTAATAGTTTGGGCCAAAGTACCAGTGGATGGAACTAGGGAGGGCGCATGCAAGGTTACACGACAAACAACAAAGGAGTCATTATAAATAGATTTTTTTTAAAAATCATATCCAATTATGACTGAAAGTATGAATTATTGTACACAGTCATCTGCATCACCACACCAAAACACCAGTTTGCACCATCTGTAGGCTATAATGTAAGTCCATGAATCTTTTCTCTTTGATCCAGTCATGTTTCCTTCAAGAGAGCTCTCTACAACACTGCAATTTCAGACTCGTGAGGAGGGTGTCTTTGCCCATCTGTGTCACAGGCCATATCTGTCATTATCTGCATTTTATTGTTCTCTCTATAGCTTTGCCTACCGCCTGCTCCTGCCCTGTGTTCAGCACTGGGTTCTCTCTGATGAGTCACAAAGGTCTTCAGAAAGGCTGCTGGCTAGAGTTTGGTGAAAGCCGTAGCGATGAGGGCTCTTGTTTAAAGTCAGAGTTGAGTCATTTTAAAGGAAGAACTTCTGGCCCTGCCAGACCCAGTTTGTCGATGGTTGAGTCATAAAGGTATACAACAACCGTGCCAGAGGTTGTGGAAATGAAAGCAGCTGTAGTTAGTTTTAGGAAGTATCAGCGTGATCAGTGCAAGTTCATCATCAGTAACTGGTGAGTGTCTGAGACTCTCTGCCAGGAGGATATAAATGATGGTGATAATGAAGGATTCTGGTGGATGAGCATCAGTCAGTCATGAGAGGAGAGGTGGAGGAGACCACATTATTAGAAAATCCCAGGATGACTCACACCACAGCTCTTGTCAGTTAGACTGGGGTTTCCTGCAAACACACGTCTACCACACTTTGTAGATCTCACTATCTGTCTATGAGAAGAACGTTTTTTTGGGTGTTGTTTTTTAACAGTTTTTCTGATTTCCATAAAAACATGTTATTTAAAGTAAAACGTTCTTTGACAAGCTTTCACCGGATTTGTGTCACCAGTGTCACCACGCCCATCAATCAGACTTAGTGTAGATGGGTCTTATTTTGTCTAATATTGGGATGGGGTAGATCAGAATGCACTCATTGACCTTACATGGGCAAGCAGATACTAATCACTCCAGCCAGACAAATGCTGCCCATCCCGTCAGCTTGCTAGCAAGGGCACTGAGGTAGATAATAATTGTCAGCTTGGTTGTTCCAGTGCCAATGCCAGGGTGGGCTAGGCCTGGTGGGTCTGGCTAAGAGGGACTAGATCACTGTGGGCATCATCCACAGGGCTGAGGGAAAGAGAAGAGATGTACGCAGAGACAGACATATTGTTGTATGCATGTCCCAAGCAAACACACATTTAAAAAGCCAAAAAGCTTTTACTCTTATCAGCAGCAAAAAATAAGGGTTCAAGTGCAATTGCATGTTTTTGTGCTGATTTATTATGTCTTAGTCTGCTTTACAAATGTTTTTGGCTAATTCCTGGGAAACTGTACATTGTAGCCACACTGAATTTTCTCCAATGATTGGGAGGTAGTTGTGTGATACATTAATAGACCTAACTTCACAACTGTTGGGCCAGTCATCACAAACCTTGCAAGATATGTCCATGTTAGTACCTGAAACACACCCTGAAAGGTTCATTCAAGTTAACAACTGGGTGGCGCCACAGATGCAGACAATGGGCATGGCATAAAATCGATTGGACTATGTATCATAAATTGTTTGTCCAGTCAATAAAATGTTCGCAGAATGTTTCAAAACAATGTTCAACCACTGTGTAAAATTATTTTGAAATTGCTTAATAGGAGTGAGTACACAGGCCTGGGGCAAAATTTGGCCATAATTTAACGGCAGTGTTTAACCAAGCTGGTGAAACATGTCACCAAAAATGATATAATAATTGACCAAAGGGGGTGACTGTCTTGCAGAAGAAAGGGCATGGCCTGGCACAGATTTGGTTGTAAATTAATGAGCGCTGTCATTAAAACTGTATAATGCTCATGTCGGAAACTGTAAAGCATCTTGATCCTTCGCAGCTTTCAGCTTTTAACGGCCAGTGTTGGCTTGAACACCGGAGTGGCTGCTTGCGGCTGTATTTCTTTTTTGTATTCCCCTAAGCAGTATCTGTATTCTAAATTTGCTCTCTTTTTTATTGCAGACAGCCCTCCAGATGTTGAAATCAAACTCCGCTCAGAAAATATTTATGAAGACAAGAGGAATGATGCGATGCAAAGTAAAAAAAAAAAAAAAAAAAAAAGCAGCACCGGAGAGCCTGTTGTGGCCCCACCAAAAGACTTAATGCTTGTGTCAGGCTCTTCCTTGGAGAACCTGAATGACATCATAAATATGGCTGAAGTGACCAGTGAAGATCTGAGCCCACCTGTTACCAGCCAAAGATTTGAATGTAAGTCCCATGGCTTTATCTTGTCACTTAATATGTGTTTACGTATTATATGCCCTGGAGATTGTAAACTACCAGCCTTGTCCTGCCACTGAGCAGGATGTCCCTGTGAGCTCAAAGAACAGCTGTGTGTAGATGGGGTACCTTCAATAGATTGTGTGTATTTCTGTATGTGTGTGTGTGCGTGTGCATGAAAAAAAGAAAGAATCTGCAGTCAGATGCCACCTGAGCTCCATACCTGCTCTGGCTTTGTCTCTGGGGTTGCATTTAGGAGGAAATGAAATTTTTTCTTCAGTCTGTGCTTAAGTACATTTATCACTCAGATCACTCACAGTTGCGGAGAAGAGGAAAAGTGGTCTGGCATGAGATCTGTCACCAAGTCCTCCACATTTATGTCACCAAACTATTTGGTGGCCACTGAAATTGGGACCTCCTGTTTAGACTGTGGGAACTGTTGGCAGTTGGTTTAAAATGAACCGATGTTTCAGCTCCTCATTGTGAAATAAACAACATCTGTGATGCTTTGCTAAAATCTTCCCCTGTAGCGTACAAATGAAATGAAATAATTACATTTAAAAGAGTGACAGTTAATATAACAATGTGGTGCAGATTGACTGATTTCTACAACTTGAAAGTGGGCTTTCTTTAGGTTTTGATATTATAAATTTGAATATTGTGTTGTAATTTATTCATCAGCATAAAAGCAAAAACATCCAAACAATATTCAGAACTTAAAATATTGACTGCAGCAGAGGACCAAGCTTTCATCACTGCAGTGTGTACGGGTGTTATGTGGGATGTTTTTGCACTCCATCTCCTCACAGTAATGGAACAATATGTCCAACAATAGCATCCCTGACATCCTCATCAATCTGTTCTCAGTGTAGCTGCCGTAGTGGTAATTAGATATTGGAGAGGACAGAGTGTCAGTAGTGGTAATGAAATGTATCCAAATAGCCCCCCCTGGACATCAAAAATAAACTCCAGGTGTCCAGAGGAAAAGGTTCAGTTACGGAAAACACATGCAGCGTACGTCAGGACTTTGACCCGGGAAGCAAACCTTGGGACCCCAATTGATGGAGGTAAAGCTGTAAACATGTGCGGCAGGAAACTAGAAGTATTGAGAGAAATCCAGATGCCAGTATAAATTGTATATTTCTTCTCATATTTTTTCACAAAATCTCAAATTTTAGTGTGTAAATGGCGACGAGGCTACATGCTGGCCCATTTCTGAACTTTTAACACCTCAGTTTTGACCCCAATATTGTTTTGGTGACTTAACAGCCTAAATGGGTTTCTCCCTTGCCAAAGTGGAGCTCACTTCCTGTCACTGGCCCCAGGGCGGGAGCGTACAATGACGAACACCACCCACATTGGCTCCCTAGCAGGCAGCCAGGCTGACAGGCCGGGTGACACAAGGGTTATTTGTTTCTGTCAGAAGCACAGAAATAGTCCCCCAACTCCTCCTGGAGTGGACAAAGCAGGCGAGCATTCATTGGCCTGCTACCGGGGCGGGATGTGCTCTTGTTGTGATTACCTGCCTCTGTAGAGGAAGGGCCTTCTCTGAGGACTGATGGAAAAATGCTGCTGTCTGCCAAGTGCCATGATTAGCGCCCCAGTCGGTTCCTGGGTCAGCTCAGAGGGCAAAAGTGTCTAGACCAGCCGGGGGGTTTTCCACAGGCTCTTGCCTGGGCTGTAATTATTACTGCTTACAGTAGAACCCCAACTCTCAGGGCCCACATTCCACTTTGGACGGTTGTACGGCATTACTCCCTTCAGTGTGTGGTGGGAGTCGGATCAGACATTGGCTTTACATATGGTTTGAATATTGTATAGTTAATGGCCTCAATTTTTCATTGAGTCATGTCATTTGATGTAAGCAGATCAAGATATAGGAGGGTGGGAACTATCGTGGTGACAAGTATCTCATGTTGAATTACAGTCTGGGTAAATGTAACACTGAAAAACCCCAAAAGACGTATTGAACGACTGATTGGCATTGTGCAGTACAAGGTGTCCTACCCCCTAAAGTCAGGATCTTCTAGCTTTGCTGTCAGGGCTTTTACAGTGTGTCCTGCATTACAAGTTCAGTGTTTGCCAGAAAAAGCACAACCGGTTAATGGTTCGGAACTCTGGCTTATCTTGGCCATCAACGCAACAAAAGCTATAATTATCTGCAAAATAAACTCACTTCCTTGATTGTTAGACAAATAATGCATTAAACAGTTCCAGATAAACTCTGTTTTCCACTGTGTTGCCAGCCCCTGTGGAGGAGGAGAGGCATTCAGGCCACCAATACTGGGAAAGCATTTCATTGGGCTGCTCAGGAAGTTGAGTTCTTTATAAAATATGAGCACCTTATATAACCAATTTGAAAACTCTGTTTTGTTTTGTGTGAAAAGAACTGAATAAATGCCCCTGATGTTTCCCACCTGCCAACATATTGAGGTTTTCTAGTGTATGTCAGCATTGTGTTTCTCCCAAGGCCTTCTTTATATAGGTCTAGACATTATTTTTGGCATTTTTTTTAATCTGACGTGTACCTCCCACTCCTCCCACTTTTTCTGGCCCACCTCCATGAGGGCCGAGGAAGCCTGGCACTCGCCTGAAGCTCTCAGCCAGTCCTGGGCAGCTGGGATCTGGGGGAGCTCCCTGCAGTTCTGCAGTGTGCTGGCAGCCCCCTTTCTCTTGCCCCCGCCACTCTTAATTCTGCCTTTTTACTTCCAGCCAGCTTCAGAATACAATACAGAGAAGCCCTGTGCTGCGCTGTGAACACAGACACACACCCGTGGGCGTACACACACATCCATACTTTTATAAGCCATTGAAAGAGACAAGACCAAAGGCGGAAAGAGGAGCAGACGCCTCTCAGATGCTGGGCTTGGCTTCATGTGCCTCTTGACACAGACGGCCGCACACAAGATAACTGTTGTTTATTGTTTATGGAAGGACCCTCTGCCACACTCCATGCTCTCTTCATCTGGAGACTCCTAAAGGGCCACAGCCAAGAGCCAAGGGGGAACAGAAAAATGGAACTCACTGTATCTACTGTATGTGTGCAAGTGTGTGTAAAAGAGAGCGTGTGTATGCTTTTTTGTTTGCATGTACAGTGGGAATGTACACTTAATGTACATTCTTGGGTGCTATTATTCTTCCGTAGCTTCCGCATTGAGTGTGCAATGTTTGCTCAGCTGGAGTTGGTTCACTGTGGAGGGGACGGGAAGGCCATCTTGTTCCTCTGGGGTCTCATTCACAATAAAGTCATTACAGCAGGTGATGCATATTTCCACTTGGATCAGATAGATGATGCTCCACAGTCTACTACGTTCTGTAATTACACTTTGCACATTTGCAAATTGTTTGTTTTTTTGGTTTTTTTGAGCAACGGTTTTTATAATTTCTTAAATAGAGTAAAAAACAAAATGTATCACAAAATATACAAATAACACTGCCACCCTAAATCCCCCAACTTAGAACCACTATACACACTTATTGGCCTTGGTAGTCAATGTAAACATGTTCCAACATACGCAGTGGACACAGATAATTAAAACAAGTCAAAACCTAACAGATATACAATTTAAAAAAAAAAAAGGTAATACACAACAAATACTTTTTCATTAATCTTTCTTTATTGAATAATATGCTAGTTACTTTAAAAATAATAATAATAATTCAGTCTTTAAAATTGTGAAAAATGCTCATCACAATTTCCCAGAGCCCAAAGTGATGCCCTCAGATTGCTTCCTTTGTCAAACCAGCAGACCAGATCCCAAAAATTCTTCATTTACTGTCATAAATGACAAAGAAAAGCAGTGACTACTCATTGCGCTTCCATCCTTCATGCATAGACTAAGAAACTAAATACAAAAACATGAGACCCTACAAAGTGTGGCCCTTGTCAAAAGTCTTCCAAAAAGGCCAAGTATTTGTCCCATTTTCTAAGATTCTCTTTCCTTGGGGAGTGTTGGATTGAGGGGGGAAACTCAGAATCAACAAATTAAGTTGGATTAATGCCAGTCTATCACCCTCTGACGCAGTTGGGTTGCTTGATTTCTTGAAAGGCAACACCAGTGTAATTATATTCTTAACTCTTACCATTATTAGACATTGAATATCTGAAAATATAATAAAGCAGAGCAAGTAAGGTGCTTAACTGTGCAGAAAAGGTGCAGACAAAAATGGTTAAGTTACTGAACCTGAAAAACAAGATCACACATTTGATTCCATGCAGCAGCATTTTCCATTTTCCACCCATCTTTTTCTACCAAAAATAAGAACACTGTGTAAAAAGAACAAAGGTTTATATATATATATATAAACCTTTGTTCTTTTTACACAGTGTTCTTATTTTTGGTAGAATAGATATAGATCGACTGTGATAGAAAGAGAGAGAGAGAGAGACAGAGAGAGAGAGAGAGAGAGTCTGTAAATGTTGGGAAAACATACAATTCAACGGACAGAAGTTTCTGGAAAATGTGTCGCTAGATTTAACCTTTGTTGTGTATTAATAGCCTTTGAAAAAAGTCTTCGCCAGCAAATTAATCTCAGTCAGTGACACCTCTCATTGGTTGTACTGTGTTTGAAAATATGTCATATTAAAAAGTATTACATGAAATTTTATTTTATGATTTTATTTTATGAGTCTAAATATACAACGCTTGTACTCAGGCAGGCTTTTATGCCCACTCAGGTCTCAGCTCCTCCCTACCACTCGCAGTCATGTGCTGACAGAAACTTGTTGGTCTGTACCAGGTTCTCAGCAGTTAAAACCAGTAGAAAGAGAAATTCCTTCCTAATGGTGCATGCAAGTAATGATTCACCACTGTATTATTGTTTGAACCCTTGGCAGATCTTTTCCATATTACCTCAACACTGTACCTAAAGAAAACCATATTCATTTTCATGTAGTTATGTAAAAAAAAATCTCTTGCACAGAGTTTGACAGCTCAAGTTTGATGTGTCTCCCTTGACCTTTCATCCAAATGTGCAGTTGGTAGGAAAGAGGCTGCAGCTGGACCCTGATCAGGCCTGATGGCGATAGAACATGAATAGCAGGATAGCCCTGGGCACTATGAAAAAGTCCTGCTGACGACTGTACCGACAGGGTCACAGCCCTTCCACGCTGCCCCGCAAAAGGAGAGTGGGAGTAAACAGGCGTAATAGGGGGAGACTAAAAGAGACTTGGACTGTGTTCTTGTAAATAATTGCATTCATTGTTCTCTGCCACTGTTGGTTATGGTCACAAGCTGTTTGGTAGGCCCCTGTCTGTCTGGTGCTCCCCATGAGCCCAGTGTCAGCTCGGTGTCAGCCCCTACGCCCCCGAGGGGAGCAAGTTGTGCCAGGGGTGAGGATGCCAGCTCCCTGACCCGGTGGCCCCGCGTCTGACGTGCCCACGCCAGGAGCAAACGGTCCCTGGGCCAGCTCTGAGACTCAGGGCGTGCTGTGCGCATGCTGCTCCGCTGTTAAATAAAGCTGGTTCAAAGAGCACATTCCTGCCCCCAGCCCAGCAGCGAAATAGCAAGCTCTCTTGCTTGTAGTGTCAAAGCACCAGATTGTTTCGTTTTATTGCTTTGCCTTTATCTCGGCTGACTCTGGTACAATCTGATTGGATGCAGCATGTTATTAGCCTCTGTTTTTGGCTGTGGGAACGGCAGATGGCCTATTTGTGCCAGATTACCTGTGCGCCTTATCTTAAGTGAAGAATTCATTCCAAGTGCTCAGATGTTTCGAGGAATCTGCTTGTTCACATTATGAATGCGGCGCAGTACAGTTGAGTTTATCTGGAAGTTAACACCCACTCAGACTGTAAACCTGTATAAGCCATCTGGGAAGAAAAACATTGCTGTGTTGTGCATATTTTATGTATTGTGTTCATAACAGATGATGTTTAGGATTGCTCACTTGAGTCAGGAAGTAGAAAAGACATATGAGTGTCGCTACAATTACAGCAGCAGCATTTTTAAGTGAAAGGAAATGTGAGCTGTCAGCAAAGATTTCACTTGTTCAGCAGGGGCTTCAGGAACTAGTTCACTGCAAACTCCTCAGAGGACAGACGAGGCTCTCAGACAGATGCTGAAAAATGGATTGAAATAGGAGAGGAGTTTAAAAAAAAAGAAAAGATATCAGGAAGTGAATTTTCTCTCTGAATCTCCCCCTCTGGATTTCTGTTTTCTACCTCCTTACGCAACTTAAGTGTCAGCCGGAAGCCTCCATGCATTATTGCATCCAAAGCAAAGATTGCAAAAACAAGCGTGGGAACTAACCCGGCTCTACACAGTATCATCTGCAGCCTGTAATGATAGAACCTCAATGACATCATGTGTGTTTGAGTGTGGGGCTCTGGTAATAGCACCGTGCATCTCCTCAAAATACCAGTGGCTAAGTGGAACACACAAGCTGAGTTCAGCAATGGAAGTCAGATGCTGTCGAGCCCTTTTCTTGCCGAGTAAAGTCGCCCCTTCTCTTTCTTTGTTCGCTGATAGGTTTAGGAGACTCAGATTGAGGGGCCTCCTCCACAAGGGCCTCGTCTGACTTAACTGTATGGTAAATGTCAGAAAATAAATGCAGGCCTCTGCAACAACGTGGAATTGGATCTAATGTGCCCCAGGCCACCGTGTTTGATCTTCACCACCTTCTGTACAGCTACCCAAGTCTTGAGTTAGTAAAAAAGAGGACATAGCACAGTCAGGATGTTATGGTATTTTGTCATATTGTAATCTGACGTCACGGTGGAGCAAAAGTGCTTTCATATGTTGCTTGACGTTATGAAAATGTTAGGTCATATGCAAACATTTAATCACATCTTATCTTTGTTACTGCTCTCTTTTTTTCATTTTTTTTTAATGAACTTCCTGTAAAACTGGTAACCCGGTTGGTATAATAAGTTTGTTTCTTCTGGTTTCATATTGTATACATTATCCTGCTGAGTAGTTGCATCTGTGGTGCATTCCTGCAGCGCAAAGAGAATTGCAATGTCTAACCCAGCAGCCCGAAATCTGATACAATGTCTGGATTTAATGTAGCCTTTATATGACTCTTGAGATCATCCTGTTGTGAATAGTGTGTTCTTCATGTGAGTTGCAAGAATAATTGTAGGTGGGGAATGTTTTATCAGGTCTGACTGAGGTCAATCATTCTGCCACAATGCGGCAGAGATCAAAGACCACAAAGAACAAAAACTCCAAGGCCTACAGGTAGTATAGCAGTTAAACTGGAAGTATGAAGCACACCTACGCACACACATTCAGTTTCCCAGCCAGTGTGGGATGATCCCTAAAGATGTGAAACTCAAACCATGTTGGTTTTGATCATGTGTTTGACATCAGATAATGGATAAGTGGTGAGTGCAGAGGATAAAGAAAAGACTTGCTCTAATATATCAACAGCTGATAAATGTTTAAGACACATTTTCATTGTTGCATGCTATTCATTTTGTGCTTACATCACACATTCCTGAAAGTCACAGGAGTTTGAATGTGAGCTGTTAAGTACTCAACTTCCTCTGAAAACCCAACATTGCTCTGCTGTGGCGATGGCATCTGAAAAAAACAAAACAAAACAAAAACAGATGCAACTAGAAATTACAGAGAGAGAGAGCGTGCATACTGTAATTTCATAGCCCGAGCAGTCTGTTAGATTTATTATAATAATGACTCATTTTAATGTATTTGGATCCAGATCTGCATATGAGTACAATGTACTTCCATGCAAGTACAGTAGTTCATGAGAAAAAAAATATGAAAAACGCAATGCAATTTCAAAAAATCCCTGAGCACAAACAATTTCCTTAGCACAAACAATTTCCTCACAAACAATTTTCCTCAATCAATTAATCAGTGTAACCTGCTTACTGTAATTTTCAACAATATTGTTTGGTTTAAACATGGATGCTCCTGGAATACCCAGTGAACAGCTTGCAGCTCTGCTGCAGCCGGAGCTCGTAATACCATGTGCATATGCATGGTAGTGCAAGTAAAATTTGAGCTGTGCACATAATTCGCACCTCTACATGCACCGGTGCATGCGTGCCTGGTACAGAAATTGTCATGCACTCACTGTGACTCACGCAATTGAATCTTTGCGTTTTCATTTCAGGATTGCTGCACAAAATGTTCCTATGACCACATAAAATGGTAGTATCACTGTGAATTACTTCAGTTTTGGTCAGATCCAGATACACCAAATAATGCAGTAAAAGATGGTGAGGATAAGTACATCTTGGTGCATGTGCTTATAAGTACCTTCTTTCAGCATTAGTGTTGATCATAGCTGTTCCCATAGCTCTTTGTTTAACAGGCAGTCTTGTAAAACACAGCCAACAAAACACTAACTAAACTAGAATGGTCTCTGTTTACTTATTTTTTTTAAAAAATGTTTAAGTAAAGCCAGAATGACAAAGAAGGTAATCGTGTCATTTTGCAAGAGCCCCACAGGAGATTAAACACACGTCAACATGGAGGAAGACAAAGAAACTGAGCGGCTGTTTCACATTAACACTAAATAATCATAAAAACTTATTAAGTAGTTTAACTGTGCCAAGTATGATTAGTTGCTTCTTTTCTATATAAGATGAAGGCAGCAGACTGCAGTCCCAGTTTTACCAGACCGCTATTGATTACTCTCTCTCTCTCTCTCTCTGGCTCGCTGATACACCTCCTGGCTCTCTCTATCCACCCACTGGCGAGGAGTATAAGTCTCACCACCTCTGCATCAGATTTACTGGTGTGGTTTATTTAACTATTTCTGTAGATTCATGTACTGATTGTTCAGGCTGGTAACTGATTTGCTCTCTCGCTGTTAAAATTTTATAGATTTGGCATTAGGTCGTTCAACAATTCCATTAATTGTCCTAGTCTAGAACTGCAAAACATCACAACTACGATAACTTTTGATTCTGTAAGCAGAAATGTAAGAGTTTGTAAATGCTAATCTTTTCTTTCAAAAAGTAAACCAAGACAGACATTCAGTATATTTTAGGCTTTGTCAAGTCTCAGGAGAAGAAAGGAGAAGAAATATCTCGACGCAGACTGCACCACATGGTCCAAATGCTACGCTTTTTTCTACTTCCTTCCTCATGATGCATAATCTTGTACCTCCCTTTCACATCCGTTTTCCCCCTTCCACTGGAACCAGAAAATCAATCTGCAGCATACACGTTGTCAAACAATGATGTAGACCCTGGTCTACCCCATCCATGGGGCCAGACGTGATTGAGTCAAGATCTGGTCTGGGCTGTTTGAAATACGGTCTCAATTACTCAGTGCAGGGCTCCCACAAACCTTTGGCTTTATACGCACATACGAGCACACATGCATGCACTCACATACCCATTTTACCCGTTAAATTAAAGTCAGATTACTATCAGTGTATCCCAAATGTGCTTTTCAGTAAATACAGCTCTGTTTCCTTGGCCAGTTGGTTCACATCCCCCACTGGGAGGCCCCTTCAGAAGCCGGCTCTGCGCTCTCCATGCTACGTACTAATTGACCGAGCCCGTTGGAGGTGAGGTGAGGTGGATTGAGATGGGAATGGCGACGCATGGCAGTCATATGTGACTTAGACCACTGAGAGAGTCTGATGTGGGAACCATTAGCGCACAGTGTCGGTGGAAGCATGGAGGCACACGCGCGGTGTGCAGCTTGAACAAATAAGGCCCTCTGTGTTTTGGAGTGAATACCCCTGCTGCCTTATTACCAGTTTGAAGTGTGGTTTGCTGGCGATGACATCAATGACAAACAGAGCGCTCTGGTTTCCTCTTCAGGGATGGAAACTGCTGCTTTGAACTTCAACAACTTCTCCATTCATTCCTTATGTATGTAGACACTCCGAACTTAATCCTGCATACAATGTATGACAGCTAAAATGCTTCCAGTAAAGCGGAACTTTTATAATGCATCAAAATAACACACATTAATATACAATTTAGTGTTTTAAAGGTTGCGATGAGATATCAATAAAATTTTGCTATTCCCTGCAAAAGTTAAAGGGACAGTTAACTCTGAAATTTAAGAAAAACATATTTTTTCTTTTACCTGTACTGCTAGTTGTCATTATAGATTGTTTTGATGTGTTTCGCAGAGTGTTGGAGATATCGGCCACAGATGTCTGACTTCTATATAAAAACTCAACAGCAAAGTCTCTTTTCAAAAATCAAGACGTGGTTACTCCAAGAAAAATCCACAGACCTTGGTGTGAGCAGTTTCATGTAGGAACTATTTTCTTTTTATCAAACAATACTGGCCAACCACATCACCACACAAAAGAAAGTGTGCATCCACTAATGGAAGAGAGGCACATGCTTGTGCCAACGCGCTATGTAAACATAAATGGCGTTTTCCTCAGCTGAGCTGTAACACTAGTTAGCTCAGTGGTGCTTGGTGACTTGGTGACTACGCTTCCTTTAGCACAGTGATATATTTAGCAGAAAGAAAATAGTACCTATATGAGGCTGCTCACAACAAGGTCTGTGGATTATCTTGAACCCCCCAGCCTGATTCTGGAAAGAGAGTTTGATGTTGAGTTTTCATATTTATTTTTTTGGCACTCTGAGCACCACAAGCTGAGTGGTATCTTGTTAACATGCAACATTTCCACTCCAGAAAGGCAATTCTCTCCAAGAAAAAAAAAATCAAACATGTCCAAATGCTTTTAACACTCAGACTTGAGGACGCCAGCGTTGTAGATCTTTTACTGTTCACCCGATATGGCTGACAATACCCTCAAATTATAGCTGACATTCTGCATTTTTAACCTCAGGACAATGTCATTCATTCATTCATCCAGTTCCTCTTCCCACGTAATCCTCTTCAGGGTCACAGGGGGGCTTCAGCAGGTCCTAACACCCATTGCTGTCACAGTCCATCACAGCTCTGAAACTTTTGAGTTTCCACTTATGAAGTGTCTTTGGACGTGAAGAGAGAACATATAAACTACTAACTGATGATCAGAAACTGTCCTCTCACATTTAAGGTTATTTGTACAGAGTGAAACTTTTAATAACACTCTCTCAGTGTTTACCTAACCTTGTTAACAGTTTCCTTGATTTTGACATTTCCTTGTGCAACAAAAATCTATTATTGTTCAGAGGAAACAGTACCACATGGTGCTGATACATTTGTTTCCCCTTTGTATTGTATGATGCAATGGAATGTGAATAATTTTGGAAGTCAAAACCAAATGGTGTTTTTACCGTCAAGCCCATTTCAGCTGATCTGTGGCTTTGAGATTCAGGCACTTTTCAAATGAGCCAAAAATACTGTAGCATCAGATGGAACAGATTATTCTGTGAACTACAGAAAAAACCTTGATAGTATAAATACTACTGACAGCCATATTAATCATGAACCATCATGATTCAGCAATTATGTATTAGAGGTGAAACTGCAAACCATTTAGATCTGATTGCTTTAAAATTTCAAACAGTGCTGCGTACAGTACGCAGTGTGTGAATACAGTCCACTGGTACGCTGAGCTGTCTTATGCAACTTGCTCCAGTGTTCAAAGGCTGCTGAGTGCCCTCTCCTGCTTTGTCAGGCTCACACAAGGGTTTATCAAGTGTAGGGTGGGAAGGCATTACGCTGGAGGACTTTGGAAGTGTGTGCTTGTGTGTGTGTGTGTGTGTGTGTGTATGTGCAGTAGGTTTGCCTCCCTGTGCATGTATTCATCTGTGTATCGGTTTGTGTGTAAGATGTGTCTGCACCCCGGCGCGCATGCCTGTGTTTGCACATGATTACATGTGTTCACTTGTGCGCCGATGTGCATGCACGCGTGTCTTTTCCTCTGTTTTCTTATTCGAGGACTTTGCCCTCTGAAAAGCTGTGCCAGCCAGTCAGCTGAGAGAGAGGAAAACAAGATCTGAAGCGGGCCGAGGTGTTAGAACTGGGACAAAGACCAGAGAGAAAACAAGGGAGAACGCAAGAGAATGACAGACAAGGGCAAACGCAGAAAAGCGGCGCCGGAGTGCGGAGCGTGTCGCTTTGAACCTTGTTCCAGATGTTTGTGCATTGCAAATATCGCAGAACATAACATAGCAGGCACAAGCAGGATTAGGATGGAATTTAGTTAATGGCAGGTGTATTATGCCCAGGTGACTTTCATTCACCATGTCTTTGATCTTGATCGCTGCTTTGCTGAGTCATGAACTGCCTATTAAGCTGAGTCACAATAATTATGGATGATTAGGAAAATAAATATTTTCTTTCACTTTTTCAAGTATGTAGTCAGGGGTTCATCAAGCTAATGTGAGGGGACTCCCAAAATTGGAAACCTTAAAAATCATGTCAAATTAGAGTCCATACTCCACATTAAAGGATTGAACTGACATTCTGTGGCTCTGTTGCACTGATATGATGGCTGTGATAGCAGATCGAAAAGTGACAGGTGGACTAACTAACCACCCACGCTGTTGACAAGGCGGAGCGCCTGATGATGTTGTCATTCGGTAAAGTACAAACAGGAACGACACTGACCGACCTGAGCACTCTTTGAACTCCAGATGAATTGCGTGTCTATCAGCAGCTGTTCCCAATGACTTTACCCCACAAAAATCAATCAGCACAAACAGAGTGGGAGGGTAGGATTGATGTCTTTGTGCACAGGTTTGATGAGCGAATGTGTTATGTACAGTTGTGATGCGGGATATTTCCAGAAAACCTTTTTCATGTTTTCTCATATTGTCATAATTCACCATGGTTCCCTTTCAAAGCTGCTTTTTCCACTGACCCAAGATCAGCAGATTAGACTAGTGGACTCGACCCAATGGAAAACTCTCACACAAACCAGCCAAACACACACACAAAGTGTCAAGGTGTTCTTTTCAATGATTGAAAGGTGCCATTGCACTTGTTAACCTCTCTCTTCAATCCACATGTATGTAGAAACCCAGTACAGGAGAGGGGGGTGTGGTTTAAGAGGCATCAGGCAGACCTACATACAGCAAAGCACTCCTCTTGTCTGCCAGGTTTACCACACCCATCTGGGCACTGGGCAGGACACACTGACTGACTAGCTGGCTGTTTGGCATTATTACCTCCCTTGGCAAAGCTGCCCCCTCCAGCCTCTCTAGATTTTTAATTTTTTTTTTTATTTATTTTTTTTTTTATGCCTGTGTCTCTCTTTCTGTCATTTTGTGTGTCTCTGCTTGCCTGTTGCCCCGGCTCATGCAAATGTGGGCTGAGGTATGCGTTGGTTATCTCCTTCTGGAAAAGCAGTGCCCTTGTTGCTTCATATAGCCCAGCTCTAGTGACCGGCCATTGATAAGGCTAATGTCTCCCGATAGCTACCAAGCTTTCAAGTCCCGTCACAAAACAGCCGGCTCCCTTTTATGTTGTTTTCCCAAGCCAAGGACAGACAGGCCTCCCTACAGGAACAAGCTGGCTAATCAGTAATCACTAACTTGCTGAGCCCAGCAGTCCCGTTCAGACGGGCTGCTTTTTCACCCCTTCTTCTTCGTCATCTTCCTTTGCTTCCTCTGCTTCTTTTTGTCCTTGTTCCTCTTCTACCCTTAATAATTCTATTCTTCCTTTTCTTCTTCTCTGTCTCTAGCTTCCCTGGTGTCTAAAGCTTGTGATGATGATGCTTTTCTTCTGCATGGCGGGTAAAGTGGACAGACCAGCGTGTCGTTCTTTTCCTTTTTTGGCTCTTTATGTCTTTCTTTCTTTCTCTACTCACTCCTCTGTTCTACTGGTTCCATCCCTCCCTGTCTCCCTCCCTCGTTCTCTCTTGTGTCTTTGCTCATCTTCTATCCCGTTATTCGTGCCCGGCCGCAGAACAAATGCTGCCCCCTTAGCCTGCTAATGAATCAAGATACAGGAGGGGGGATCAGGAGGTCTGGGGCCATAACTGTGCCGCAGACACATGGTGTTATATTAAAACATTAGTACCACTATATGACTTTATTTAGGACTTGCCAAAGAAAATTGATTAGGTGACAGAGATGGAACAAAGGAGGAATCATCCCCGGCCACCCTGACTGGGCTCCTCCTTTCAGAGCCAACAGCAGCAGTTCCTCTCCAAAGTTTCGCTGAAAAGCGATCTGGCCCTGCTTGGCCTCTTGTTTAAAGACACACCCTCCCCTGTCCCTCTGTTCAGTCCTACAGTCTTTATAGTCAGTCCAATTAGCTCTTGTAGTCCTCACCTGCATCACATGCTGTACTGTGCGCATTCATTTATTTGTTTTAATGTATTTCCAGTTCAGATTGGTAACAATATTAACTTAAACTGAATCACTGGGTGTAGTTTATATACCTTCTCACCCCTTTTCTCTCTTCCTTGCTCTTACTCGCTGGCTCAGTCATTAGTTGCAGTCGTCCACACTTTTTTTTAAAAAAGGTGTTGTTGCAGAGCTGTGGAGACGATTCTTTGTTTGTTGTCCCTGGCGGAGGCAAACTGCAAGTCAGCAGCTGGGCAAAGGGTAGGAACTCTATGCTGCTTCACAGCAAAGAAGTGAAAATTAGTTTTAAAGTAAACTGTGATTAAATGATCCCCTCCAGGCATGTTTAAAAAAAAAATAAAAATATTTTTAATTTTATTGTATGAACCTCAGCACCACTGAAAAATACTATTTTCCCAGTGTTCTCCAGAGTTAATTAAAAAAATACAGAACTGTGCAAAAGTCAGGACATCTTAAACTTTATTTTATCAAGGTTAAAATAATCATACGTATTTATTTCTCAATAATCTTTTTACTGAAATACAACCTGAACATACAGGAAATATGTATACAGTATTAAACTTGTCTTGAACTCTCTTGGGCAGACAATATGAGACTTACAATACTAATTCTCTGTTGTATATACAAGACATGCTCATAGCTCATATTGAATCTGTATATATTTTGTTCTGACTTTTTGGGTGTTTTAATGCTTTAATGGTGTATATATATATATATATTGTGTGTACACACAATATTAATGGTGTATATATATATATATATATATACACCATTAATATTGTGTGTGTGTGTGTGTGTGTGTGTGTATCCTCATTAAAATTAATGGTAGCCTAAGACTTTTGCACAGTACTGTAAATGACACGACTCTAGTTTCCACATCACAGTTAGTTAGTTTGTATACTGAACTTTGATTTGCTTCTAAACCAGCTATACATACACATAATAATCTTGTGGGTTAAACTGAGATTTTATCTGTGTATCTTCAGCACATCAACTTGAGAACAGCAGTCGACTGTCGAACTCTGCCCAGTGCAGGTGAAGCATACAGGAAGCAATTATCAAAATACAATTTTAATTGAAAGGGGACCTGAAATTAACAAAAGACAGATACTATTTGCTTCTGTCCATAGCCAACAATGATGTCTGCATCCAGGGTGTGAATAGCCAATGTGGCTGTTTACCCTCTGGGTGTATATTCCTGGCCGTTACAAGCAAACAGGTGTATCTATTCTATTATCAGCTATTCTATGTACACAGTATGCATTCAGCTTTCATTTTATGCATCCTAAGAACTTAAAATAGTAAGTCGGCTAAGTCTAAAAATGTGAAGCCAACATTGGGTCACATGGAATTTGACTACCTCCATGGACTGTGTCACTCTTTATAATGCAGAACCGGACTTCTGTTTGTGAGTTTTCCTTGTAAATGTACCACTTTAATTTCACAGACTATCTGAGAATGGCTATTAGCCCTAACCATGACCTGTTTGCCTGTATCCTATCCACTTCCAGCCTTGATGCGTCAACTTGGCAAGTCGAACCCATCACAGTACGCAGTGGGATAGATAATAACGCGAATTGGGTGTAAACAGCCAAAAGCTGCAGTGTGATTATACTCACCCCGGTGCAAATAGACACTCCTTTAAAGAAATGCATCAGGACACAACAACTTTGTTGATGAGTACTTCACGCCATAGCTAAGATGCTTGACCGTTCCACAGTGCCGGATGTAATATACATCATATAGTATCTAATGCTGTCCAACATAAAACGTGCACTGTGTTACATATGCTAATTTCTGAAATCTATGATTTCTAATTCCCTTATGCCTCTGCTGCAGAAAACAGTGAAGGGTTATTCACTGATGCCCAAGGAATTTTGTTCAGTTACATTGCTTGCTCTTTACTGAGTCAATGCCAAAATCGCTCCCTCTTTCAATTTCTCTCTTGTTCTTCATAAGTTAATGTTCTAGGACTGAAAGCACCCCTCAAACCCTTTCCGTATGTGCTCCCACCCCATTACATAAACATCAGAATCCTTTCTTGTAAATTCATAGCAACTAACTTTCATGATCTGAGTGTCACTTAAAATAATTTTGTCAGATCATATAATCAACAAAACATAAAAAAAAAAAAATCCACATATGCCGCTTGCTATAACAGAGGTTTAATATGTCCGCTTGACTTACTGTACATCTTTGTAACAGCGAGGGTTTGCAGGTTGACCTCGCTGCTAACCTACAAACTAGTTCACCAGCTGGCCCAGATGCATTGTGGGTAGAGGAAATGACCTCAGTGATGAGGAACGTGTTATCGGTTCTTTCCAGGACATCCTTCATACAGTAATGTCACCTCGCAGCATGACTGGGAGATAAAGGACAGGACAGTAGACAGTGTGCAGGCATAGATGCAGCAAGCACCAACAGCACTGCTGCAGCCATTCTGTCTGTTACTGTGTTGATCAAGCTCACTTTTTCTTCCCCTTTCACACATGCACATACAGACACACTGTTATTCTATGCTGTAAAGAACATCCACTTTAAGAATATCATGTAAGCATTGATCATTTGTTTAATGAAGGTCAAGATTCGATGAGTATACATGCAACTGTTTCAGCACCACCCGTGCAAATATAGCTGCATGTAGGAATGTACAGTCGCTTATGATACTATGAAGATGTTGTTATTGGGCTAAGATTTTAGGTTTTAGATTTTAGAAAGTAATGTATTTAAAGCAGTCTTTTTTTAAAAAAAAAAAACAAAAACAAAATAACCACTCATTATTCGTCAGAGTTGTGGTTCTGTACTTAAGTGGTCTTGTTTGTAATATTTATGCATGTGTGATTTTGAAATTTGTCATTTTCTTTATGTGATTTAGGTGTTAAACATTTCTGTTTAAGATATTGATTGATAATGGTTTTGATTGACGCACATCTTGTGGGATATTGAGAAAAATCTGACTGTACATATATCTCAAATATGCCACTGAGCAGTGATGAGACGGATTATGCATAGACACGAGACTTGTTTCTTTAGTGAACCTCAAGGTACTGAAAAGAATACTTTACCTGCAGAATGGCTGATTGTACATCAATTACACTATGTGGCCATGCATGTGACAGTTTGTACAGACATCTTTTAAATCATAATGTTTGAGCGAAAATGCATGTGTTAGAGGTACTGAGCATACAACTGGATAAATGAGACATGGATTATATTGCAGGAGTTATGTGAGAGTTTGTAAATGGATTTTGATTAAGTTTTGCTGTTGCTAAATATATTTACTTCAATTCATGAAGAATGTTTGTCTTTCTTGGATTCTCCATTCCTCGTGGAGGCGTGCAAGAAAAACACTCTTCTTTATAAATTCAAGGTAACACTCAGTGAGTAATAAGTGCATAAATGGTCATTTTGTGGGTGAAGTATTCCTTTGATGGCTGTAGTTTCCAACCATGAGGTCAGGCCGCTAAATAAGATTAAGGGATGACAAGATGATTTTCAGACTTTTATATTTGCTTTGTCTGTAACTTGTTGAATTGGCCTCCACATATTGCCATACAGTACGCAACCTGCGGCAAAGTGTTACAACTAGTCAAAATTTTGTTTTTAAGGAGTCAAAAATTTTCGGTCCTTTTGCTTATCGAATTCCAAAAATGAATACCTGTGCTAACTGTATGTCCAAGTGTTCTTGAACAGGTTGATAACCCCAAGGGTGGAATAACTTGGTTATAAATACTACAAGAGTGAGTAACATATTCCTTCTTTTCAAAGATCATTTTGCTGGACTATAAAGTAATTCATACAATAGCAACAGGACTTGTTAAGATCGTCCAGACGTTGTGTATGTGTGGCTGTGAGCATGTTTCCCATTGTATTAAGTTCTGCACATGCACCCATGTTGTTGAGTCGATTCTCGTGGCCCATTCTGCTTTTCCGTCATCCTGTGCCCCCTCCTCCTCTATTGCCTCCACTTGCTGGGTAACCAGACCCAGATGGTACCTGGTACAGACACCAGCAGCTTGTTTTGAGCCTTTTGTTAGTCAGACGCTGCAATCAGTAGCCAGGAAGCCCAGAATTGAGGTGTGGGCCTTCATGAGGCCATACTGGGGTGAACAGCGGCTTAGGAAAGGAAAGACAGGAGGGAGGGGGCAGCTTAATGAAACAGTAATTTAGAAGGACTCTACAAATGTATTTACAGTTAATATGGAATGCATGTTTTTAACAGAAATCTGAATATCAATATGATTTGTTGCACTTGTTTTTTCCACATAATGAGAGGATTAAATATATATGTGCGTGTGTGTGTGTGTGTGTGTGTGTGTGTGTATATATATATATATATATATGGGTGGGGGTTATAATAGGCCTGGCCAGTGATACTGCTCAGGCGCTGCACTTTGGCCATAAGTATTATTTTACATGGTTGATCTCAATGCCATACCGTCCAGACTGAGAAAAAGGAAGGGATGACTGAGTGTTTGTGTTCATGCATGCGTGTGTGTGTGTGTATGTGTGTGTAAAAAAAATTGGAGGAAAGAAAAGTGGTATTGTGCATGCTGTATAGGTGGCAGACAGTGTGTGCATGAAGATGGATGAGAACACCGGGCTGTGGGAAGCAGGAATGTCAGACAGACAGACATTAAGGACATACGATATGAAACCTCGCTGTGCTTCACCCTTCTCCCCACCTGCCCCCGTGATATTAACCGCGGCCCTGCCAGGACCCCACATTCCCAAAAGCTCTCGAGTAAAGAAACACCAGGAACAGGCGTGTTATCCATAACTGATGACGAGTTGTTCTTGCTTTTCAAAAGATTTCACTAAGCCCTTTCATAGGCTTGCTTGCATGAGACTGGAAAGTTTGACTGATTCTTAATTGTATACATGAATTACTCACAGGTAATGTCATCACAAATAAAAGAAGCATTGATGACTTGTCTCAAACGGCGTGTTTTGAAGAATTACGGAAACCCTGGCCTACCAATGCTTCTTAGCAGATATAGTATGTATATCTTGTTAGCAGATATAGTCTGAAACATAGCAAAAGGGATTTTTTTTTAACTCTGCTTTTTTCTACTTTGAAGGAGTCACGTTCCTTATTTAAAGCACTTTATTCACACTGATAAGTGCCCACCTTTCCCTGCCATGGTGGATGTGGAGTGGTCATGCCACTGCAAACACTGAAAGAGTGCCAACGGAAATAACACCAGCCGTCCCTCTTCTAGTCTCCTCTCTCCACCCCAGCTGATAAGATTAGGCCACCGTGGGCCTGTATCAGCCCTGTTCCTAATTGCTCAGCTCTGGTCTCGTGCTCTGGAGGACCAAATTCTGATTTTTTAAAAAAATAAATAATTGCAGGTTAATTTTCATCACACGCATGGATGAAGTTTGATATGACACATTTAAACATGTTTTGCTAGTTGGCTTTTAAACACGGTGATCATGACACATCATAGGTTTGAATCACACGCTACAACAAAGTTTTGAAATGGTTGAACTGTCCTCTTTTTTATTCTTGGTTTCTTAAGAACCATAAGCTGATAAATTCCCTTCACACATGTCCCGGCCCATCATGCATAAAAATTTCAAATGAATGAAAATCAGGTTTCATGTTGAGTAATTTCATACAGACTAAATCATGTAGTAAATTTCCCCACCTACTTTGTTAAGCTTTAGCCCCCAAACTTTTTAACCTGCAGCAGGGGCATTTGACACTCTGTAGGTTTCTTTTTAGAAAACTGAGAGTTTGCAGAATTGAGGATTGTATTCAAACTATGTAAACAGAAGACGCAGTCCTTTTATTTCAACCATAAAAGTTAAGGAGAATGGGCTTTTGCTCTTGAATGCCCAGAAAGTGAAAACACAAGGTGCAACCTAACAGTAACCAGGATATGAAAGCATGTTAAAGTCAAAGAAGAGAAAGAAAGAAACCAAAGCAGCAGTTCAAATGACATGCTCTACTTCTCTACGTGTGAAGTCGAAGGAATGCTTTGTGTGTGGAAAAGAGGTATGGTTTCCCATGATTAAACTGATTGTGAGGCTCAAACCTCTCTGTATGGTATGAGCTCAGGTTTCTCTGAGCTTTTTTCCTGTTTTGAGTTTGGTAATTTTCACACTTTAACACTTGGTCTACGACTTGGTCTAAACCTCATCTACCACTGGTCTGGATGAATGCATCCCGGGCTCTGCTTTGTGCTGTAGTTTTGTTGGCTGGTTGATTTGTGGTTAATTCTTTTACAGCTGGCACACATGTATATACAAACACAAACACACACACACAAAGCCAGAAAGAACTCACAACACAATATGTGTGGGCAGTGTGAGCTGTTTGTGACTTAAGCTTTAATTTTAAATGAAACGCAGCCATGAACTTGGCATTGAGTTCACATTTTTGCACGTGAGTGAAGCTCAAAAAACATAATTTGCTCATTATTAATAATAATGTGAAACACATTTTTAAGCAATATGAAGAATGATTCCAGCAACCTAACTTACTCCACCCTGCATCCATGGTCTAAGTGTGACTGATAGCAGAGCAGCTGTTTCCTGGGGGCTGCACCACTATCTCTGCCAGGAGTGCTGCTGGTGGCCGTGCCACACTTGTTCCTGTCCAGCTGCTTGCCCTGCTCTGCTGCTTTCTGCTCTGCAGAGACATTAAGTACCTATAGAGGGCACTAGTCAGACTGACTGACTGCAGCTGCTGGTTCTAACTGAGAGAGGCAAGCAGGACATACAGAGAATTTACACATTTAGAGTTTCCACTTTATTAGGTACACGTAACTGAAAGTAATGCAGTCTAATTGAACAGTCCTGCAATAAATTCTGCCTGAATGAAGGCTCTTTTATTGGGCTACCCTCACTTACGTGAATAGGGTGGACAAAATAATAGTAACACCTGTCTGTATAATGCACTACAGTTAAACAGCACCTAATTCCAGCCTCCAAAATTATCACACAGTTGAATCAGCACCACTTTAAAACAGTTTTAAGGAAAAATTAACATCATATCCTTCGTGAAGAGAGTATTTACTGCATGACTGTTGTATTAGGCTGCACTGGTTTTAGCTGGATGTACTTAAAAATCTGGCAACTGTGTATATGGTGGGCAGGGCAAGAAAGATAAAAAACAGAATTTCTCATGCATATCATACTTTGAAAAGACTTTAAAGACTATAGTCTGACACCCTCTCACATCTAAAGATGTTTGACTTTTTGTCACACACTGTAAGATTTGCAAAGACAGGGGATCTTGCAGGATCAATATTTTTTAATATGATAACTAGATTCAGTTTGGGATTTTTTCACCTCCTGCCGCTGAAAAATATTACGCCAAACTAACCTTAAGAAATATGACATCTTAACAGAACACAGAACTGGATACACAAGATAAAAGGTGTCATATGTCAATAGTATTCTTGTCAATTCAGCATCAAGATAATTTATAAAAACAAACTGTACTTGCATACTTCCTTTACATTTTGGATTTCATCACCTCAACCCGCTACCTGCCTCCCTTAGTTAGCTGCACGGTTTAAGTCGGAGGAGACAGTGGGAATGAAAGGCAAACCATTTAAAAAGACAAGATTTAATTGCTGCAGGGTGGATCACATACACAGTGAATTAAACTCTGATGTTTGTTCACCCCACATCTCTACCAGTTTGTCCTCCTTTTCCACAGTCCAAGAGAAGCAAAATGTAATTACGTTTTGGACCCCTGGAGTCCACTCCATGTTTACTCTCTACCCGATTTGTTTGGTGGTGGAGAGAGTGCACCTTTTCTTCCCTATTTGCATGAGCCAAGGCTAAAAACTTAAGATAATATTAAATGTTTTGCTTTGTCGGAATGGCAAGGTGAAAAAAAAGACTGACTTAAGACAGCTCGGACTTAGCGATTAAAAAGTCTGCGCTATCTTAACTTGATATTTCATTTTATGGATGTATTTATTGTTGTTTCTTTGCTTGCTTCCAATGCTAGCTCACTTTTAGTACAAGCAGAGGGTATCTTGAGACCATCGGAAGAGGTAGGTCATTTTATCAATATAAAAAGATGGCAACTGATTTCAGAGGAATTTAAAAAGAAGAAACTTCACCCACACATTTCACTTTTTAAAATAGATGTTTCACATTTTATCTAGTTTATTCTGTTTATTGGGTTAGGACAGCGCACATTAATCAACATATCAGCAGTAAGCATCAATGTGACTATACCAGAGTTGGCACAATTGCTAAATTTCATCTGTAGTCTTAAGGCAGGCACCATAAAGAACAGCTTTCTTGAAGAGATACTTGCTGGGTTTTAAAGTGCTTGCTGTTATATGTGACCAGGTATTATAACAGTAAGTTTTGTGAAGAAATATCATTGCGTGCATAGAAGCTTTACATGAGCTCGAAGCAAACCTGATGAATTATTGGGATATTAGTGGAAGGTGTTAACACATGCTCATTTTTTCTAACCAGATCTATGTCATAGTCTTTTAGCAACTAATGTCTGAGCTCATGATTCAGCAGATAAAGTAATGTACCAACATGCTGAGTCAAAGCAACAACTCTCAGCTGTTCCAAACCTGCAGCCTGCCGTTCACTCCACCTCGTGCTTTACCTTTCGTTTCACATCCTTCTCTGACAAACCCAAAGAAACATCCTGTTTGCTGCCGATCAGAGGCTATTAATGTATCATTATGTCAGCTTAGTTTAACGCATTGTAACAGTCAGTTAGCTGTGCAGCATGTTGACAGTATCTCTGCAGGCCCACCCTTTTGATTATGACTCACAGCAGCAGTTAACACAAGTCAAACTATGACTAAATTCAAAGCAGTGGAATGAAAACATGTTTTAAATCTTATCAGTGTTAAGGGTGTTAACTTGTGCATACTTTTACACTACTTGCACAATTATTATCTTTTCTCAGGGATGCTAAATCTACCACTGAGGTGTGTGTGTGTGTTTGGAAAGAGTGAGTGACCTACCTCTTAATAGTTAGTGTATTGTTTTTGGATCAGGGTTCACCAAAGGTAAAGTTACTCTTCTAACATACTGGCTTCTGTTAATCAGTGATACCGCCTTTCCCCTTTCATGTACAGTAAATTGCCCATGAACAGTGGCAACACAGATTTCAAAGAATCTTTCCATCATTCCAAACATGGCAATTATCAACTAATCACATGGGAATCAGTCCCCCTCCTGTCATGTGGACTTATTTTGCCCGACAACAGTTAAAGTTTAGTCAGATCCCTCTGGGAGTGAAGGAGAGTTCTTCACAAGGAGCTCAATCACAGGACCTTTTTCAAGTGGCTAAATGAAGAGAAAAACAGGCAAATACCTCGATCCAAAATAGAAAGCGGCGGTGGAATGTTTGAAGGCACGGGGAGGTGACGTAGGAATTAGCTGTAATCAGTGAAACACTTGGAGAATGCTGCTGCTTCGTGCCAGAGATCTGATCACTGCTGGAATAACACAAATGGAAAACTTTTGTTTTTTATTCAATGATTGTTCACAACAATAGTGTGAGAGTCGATCGATCCTTAAAGCTACAGTATACACAACTTTCTGACATTAAAATAGCAATAAATAAAGATGTCATACCTCAGCAGTCTGTGTCTGTTACATTGTGTTGACATATATCAATTGCTGCTTTGCTTTATGTTGGCTTTGACATTGTATACATACTACTGTGGGTGGAGCCAACGCTAAGCAGATGTCATAGCGACAATACTGCCACAGAGGAAAGACAATAAAAGCAAAATCCATTCAAAAACATGTAACCCTTAATGTAAGTACAAGAGGTTTTGGCAAGGCATTTTATAGAAATAAAAAGATCAACATTTGCATGTAAATATGGGTGGAGTGTGGTGGGCTAAACTTCCTTTAAAGTCTGTGTAAAATGAATCAGAGATGTGTTTCAAACCAAATTCTAAATATTGGAAACTGATTGTTGAAAACATGTTAGAAAGACCCTTAACAATATAGTACTGAATTGTGGAGTTAGACGGTTAACTGTTTTTTACCATTTTCCTGTTTTAAGATTTTTTGAGTCGCCTAAAGCCATAGCTCGATGATGCAATGGAGCTATACTCAGCATAACCCCACCCTGACAGCGTTGCAATATAAAAACAAGAAGCATCATTAGCATAGTCCCATGATTGGGTGTGGCCTCCGCTCTTCCCTCAGCGTTTCAGATCAGAGAATACTGTGCATTTTTTCATGATTTTGAGACCTTCTTTTACATACTTGGCATTTTTTTGGGCCATTCAGATTTGGTCAGTTGTTTAATAACATATCTTTCTGTGACGTGACACACTCAAAACACACTTTAATTACCACTTTACCCAGACTTTAAGATGCTAAATTATGACTAGGGAGGATTTGGTTTTATATCATTTTTCTCTTTAACACGAGTCGTATGGTTTACTTGGTCTAGAAAAAGAAATAACTGCTACATTGTTGCCTTTTAGTCCCATTACATTATGTATTCATTTACGGGACCGTTTTGACTGTCATGCTGCAAACACATAGAGTATGACAGAAGCTCAGCAAACTTTTTTAACCCCATCTCCCAGCACTGTCTCCTAGAAATTATATTTATATGCAACTAATTTTGAAACAGCAAAGATGTTTTTTAGGGTAACATAATGCAGAGCGAATTACATGCCAAATGTTGTTACTGAATGTATTGTGGACAACTTATGTTTTTCATTCCTTGAACCTGCACTGTCTTTGGTGAAAGTGCTTTTAAAGTTTGTGCTCCCTCATCTTGGTGTCAGCTATAGAATCACCTTGAATTAGACTCTACAATAAGCCTGGGAGATTTTGAATTCTCGACCACTGAATGCACTCGTCCAGCTACTGAACTCTGCTAATTTTAGTTTTTGTTGTAAAATGGCTGATTGTTTTAAGTCTTTTGTTTGTAAAAATCTTCATGTTTGTCATGCTGTCTTGGCCAGGACTCCCTTGGAAGAAAGAACTCCAGTCTCAATGGAACTAATCCTGGTTAAAAAAAAGTTTAAAAAGAAAAGAAAAACCAGTAAAAAGTTAACTGACAAGATATGTCATATGTTAACAACTTTTAACTGAAATCGAAAATCTAAATATTTCCCTAAGGTTAACCAACATGCTTTTGTTACCTAAACATAACCACATACAAGAGTTGCATGCAAACGCAGATTCTGGTGTCGCAGTCTGTCATCCAAACTGGCCGCCTCCCTTTGAATCCACTGTGGTACATGAATGTAGTTTTTTTTTAACAGGAAGAAATGTCTCTGAACACCACAACGTAATCAAGAAACCTATTTAGTAATATGCAAATGTCATTTCTAGGAGACAGGTTTGCTTTTTCACTTTCTTATCAGTCTGGTAAAATCCCTTCTCTTTACCATGGTTACTCAATGAACAGCATAAAAATATGTGTTAATTGTCCAGACTGCTTTCCTTTAATTTATTGCCTACAGGACAGTTGTAGCATGAAAGAGGGGAGACAGGGGATGATGTGCAGCAAAGGGCCACGGTTGGAACCAAATCAAACCTGCAGCCAGGACATAGCCTTTGTTGGGGCCCCTGCTCTGTCAGGTGAGCTTTTGGGTATCCCCATACAGCTGCGTCTTATTCCAAATGTTTGCCCACAACACAAAAATAAAAATGCAAATACAGCCCTTTTAATTTTTCAGCATGTACATTGTTGGTACAGGACCACAACTATCTGCCTAAATATCAGAAATCACTGCCTATGTTTAATTAAATAGTTCTATACTGGTGCTGTTCTTTGCGTTTCTGTTGCTGTAGTCGAAAGTAACATTTAACCAGTCCCTGCAGCATCAGCTGATTGTGGCCATTTTGATTTATTTCTCTGAACTTCCTCTTTTTAAGTTAGCTTTGTAAAAACTTCCCTTTCACCATCATGAATGAGTGGAATTTGAAAGTAGAGCTGCAGAATGAACAAAACTCTAGTCCATTCATCATTGCAACACTCTCAGTCTCACTCACTCAATGCAAAAGGTTTTACTGGTGTGAAAATAACCCTATATGGATGGACGTCTCTTGAATATTCTGCATGTCCAATGGCTGAATCATTCAGAATCCAGGCTTGGTTATAAAATAAACTTTTCTCACAGCTCGTAACATCTCAAATCTTTTGACCTTAAATGATCCACCATGTTAGGCATGCTTGCCTCAAATTGTAATTTTTAAACAAAATTCATATTCCTATATAGGCATGACTATATGTACAGACACATGTCCATTTATATCTCCTTGCCTGTTATATCAGTGAGCTCCTTTGTGATAGGCTGATTCTCTGGATGAAATGCTGAGCGTGTTCCCAAAAGAGACCAAGTCCCAGGTGTTACTGACACCATGGCGCCATCTCATTCTTATTTGCATACACAGATGTTTAAGCTTCCACCTTCTGTGTACACACCGCAGTTCTGTAAAATCCCCCAGGCCTTAGTCTAAACCATACAACCTAACATTTCACCAAAGAGTGTGTTTGAGCGAGTTTGTTGTTTTTGTTTTTGTTTTTTGTTTTTAAAATGCACATTTGACTTCTTTTACATGGTGCAGATTTAGAACTAAGAACTATATCCGTGTGTGAATGTGTGTGTAGTGGCCAATGGAGGTAATGAATGAGCTACAGCTGCCTGGCCCACTGGTCAGTGTGGACAGCTGATGAATGAAGTGGAAATTATTAAAATAAACTGCCGGGTGATGCAGCAATGTTCATGCGTCTGGCCTCCATATCGCCCCATCGATATCTTCCTCACACATCTGGCTTTACAAAGATGCACACCCTGTTGATGCAACGGATACAAATATTTAAAACACCAAAAGGTCGTCGAGTTTATTCGCACACGTAGCAGGAACTCCCATGAGATTATGAATTTATGCAAATTTTTCAGGATTTTAAATGAAACAAGCTTTTACATAAATTGAGAACAGAGATAGAGGGGAGTGGTGATAGTGACAGATGGACAGAGATGGGGAGGTGGCAGAGAGGGAGAGAGAGTCGACGCTGGTGATGGATAGACAGACGGGGAGAGAGAGAGGAAGAAGAAGGGCAGCGATAAGGACAAAGACATCAGTCACGTTTCGGGGATTTTCCCTCCTCCCCTTTGCAAGTGGACCTTGATCCAAGCCACACAGACTCTACTGTGTCATGGTGTGTGTGGCCCTGTGTCTGTGTGGGCCTGCAAGTGGTGACTGGACAAATCATGACTCAGCAGAAATAGAGCCATATAGGGTAGAATGGAGCACAGCCTCATTGTTGGGGCAGGTTTCTTTGGCGTCACATTAGCTTCTATTCAGATCACAATAGATCTGAGTCTTTTCACAGAGCAGCCCAGAGCAACAAGGTATGACTTCAACCAGCAACTTATAAGAAACCTGTGTGGGAATTTCTTTACAGAACCCTGAAAGTTAGCATGTTACTTTTGCAGCCACAAGTGCAGTTACAGCACAAATGCTAAGATATGCTAAAACATTGGTTCCCAACTGGTCCAATCATGGGGTCCAGATTTCTCCTTAGTCATTACTTCAAGGGCCATGCATAAGTTAAATTACAAATCTTTCATTTGATTTCACAAAGAGTAAACAACACGTTGACTTAGAACATACAAAGAAATAAAACATAATGCAAGAATAAACAGAAACAGCACTTTAATATAAAAGCTCTGTGCCAGAAATTCACTGTAGTTGATACGGTCACAAGTCATTTGCGGTCCATTTAGAAAGGACCCGTGACCCATTTTTGGAACGCGACCCACAGGTTTGGAACCACTGTGCTAAAACATAGTGCAAGAGTGGCACAAGTAAAGAGGTCAACAAACTGATTCAGTCACTTTTGAGTAATGTCAGTTACACAAGTATTATCTAATGTTTGCTAACATTAGCCACTAAAAGCCACTGGTCATACCAGACCAAGTAAGGTTACAGTGACAAAACCCCTGAGTGTATGGAACTGAGTAACGATGCATTTCATAGCTTATGAATTTAACTTTTTTTCGCAGGAGGAAGAACATATCTTTATCATCTTTTAAAGGTAACATAGTCTCAATTTCTGTTGTTTCGCACAGCATTACTCTTTATACGTGGCCTAATCGATGACATTCTGTGTCTCCCCTCCGCGCCTCGATGTGGGATCACAAAGGATCAATTAACAAATGCTGACCAGCACAGTGGTCCAAAAGAATAAACAAAAGTCCTTGTTTGGTCGCAATGGCTAAACTTGATAACAAATCACTTCTTCAGAAATGAAACCCTTAATCTCTCAACAACTTTATCAGCCATCTTAAGCATTTCAAAAAAGCTCCACGAGTGAATGGGAGCTGCAGCTGATTCATACTGACAAAGAGAGCATCGGTTCACCTGTCAGGTACTGTAAAGGGCAGGTCAACTTCCTGCTGAGCTGTGAAGTGGTCAGATGAGCTTGAAAATGTGGAGCAAGACATTTAGCAGAGTTGGGCTTTAACCAGTCTGACATGTTTGCATGTCATTTAACAATGTTTCCCACACTTTCACATTCAGACATGTTCTGTATGTGTGTGCTCTCCTGCAACCCTTTGCGTGTGTGTGTGTGTGTGTCTGTGTGAGTGTGTGTGTTTGTGTCAAACACTTGCACTTGCAGTTCCTGTTTGGGGAGGTCCGCTGGTCCTGGCAAACAGTGTCTGGTCTTATCTCTTGTGTTTTATGTTCCTAGCGAGCCGGGGGCACAAGCAGCCCTTTGTGGCCAAGAGGTGGCTGGTCTCGCTCCAGACCGACCCATGCAGCTGTTCACCACTGTTGGACGTATCCATGTGTGTGTGGATACGTGTGTGTATGTGTGTCTGGATGCATGTAAGTCCGTACTTACTTAAGTGTGTCTGTACATGGTGATACATGTTTGTATGTCTTCTGTGTGTATATTTGCGTGACTGTATTCATTTGCGTATGTACAGTACACGTGTGCGTGTGCACTCCATAGTATTACAAGTCCTCTTTCATTTAATTTTGGGGATTTAGACTTCTCAAACTCTCCCATCAAATTCTGTCATTTCCTCTGAGTGGTCAGACAGGCACATCTTAACACATGGTGCAGCTGAGTGTGTGTTCAGAAGGCCCACATGTCCGAACTCCAGCCCAACTTGTCGTCAACTTGTGGGTCTCTCTCTTTCCCCTCTCATCCACCTGAACCCTGGTGACACCACCTATCCCCTCAGAGGAGGTTCACTGCTCGGTAACACCAAGTGTATTGTGCGTGTGACCCATTAAGAACTTCTAAAAGGAGCCATCGGCGAAGCCAGCAGAAAGCCACGTGCTGTGTTGGCAGTTGAGTGTGGAGAGGGCAAGAATGTGGCCCCTGGTCTCAGCTTCTGGTTATTCAGTGCGTGTTAGAGAAAGAGACAAAGAGAGAGAGAGAGAGAAGAACATGAAGCATGCTTTTGAGCATTAATAATATTTTCAGACTCAGATCAGAGAAAATGCAGCATACCTCAGTTTTTACAAACTATATGTCTACATTCTTTTTATCAGATTTCAGCAGATATTTTATGTAAAGTACATTCCAATCAAGGAATGTCACTTATGCTGTGATCTCTCTTAAATGTTCAACTGAGAGCAAATAACATTGATTGTACAAAAGAGGCAGTTGTCACCAAGATTAAAGCAAGAGTGACTATATTCTTTAGTGGACTTAGTTCTGAGTGACCAACATCAGAGTAACCGAATATGAACCTTTCACAGCAAAGCCATGTGTCCTACTGTTTGCTCTTTTACAATAAGCATATTTATTCGCAATTCAGTAGAAGTGTCACGCTGAATGTACACAGCTTCTGGCTGCGTCACCTTCCGGCTGTGCTCCAGCTCAGTCACGGCTCTGTCATGGTTTCATTGTCGATAGGAAACATCTCAAAAGTGGATTGCAGTGCTTAAGCAGTGACATTTAGAATATAGTTTAGTGTTTCGCCTGCAGGTTTTCGTGCGTAAATATACATTTGCAACTCATGTAGACATAGATTCTTGATGGCTGTGTACGAGTTTTTTTTTCCTCAAACCTTCGTATCATTTTAAAATGCCATTAGAGCACAACTGCTGTCTTTAACATGTATTTTTTTTTCATGAAACAATACAGATTTGTCAGCTTTCAGTGACTTTGCCATATTGATTATCCTGTGCTGGCATAACTGACATTGCTTTATTTTAGTGTAAAGTTAGTCTGTTTTTGAGGGATAAAGTTAGGATGTCTAGAACTGCATCAGGAAAATATTAGGCTTACATATCACATTCAACTTAAGTGATGAAGTTGAGAGCCAACAACAGCATGATAGTAAAGTTCCTAATCTAGCTTTAGTGCTGTTTGCAATATAATCACAGACTCCAGCCTCAGTGATAGATGTAGCATAATTAATGTCTTCTTGCTATATAAGGCTATTCAGTATTTAATATAAATTAAACAACGAAGTCATATTTTTGTGTGTAGTATGTTTGTACGATGGCATGTCCAAGATTGTTCCCAATGAAAGACATGCTGCATAAAAGGAGATGACAAAACAATAGGAGAACGAGACTTTCGTGTTTTCTCTGGGTAACCTTCTTTGGCTTGGCATCCTCTACTGTTTTGTTTACTCCCGTTAGCGCCCGTTGCCAAAATCATGACAGCCGGGGGCGGGCTTGAGAAGCAGGCTTTAAAAAAGAAAACATAAATGGTTTCAGTTGAGACTGCAGAAGGTGGAAACAGTAGCTGAACCTAAGACAAGTCCAAGTCAAAAGATTCACAAGATCAAGGCAAGTCTTTGACAATAGTGAATTTATCTTAAGTAACAGTACAACAGTGCAGGTCAGGCCTGGCAGTGTAACATCCTTCTCTTTGAGTACTTCTTGCTTTTCCTAGTTGCCCCCATTTTGGGTGTCTGACCAAGCCTCAGGAAAAAACTGAACCATAACAGCAAGACATTTGTTGTACTGTGTTTGAAAAAACTATTTGAGATTCTTTGACCAGTAAAAACATGCTGCTTCTCCTGCAGCCGCCACCATCCATCTTGTTCCCTCACTTTTGCAATGCATTGTGTGAATTGACCTTTTACCTCCGTGGCCGTGTTGCTTCCTTTCTCCAGCTTGTCCCACTCCAGAAGGAGGGGGTAGAGGGGTCACAAAGGTCAGCAGGTTGAGCTGTCGGCACAGGTTTCATGTCTTAAGTGGGACACCTGAGGGATTGGGGTGCAGTCTCAGACAACTGCAGAACACTATGTGTGTCACAGTTGATCTGATTTATTACTATTATCACTGTGAGCTCCATGTTCTCTTATGAGTTCTTCACTTTGTCTCCTTCGGCTTTCTCCGCATTAGTCTCAGTGTATGAAACACTACAAATCACATGAGACATTACAAAAGTGCAACAAATTAACCTTTGCATTCAGTGTTGGACCATGTACACCGAGGCTACTTAGAGGCCATTCTCTGAATAAATAGGTTGACGAATTGAGAGATAAAAGTGTCCCTCAGCCTGATCAGTTGTACCTGTGGGGCATTTAATTTTCTGTGTAATGGCAAAAAAAAAGATCAGAAGTATAACTGTTTTTTTTCCTAGAGTGTCAACCGTGATCAGTCTTTTTGTTATTGTGTCCCCATAAACACAAAACATGTGCATTTAATAAACAGCAGGCTCAAAATGAAGCAATGTGGATGATTTCTCTGGGTTTGTCCACATTAACATTCGTTCAACATTCATTCAGAATACTGGTTGATAAAGTAAATGGAAGTTATAAAGAATTTCGCGAATGAATTTAGCTAATTTGGCCATACAGTCATCTATAGTCCATCCCCATTTCATCCTATCATCAGTCCATTAGTCATCTATAATCAGTAATAGTAGTTGCTGTGGGATGATATCCTAGAGTTTACTTTTGATGCTTTTACAAAATATTTACAATGGGATTTCTGATAGAGTCATCAGTAATGTGGATGTAATGACTGAGTCGGTAAAGGCAAACAATATAACAGCAAGAACAGAACAAAGAAAATTACATAATTTTACTGTTATACAATATTGATATTCTATTTATATATTGCCCAGCCCTAGTAGTAGAAGTAGTAATACTTTGTGGGTTCGGTTTGCAAACACATCTTCATAAAACTACAACTAAAATGCCCATCGCTCTTCAATAATCCATGTTTTGTCAAGCTCAACCAAAAATAATTAATTCATCCATTTTTATCAAAAATATGCTGAAAAAAACATGCTGCCATTTAAGATACTGTCAGGGTTCCTGGTAGCAGTATTTAGAGCTTACATTTTGTTAACAAATGTCCTCATTTTACTGAAGGGTTCACTGGTTTTGGGTGGGGACATGTCAAAAGATAGGTTGGAAAAGATTTAGCTTGCATCCTATTTTTATTGGTTCCCCTTACAGAACTTAATGTCTTATCAAATCCAAAAGTTTCTCAAATTTGATGTCAAGGTTTGTCAAAAAAAAAAACCTGAATGTTGTTCTTCTTGTCTAAAATTTGATGAGTATTCCTAAAGTGACCCAAATTGCACAAAATATGAGAATATAATATATAAACATCTTATACTTTTGTACAAGTGTCACAAATTCTTGCACACTGAGGATGTTCAGATCAAATCTGACCCGTATCTATTGAAATGGATTTAAAATTGACTTATGTGGATCAAATCAAAGAAAAATGTGGTTTTGGGGAATCTTGAAACTGTACATGCCATATCTGTGTATATGTTTTATGGAACAATAGTTGGAGTCTTTGGAGCCTTGATACTGTTGCAAGAACTGACTACTGTGCAATCAGCTATTGTTTTTGTTTGTTGGTTAAATGTTAATTAATTGTGTTGAATTAATAGTTAAAATTAAATAGTAGTCATGAGATTTGCAGTGAGGACAGAGTATGATGGTTGCATTGGTTAGAAATGGTTATGTAATAAACCCTAGCCAGTGTTGGCATGGTGTTGCCATTTTTATTATCAGTAAATATATATTTCAATTATTGTGGCTTTTATATTTTCATGTCACAATTGGACATGGTGGTGTGTGATAGTAGGTAATCTTTCTCCATAAATGAGTGGTGTAAAACCAAATAATAAAACCCACTCTACCTTTGTTCTAAGACATTAATTAATTAATTACATCTGTAGTTAAAAACGCACTTGTTAATAGGGGATTGTTGGGTTGGGTCAAATCTGAACTGTTTTCAAATTTGAACAGTATGTAAGGATTAAGTGTGAAGTAAAAAAAAAAAGAGAAAAGACAGTTTTCTCTCTCAACAAATGATGCTATCCTGCTAAAACAGGACAGGAATCCACGGCTTTGTCCTGTAAGGTGCCTGCAGCTCTTCCCCTCTGTCTCCTTTTACTCATTCTCTCTTTTCTTCTCAGTTATCTATTATTTCTTTTTTATCTCACCACTATCTGTGATGATCTAAAACATCTCTTTCAACATTGTGTGTTCATGCGTTGCTGTGTGTGCTGACCTCTGTGAAGGAACATCTGCCTGGTCATGCTGGCGAGGGACAAACAGAGAGAGGGTGAATTCTTAACGGGTCTCAAATAAACCGCTTCACAAAGGGGGGCCGAGAGGACACTGAAATCTGCCAATCAGCAGATGTTTTTCCCAGTTAACTTGGGGTTGAAAAGATAGGTGAACCTCCTTGAGCAAACGCAGGGGAGACCAAAGAGTTGACGGAAAGTGACTCGCAGTCTTTTCTTGGGTGGCGATGCAACGGGCTGTTTGCTCAGGCTTTGGACTGGCTCACAAATCAAAGTGAGTGTCAGAATGGAGAGATTAGGGAGCCAGAATAGGTCTGGGATTCTACCTGGAGCCTCGTCTCTTTGTTGTTACCCACCTGGATGAACTGTTAACATCGCGTAACAAAACATGCACACACACAACAGAGAAACTTTCTAATACCCTGATAAAAAGCTGCTGTTAATCTTCTGCTTCAGAGCTGAGGATGCTCAGCAAAGGCGGTATAAAGCACTAATGAGTGTAGCGGGAGATTCCCCCTTCCACTGAAGCATTTGGCTGCATTCAGTGTGGCCCGTCCCAGCAGCTGCTGTCATCTCAGGACACGACACAGACCTTAAAGCTGGTAGTATACTGTCAGCACCCACATGCATGGAGCTAAAGGGAGTGAGAAAGGGAAATGTGCAAAAACAATGACAGAGTTTGATAAAGAAAGAGGAAGTTCCTCTGCAAGAGCTGTGAGATCTGCCGTTCATCACCTGTAACGAATATTATCAGATGCCATCAGACTGGTTTGGATAAACTACAGCACAAAGCATACAGTCAAGTCAGGTTCCACTGAATTAAATCTCCTGGTGTGGTCGTGTTAGATTTGTTTATCAGGAAGCGGTAACTGATGTGCTCTGCCAGCAGCTCAGGTTTCAAAGACGGGGCAGGGATAATGCAAGACATTTAAAAGGCCATCTCAGACAATGCCGGATCTTAAGTCATGGATGTCTCGCTCATCATTCATCTGATCCCATTTCCTGACTTCTGAAGACTGAGGGATCTAATTGAAACCTTGCTGCTTTTCAGCTGCTTTTTATTCTCCCTCTAGTCACAAAAAGCAAAATATGTGTTTTGACAACTTCACATTTCACTGGCTTTCACGCTACAGCTTCCCCGCCTCCATCACTGCTTTACTCCTCTTCCACTGATGTGTTCCTTCTAGAGGAAGTGAACCTTGTCTCACTGTTAAATGAAGCTGCGGATGGACTCCAGAACGAGGGGTGGGGCATTACCTTTCGGAAGTGAAGCTAGCTCTCTGACCCGCTGTGGTAAAAGGCCCTCAAGCTTCGCTGCGTCACTCTCATAAGATGATCTCTAAGAGGAAAGCAGAGAGATTACACCTGATAGGAAGGAGACTTAGCATTAAGTCAATTGGCTCCTTTGTGGAATAATCCGCTCGTCTCATCCAAGTCATTGCAATGAGTGATAAGGCCTCAAGTGCATATGAGAGCAGGAAAAAATGTCCAAGTAATGTATTATATCAGCTTTTGTTCTCATGTTACATGGGAGCAATGTCATGAGATTTAGTTTGAGTGTGAGTGTTTGAGTGTTGAGGCACACTTTTGCAGTGTTGTGATTACAATGAGGGTTTTTTGTAACCTTTTTTTTATACAGTCCATTGCTGGAAATGTCACATCCACCTTAACTGTGAAGATAAACTATTTGACGTGACACTGGAAAGTATGACACATCAAAGATTTCTCTTCACAAAAATCAGTTAGATCACATTCAATCTGACTGTTAGTAAGAGGAATTTCCAATTTGTTATCATTGTATCAAAATTGTGTCAACTAACTGTTCAAAGTCACAGCCTGTTACTAGAGAAAAGCTTCAGTGTGTGTGATATTTGAAATGCTGAAATCTTTCATCCTCATCACTCTGACTGCCTTCATACATGTCTGCATCACTGTGTCTTCTAGGAATGGGATCCTGTCATTGGGATATGCTCAGGTTAGCCTCAGGAGGTGTTCTCAGGTAAGATGAATTACCTTTTTTTTCTTTCGCTCAGCTCACGTGGGCTGCTGATTCATGTGAGCAATTACTTGTCTGTGCTTCTCAAACTTACCTGAATGATCATATTCTGGATGACTCATGAGCTGTGTACAAACAGACACAATATATGTCAACTGTGTGTAAGAAAAACATATATATATGTTACACGGCTCTGTAACAGAAATACAGATGATATATTACAGAGGAAGAACCAATTAGATGATTTGGAGATGCCTCCAGAAGGTAATATAGACTGTGTTAGTGAATACCCCTGCTATCCCCAGATGCCATCACTGTTAACAATAGATCATGGCACGGCTGGGCTTGTAGTTTTGTTTTGATTGAAACCAGTCTCTGGCTTGTCTGTCTCGCGCAGGAGCCTGAAAAGCTTTCTTCTGCCTGCTTATAGTCTTCCTCTGTCATGTTGTTTCTGAAAAAAACAAAACTTTATGAGGGAGTAGTGGAAATTTTTGCTCATTTAAATCTAACTGATCACTTTAGAAATGAAACTTCATGTAGTTGGGATTAACCTGTCTGCAGTTGCAGTGCTGGTGTCATTTCACAGTGGCATGTTTGAGTTGTCATATTGCTGTCATGTTTGTTGTCATGTTTGAGTAGTCATACTGCTGTCATGTTTGTTGTCATTTTTCAGTTGTCATATTGCTCTGGTTAATGGCTTGCTGCAGGTGGATACATCCCTGACAATGGGAAATAGCTCTCAGTGAGGTAAAGGTCAGCAGAGTCTATTATTGACCTTGTCACTGTCATTTTCAGTATCACAATGATATGATACCACTGCTGTGTCTTTCTCTGCCATCGAAACCCCACAAGCTTGGATTCCTGTAAATGTTAGCTTTAGGTGGTTTTTCTGCTTCTGTCATTTTGGCACACAATGACTGACTTGCTTTTTAAATTGCTGATCAAAATTTCTTTTGCTATGCAAAGATACGAAAGAGTGTTCTTACACTATGTAAAATGCATGTTTCTCAGGGGTGAGGTTCATGTGAATGTGTACTGAAAATGAAAAGACCCTGATTATATCACAACCCCCTGCTTTTCAATCACTTTGTTGTTATTCAGTACTTCCTGTCCTTTGTGAGTCAAAGCCATGTGTACAGATGTAACATATTTAATATCCTTTAAATGTATAGTTACATTTAAATGCTGACCGGAAAGAGTAAAGAAATAAGTATGAAGCAATTAACATTGTAAACCAGCAACAACACATTATAATCTCTTATGGAAGCAGCAGATGGAGATGTCTTGAGGAGTCATTAGTGTTGCTGTCATCCTCACAGTGATAGTCAGAGAGTGTGAGAGGCAGACGTTATGACAAATTCAAGTCCCAAACACAGACACCACAAAGCAATCATGGCAAGTCAGAAGAGAAAGCACTACAGTCGGAAAGAGGTTGTCCTCCATCACTGTCAGATATACTTTTTACAAATACTTCCATTTTTTAGAAATCGTTTTCAGTTCCATTATAGTAAAGAGTTTGTTCACCCAAAAAAAAAATTGTTTTCATTCCAGTAGGGATCATCATAACTGACAATAATAATTATTATCAGTAAAACTAAATTGGGTTCACAAGTGGTGATTAAAAAACAAGCTCATGTTACATGAGCAGCATCTTAATTGACTTGATAATCATCACTCCTTTCACACTGTAACGAAACGTACACCTTCTCAGCTCTCATTGGTCGCAGTCTGTGTGAAGAAAAAAAATGCATACAGTGAAGTCCAGTGTGACAGAGCATTCCTGGGTCAAGTGGCTGCTCTCAGGGTGACTCGACACTTTTGACATGTGGTTGGCTGTTCAGCAGCAGCAGAACACTTGTGTTCACAACGTTTGCCTGTGAGGATTAGCGCTGTGCAGCTGCTCTGCTCCTTGGGGCTGGCTAAAACCAGGAGTATGAGGACAGAGATGGAGCTCAGTGGATCACTTGCACCAACTTCCAGTCATTCAGTCACTCTCACACACATTCATTCACAAGAAATCTTTTGACTTTTTGTCATCTGCAGGTGAAATACAGGTGGAGTCTACATGCAGATGACTTTACACTTAATTTCTTCTAAACATAAACGAATATCATGATTCAAGATGATGAGCCCCAAATTGCTCTCAATGGCTTTATCAATGGTGTGTGAGTGTGTTTAAGCTGAGTAGCAGGTGGCACCTTGTATGGTAGCCTTGGGCACCAGTGTAGGAATGTGTGTGGAAATGTGACATCTAGTGTTAAAGCACTTTGAGTGCTCGGAAGACTATAGACCAACATGCTCAAGTCCCAAGTCAACACATATTGCTGCTTTACAGTGGATCTTTGTTTATTACACTCTACGTGTCCTTCTGAGTCTGCTCCAGGATGGCTCTACTGTGATGTCAAAAAATGCACAGTGGTTGGATTGCACTGCAGGTGGTGATGTTTAGGCAACACAGGCACATGGGAACCAACAGTGGGACGTCAACAAACGCATTTGCTTACATGGATGTCTAGGATTAGGCAACAAAGGCACAGATGGATAGGCGTATCATGCGGACGCAAAAGGTGGCTTTTGGCGATGCCGAAAGCACCGCAAAAGTGGCAGTGTTTGACAAATTCGGAATGACAATGGGCTGGCTTTACAAGTGCCGGTCCATTTATTGTAGTTGTTGAATTGATTTTAAAAAAATAAATAAATTCAGATGCATAGTTAGATATTAAATAACTATGAATGGAATTAAAACTTGTAATGACCTATTAAGTGAGACTCATATTGCATCTCCTTATTTTTTGTCATATAGATAACGTAATAACCAGGGCCAAAGTTATAAATAATGAAGTAAACGTTAGGTAGAAGTAATCCCTGTGAGCAGAAACCTTTTCTCCTTTCAAGTCAAGCTAATGTCAGATGGGGATGGAATTCTTTATATGGTCATCTGCTCCAGTCACACTACTGCAGTGTGTTTACATTATGTAGCCTACACTGCTACATGTAGCTACATGCTAACGTCAGAGAAACCTGACGAGTAGATGTGTAAGACCCTGAAAGTCTGACCAATCAGAATAGACTGGGCTTTTTCGGGAGGGCGGCTTAAAGAGATAGGTGCTAAACAGAGCATTTAAGACAGAAGGTGAATGCAGGTGTTCCAGCACAGACAGTATGTGAAAAATGCTTAAATGTTTTTTAACATTAAAGTATGTAAACATGTTCAAGGAACCCAAAATACAAGTATGAACCCAAAATTGAGCATGACAGGTCCCCTTTAAGTATTATCTTCATTATTTAATAGTTGCAGTTTTGACTCAGTTACTGAAGGTATGATGATCGATGTAACCACGTCTTCTATGTCAGACACTTGTTTTTCTTCATGTTCATGTTCAAGAGCCAAACAGAGGAAACATCTGCTTTACTGCTATTCTAACTGCTCCAGATCTACACGCACACACAGACACACACAGACACACACACACATACACACACACACACACACACACACACACACACACACACAGGCAGCCCTAGTGGTTGGACCTGCCAGAGGAAGAGTGTTACTACACAAAGCACAAATGCATTGATACTTATGCACACCAACACATACACCCACACACAGATGCTGCTTGTCTTCCTCTCATCCTCATCCTGTCACAACCACTCGCAGTTTGTCCTCCGCACCATCTCTGCCATCAGGACCTGCTCTGACAGCTGCTCTGGCATCCAAATCTATCAGTCCCATTTTCTGTCAGTGCTTATATTGGTCTGTCTGTTCTCTTTCTGTGTCTTCTCCTTGACAAGCGGGCATTACACAGACTGATTTAACATTCACCTAAAATAAAATGCACCAAATGATGAAATTACAGCTGGACTGTGATTTAAATCCATCATATTGAATTTTTTTCATGAAACATTTTAGCACATTTTCAGGTTTTTTTCTTTCTTCCACAATGACCCCTCGTGGAGGTATATGGAGAGTTATACATGAAAAGGAATTGAAATGAAGTTAGTTAACAACACTTGTTCCCCAATAATGGACACATAGCCTACAATATAATATATAAGAAAATGACAAGTAGAAAAAAAGAACAAATGAGATTGCAGATTGCAACCAGAATGAAACTTCTCCTGTGTACCAGTCGTGAACTCCCTGTTATGATTGCTACATTGTTCATTTAAGATTTTAACTGGGATCCAAATTGTCCACAGAGTTTTTCTTCTCTCCAGACCAAATTAGGTGATTAAACTAGTAAAAACTCTGAATACAGCAGTTTCACATGAAACAAAATCTGTTTTTTTTCCAATGCTGTTTGGCTCATTGCAGGAGCTGCTAACTGTGGTTGCCAGCACAAATGACCCTATCTAAAGCCAGTGTCTGGTTTGTCCATTCTGGACTTCTTTGAAACATGGCGGTGCAATATGGACCCACTCCCTTTGTAGATATAAACGTCTAATTTTAGAGTAGTAAAAACACATTTCTTTATTTAAGGTGCTTATAAACTAAAGAAAACATACTTACTATGTTAGATGCCATTTCTGCCAATTTATCCCATAAATTCCTACACACTAGACCTGTAAAGACTCTGTTAATGCAGTGGTTATGGATTTTTCGTTTGTTTCTGAGCATTGAGATGGTGTGTATACTGTAGGTAACTTGTGCTGTAAATGCGATTTGAATGTTTTTTACATAGAGGGCTGACACAAATTTAACAAGTCTTCCAAACAGAAAGCCAAAATAAGTTGGTAGTTTGTTTCTTCCAGAATTATATGAGCAAACAACATTGTTCCTCACTGTGTTGCAAAAATATGTGTTTTTGATCTACTGCAAGGTTTAGTTTGGTTTAGGCTTGGTTTAGGCACAAAAACTCCTGGGTTAATGACACAGAATGACTTTTGTTTGGGTTGAAAAGAATTGCCTTGTTAAGGTTAGGAAGAGATTGTGGTTAAGATTTCAATAAACCATTGTAGTCCTTTAATGGAAAAGGATATGTGGTCTCTTGAGGTTTTCTCATCTTATAACGACACCATGCTATTTCTGCCTTTGATTCTGAAAGACGACTTTCACAACTCACACTGCCACTAGAGGTCCTTGTCAGATAATCGAAGGTCATTGGCATTTGAAGGAATGACCACTGTTGTTATTTTTCTTGAAAGAACAGTATCAACAAATTGTGTTTAGATACATTGACAGCACTTACAAAGATTAAAATGACTCAGAGAGACCAGGAAATAGTCCTGGGAAGAGGAGACTGCTACAACGACTGTTTGTTGGTGCTACAGAAGATTAGACTCTGAATGTCTCGCCATCACTGGGACACAGAAATAGCCCTTGTGTGGGCCCTTTCAAAATTTTAGAATAATAACCCTCGTCACCCAAAAGGGAAAAGGCAAGGTCTGTCCTTCCCAGAGATTATTGTGGGAAGAATCAATGACTTCCTCCATCGTTCTCCCTCAGGGGACAGGGGGACAACGTCTCACTGGTATTAATAGTCGTCCTCTGATAAGCTGGCCAGTAAGCTGTCTTGTGGTGTCACAGTATTTCGTCTCGTTGTGAGAACCTCTTGTTATAGTATCAAAGAGCTCTTATAGAATATACATTCCCTGGCCTTCCTGTTTTTGTTCGGCTCCTTGTGCCTCACTGTACATCACAACCTTTTTACAGTACAATGGGGGACACTTGAGTGTCCCATCAGTAGACACTTGACACTGCGTCTTTGACAGTTTTCTCTTTAGCCCTCTGTCAGGGCTGTGATGCTGCAGGCTGCTCCAGAGCTGTGTTACTGTTGGAGACTTGTGTCGTAAAATACTGGGAGCAAAGGTGATATGCCTCTCTCATTGACACGGCCGTTATCCTGAATGGCAGGTTGTATGTTTGCCTCGGGGCCAGACGAGCTTTTCACTCCAACACATTGGTCACAAAAGGAGTTGTAAATACAGCCGCTTGGCCTTTCGATTAGCTCATTGTCTCTGAAAGCACAGGAAACATCATGTAACACTTCAGTATATAGTTAGAGAAAAAAAGAGCCGTGCTGGGAGAAAGTAGTTTATAAAGGCAAGTTTTTTAAAGACTGATACAAAGACGTGAGTGTGATTAGAAACAATAGTGTAGTTAAATTGAGACGTGATTTGTGCCCACTGAATTGTTTTTTGTTTTTTTTTTACTTCTCAAAGAGTTATTTTTTCATTCTCTGCTGGTTTGATAGCCTCTATGCCCCAAATAGGTTGTCTGAAAGGAGAGCATGGGAAAAATAGCTGTCGTTGTGGAAACTGCTGGGAAAAGGCTGAGTTCTCATTGGTAGCAGTGCAGGGCATTGTGGGATGTGAGTGAGCTGAGAAAGACTGTTTTGCTCCCTTTAAGAAGGACATGGAAACATGGACACAAAAAGCACAGAGATTAGACTGGACCAAGCAAAGCTGACTGACTGCAGTTTATGCTCCGCCGGCTTCACTTCACTGGGAAGATGAGAGGTGGATTGTCAGTGTTAACGGCAGTCAGTGTGGTGAGGTGGCCACTCCTGTTTCACAGTCGTGTGCTCCAGCCGATTTAAAATCCCCTGACGTCGGCATGAGCAGTGGCGGCCTGCATACCGACATACCAGGCTGATGGTTGCCGGCCCATTAGCGAGGCCCGAGTGGTGGAGCCCACCCAGGACTGCCGACCCTCTCCTGCCCACCTTCTGCCTTCCTGCCCAGCCCTGGCTCTGGATCAGAGGCAGGCCGCATGTCGGGGGACATGGCTAATGATGGCCACAGCCATGCCATCCCTTTCATGCCCCAGCCCAAGAGTACAATTTTAGCTAATGCTATTTCCTGCAGATAAGATGCAAACAAGCTCCTTTTACTTCTTTTTCCTCATCAGAGGTTTTGGAGGTGAGGGGAGGGTGAGTTATAATTAAGTCCGTGCTTTGTTTCATCATCAGCTGGTTGGGTTTTCCTCAGCTCCACTGAAGCTACTGTGCCTGCTGTCACAAAGCATTCATTTAAAATATCTGAGAAGTCATTAATGAAGTGGAATGAAATGAAGATTGGTCACTTTATGTGCACAGACCCAGATATCCATATCGAACCATTTTGCCCTCCATCAGTCCCTAAGTGGCTTTATCAAGGCTTCGTTATGTGATTATTTTACTCACCCCAGAGCTTCTAAATTGTTTCCAGCCTAAAAGGAGATTGTTGGAGATATTTACGCTATGTGGAAATGGTCTCCTGTTTTGCTGCTTTGTGGTCACATGTTATCTCTTCAAGACACCAGATTAGAACCTTTGCAGTCACAAAATAGCTAAAGAAATCACAATTATGGCTGATTTACACGGTAAAAACCCAGGATTTTAAAACCAGATTACCGACTTTATGCCCTTGACTTTTTTAGGAAGCCAAGCAGCTGACAGGTCCTCTTCTGAGGATCATATCTCAGGGAATGTTCTCCAAACATAAAGAAAGAGTGGTTTCGTGGCATTTTTGAAATCAGATTTTACTTGTAGGAACACATAAGAAGGCAAATTTGCTGTCTCTGAATCAGAATTATTATTTAGTCAGTAGATTAAGGTGTCATCTCTCACCACGCGAGTGAGTGTTCTCGATAGGGCTCATATAATCCATCGTGAATCAGTTGGAAGTAACAATATAAACACACAACCAACCTTAACTTGCTCTGCCTCATCTTATTGTTGAGCTTGCTCTCATTCAAATAGCTCTTCACGCTTAATGATTCGCTTGTCGTGCAGTAGATATCAGAATGATTGATCATGTAGATTATATCAGCAGAGCGTATCAGGGCAGATTGCTCAGACGTTTTGAGAAACCACAGAGCAAAGTAGAAGCGTCCAGAAGTACACTGCTGATCAAATGCACAGAAGTGCAACATTTTCAAGCTGCATTTCATTAATTTTACCTCACAGTAATACAGTTGCCATTACAACTTTAAAGAGACATTACAATATAAGTAAAAGATACCATGTGGTTTCTTGGCATTTAATAAGTTGTGCCTTTGTTTAGAACCATGGCCCTTTGGGTTGTTTCTTCTCTAGCGTCAAAGGGGGGGGGGGGGTAAGCAGACATCCACAAACAAATTTGCTTTCGTCTGCAAGAATCTACGTCATAAAGCCCAGCTGAGGACAGTGAGTGTGATTGTGGATCCTCTTGGCATTTGGTATCGTCCCTCTGCACGTCTCTGTCTCGCTTTCTCTCTGTTTGAGGACAACAGTGTCGTCAGACGGAGATGGCAGAGCACACACATCGGTCCACGTGCCCCTCTGATCCCAATCATTCATAAATTCAGCTAGAGATTTGTATCCGCCATCAGCCCTGCAGTGCCTGTTATCTCTGTCCCCCACCTCCCTTTGGCTATTAGGAAGGAATGAGATGTACGCACACAAACATGCTCACATGCCGATGGTGATGGCAGCCGTCTGTCTCCTCTGCTCATCTTGCTTTGGCATCTCGTTTATCATTCCTTCTTCATTTGGTTTGCTTCTACTGTACATCTTTTTATATTAGATATTCTCTCAAGACCTTACTCATTTTGTTTCTCTCTAGCTTTACTTCTCCTTATTCTGTTCTTCTTCTGTATTCACTTTCTCACTGTTTCTCCCTCAGCCAGGGGAGGAAAAAAAGCAGTGAAATTTCCCCTTGGCCATTTAGCCCAGATTCAACACTGCAGGCAGGCAGGCAGCATCGAGGCTGTAACTTACCAGAATGTAAATAGAGCAGTGTTTTTCACATTACTTCACCGCTTATTTTTAGTAGCTGAACAAGAGCAGGCAAGGGTGTGCCTTTTCAAGCCCCGACTGTAAGTCTTATCAGCTGAATACACAGGGGAAAAAAACGGAGAGAAATTATAAATCAAACAAAACAATAATGACACAATGCAGGAAGTGATGTGTTGATTTATGGCTTAACTTTTAACTGTAACTGGCAGACAATACTGCACCAGCTTTTTTAGCATATAGGGAAAGAATGCTGTGTCTGTTTTTCTCTTTCCTTATGCCCAGCACACAAATTAACGGTATGAAAAAATGTAATTTTAGCTTGAACGTTAAGCATGTCATATTATTTGGCACAGTATTTACAAAGTTCAAGTAATCAGATGCCTGGCTTCAGTCACCTGGGTTCTCCCTCCAGGTGACACATTATTACTCATTTTTTATTGTTTACACAGTAACAAGTTTTATATCATGAACTAAATACACTTTCCCAGCAAGGTCAAAGCACAAGCTGAGCCACGGGTAAGATCAGTAGTTTGCCTTAATGCTCCTCAGATGTAGCTGCCAGCCATTCCTCGATTACTGGTCCACATGCATGCCTTCCTTTTTGCTTCCAGGGGTAAAACCAGTAACACCAGTCTGTTTAAGCAGACACAGCTCCTGCAGCAGTGAGGGGAAGCTAAGCGGTGGACAGTGGCTGTGTCTCGCTGCCTCTGTGCCTGGCAGTCTTCCTTCCAGCCGCCCCTCTGCTCGCACCAGGAAATGTCTTTTTCCAACTCATTCTCCAATACACTTAATTCCACCCTGCTCTCCAGCGACAAAGCCAAAAGCACCATTGCTAGCTCTCCTTCAGCATTCACTGTCTTCCTCCAGCATTTTTACATTTTTCCTCAGCAGAAATGATTGCAAAGAAGACATCAGCACTGCGACTTTCAGAATGAGACTGCGGAGCAAAATCTGCAAGGTGATGCTGAAAGTTGGTCTCACGCTACATAGATGTTTTCTCGACAGGTCATGTAACGTTTTCTCACACAAAAATGGATAAAAGCAGCCTGCACTGAAGTGTCTGCATGTCTGTGTGTGTAAGTGTGTGCGCTTCTATGTCTGTTGTGGAGAAAGAGGTGCTATACCCTCCATGTTCAGCACAGTCACTGAACATGATGACTCAGTTGAATTTCCACTGAGGTAAGCTGTCACTCTCTGATGAACAGTGAACTCACAGAAGCACTGAGTCACACACCCGCACACAAACACACATACACACACCATCTAATGTCCCCAACTGGCTTAGAGGCCAGCTAGGATTATATGCTGAATATTTTCAATGGGGCCATCAATAAATACAACTCTCTCCTTCTCTGTGATGATCTTGGTGTGCAGCCATAGACGCACACACACAGACACACACACACTTGTGCTTGGCCTTGTCCCTGTCCAAACAGCCCTTCTATAGTGAGAGGCTCCAATGGAGTGGATCAGCTCCAGCTAAGACACCCTTTCACACTTCCTCCCTCCCTTTCTCCAAACCCTCCCTCCTGTGTGACCGCAGGGCCTTCCTTCCTTCCTCCTGACACAGAGGCCTGGGGGAGTCGCAGGGGAGTCAGGATGGCCGGATGTGCCCCCAGTCAGACGCACAGACAGACGTTCTGACAAGGAACAGACATGTAGACAGGAGGATGCTGCCGCTACTGTGGACATTGAGCTCGGTTTTTCTTCCCATCCTGCGCTACAAGGAGGATGACATCATTCCTGTTTTGATAGGACAACAGGAAGGTGGAGGAGGAGCGGCGGGGTGCGTTGGTGAGAGCATGAAGGAGTATGAGGAAGAAAAAGAAAGTGTTGATCAGAGAACATAGCTGGTGGAGGTGTATTTGACCTCAGGTCTGCAGAAAGCCTCCACAGACATTTTTTATTTCCAGAAATTGATTTTTTTCCACTCTTCTTTCTCCTCCTGAACCTAATAAAACAATAAAATCATTAAAGTGGATGAAGACTAGAGCTGGATTTGCCTCACAAGAAGTCTTTTAAATGTCAGCGTAGAGTTTGCAGGGCATGCGTCTCACACAGGAAGAGCCCCAGCTATACAAAGCAACCTCATGTCTTAACTTGCAGGTACCGAGATGAACACTGAGACTCATAGCAGCTTTGTAGTTGTCTCCTCTGCAAGACAGCCATTTCCTCCTCCATTCTCTGGATGAAGAGGGGAAGAGAAATGAGCAAGTGGCTAAAACAAGAGAGGAAAGAAAGGCAGTATGAAAGAAAGAAGCAGGGAGGATCACAATAATAGCAATCGCTCTTCTCTCCCCTTCTCTCTTTTTTTTTTTTTCTCAGAAGAGGAGATACAGTGAGTGCCAGCTGTGCTCTGCTGCTGCCGTACAGTGCACACTACTTCAGAGAAGTCAACCTCACTGCACTCCATCCACCCCATTGAACTGCCAGCTCTGGCAATCAATTCTGAGCCTTGTGCTGTCACTGCTGGCCTCTGGACACAGCAGCTGGCTGCAGGAAGACAAGCGCTCTTCCACAGAGTCTGTCCACCCATCAGCTGCACCCAGCTGTCTAGCAGCAGCCCTGCTATTCAGAGCACTGCTGCCGCTGGTGAGGGAGGCCTCTTTCACTGCTGTCACCGACGCTGCCGAGTCTCCCCTTCACCATACTTTCTTTTTCACTTCTTCCTTCCTAAATTTTCAACCGTACAGACACATCCGCCCTTGAGCCTCGCAGCAGGCTTCATATGTCTGTCTGGGCTGGCTTTCTGTCTTTCTTTCTCTTTCTTCCCCGAGTCAAATTGTCCATCTGTCTCTGCCTTTACCAACTTTTACTCCGCTATTTCCATCTTGCTTTCTCTCTCCCACCCATTCTCCCCCTGTCTTCCATGCTGGGTCTTTAGATGAACTTTCCGTCTTTTTTTGCCATTGTAGCCTTTCTTTCTATTGCCTCCATCCATGTCCCTTCTGTCTCTCTGTTTTGTGGTACCCATTCCTCTTTTCCTTCTTTGTTGGTTGCCATGTCTCAGTTTCTCCACTCCTTTCTCTGCGGTCCTGTCCCCTTTTTTTGCCACTCGCTCTTATTTCCGCACAATTTCCATCTCATTCTTTGTCGCTCTGCCGCAATCTAAACTATGCCCCCTTTTTTCCAAATGTCACAATACTGTATCTTTTCTTCCCCCTTTTCTTTAGAGGAACTTCTTTTTCTGTCCCCCTTTCTGCTGTATTTTTTTTACAGGTGTCTGTAAGGCGGGGATTTACATTTTCTCAGGACAGGCAGCCCGTGGAGAGAGGCCTGCTGGCAGATCAAAGGCTCCGGCTGTAAAACGATCTGAAAGAGTCCAGCATTAGCATCCATCAGGGTACCTTGAAAGCTCCCTGGTCAGCCGAGAGGGAAGCTGAGGGCCCCCCAAAGTGAAAGCCCAGTCTGGAGAGGGGTGATGGAGGGGTGGAGGGAGGGTAGACTGGGGGTGGAGAGAGCGGTGGAGGGATGAAACACAGGCTACTCAGCTGAGGACAAGAAAGAAATATTTCCACGAGGGAGGAAAATTCTCATAACAAGCTGAAAATGTTTTTATTTCTCTTTTGGATTCAGCCCCCCCTTCTCTTCCTTTAGCTCTTCCCCTCTCTTTCTTCCTCTATCTTTTTCATTTCTCTTTACAACATTGAGCCTGTAAGGGGAGAACATCTCCATCTGTGCACCATCTCCACTCAGCTCACCAAACTCAGACTTTTACTACTCCACCCTGCAGTCTACGCACACGGTCATGTCTGGTCGGGATGGGAAGTGGATGAAGAAGGGAGGGAAGGAAGGAGAGAGTGTGGGAGGGAGAGAAACCTGGATTGGCTTCATATATTGTATCTCTTTACATCAGAATTGAAAGTGGGAGAGAAGTATGGATGGCAGGAGTATGGGGGCTGTGTATGAGTGTGTGTGTTCCTTCTTTCATGCAATAAGCATGATTCACAGTCTTGAAATGGATAGGTACCGAACATGTGTGATAGGGATTAAGATTAGACCTGCATTCCTGGTGTGTTCCAGTGCCTGCACGTTTGTTTCTTTTTCAATAACAAATGTAAGGCTGCATTCGTCACATAAATCTGACAAATCTGCATCCTTCAGGCTGCTCTTGTGATAGAATTCCCTCAAGAAATGAGATTTATAGACACTGAAACATGTGAACGCTAAGCTCCTATTTTCCCGGAGAAACATCCAGATATGTGATGTGATATTTTGAAATGTCTGCAGTTTTTAAATTCCCAGATCTCCACAAGAAGTGGGACCATTGCTGACTGTGAAGCTTTTAGTTCTAACTTACTCTCAGCATCTGATTGTTTGATCTATGAATGAGTCCGAATTTTAGGGAGGTTGTGTTTCAGTCTCTCTCCCACAGCTCTAGAGAATGACCATGATTCGCTGGTTTGGTCAAACGTGAGTTGGCTGAAAAGGTACCTTGGAGGATGACAGGAGAGGATTTTGCATGAATAGTTTCATTAGTGAGAGTGAAATTACAGGTGTTAAAGGTGTCCCTACAGGAACGGACCAAGCAGCAACCTCAGAGGCTGAGAAATGAAGCCATTGTGGAAGTAACAAAAACTGTAACTCATCTAATTGCCACTTGAGGCAGAGTAAATCCCCATAGACCCCTATGTTAAAATGCCAAACTTAAATGAACATGTTTACAGCCTGGTACAAAAAACGCTTTTGGTCTCCATAGCTAATTTCAACATTCATGACAAATATAGGGGGTGACTTTTTATATACCTCACATGTTTACATTTTAAGAAGGCCCAAAGTTAGGCATATTTAGGCACAGGGCTACTTGAGTGACAGGCTGTCTGCAGATAGTGTCCATGGCTCCTCCACAGCTCTAGCATCTTGTCCAAATATGGTCCCTTCTGACTCCAGAATAAAATGGCAAGAGCCGAAATGCCAAAAGTGAGGCTTCAAAACAGCAGTCAACACAAATAAATGGTTTACATCACAGAAGCTACTATGTTCTTTATTTATGCAGTCTTTGGGACATACTGGACAAGGTTGTTCATCAGTTTTGCACCGCATGATTTATGTCAACAACCATTCTGTAATCTTAGTCATAAATAATACCATGCACAGCTATTGTAGAAAGGCATTAAAAAACATCAGTAAAACATTGTCAATGACCATAATTTAGCTTATTGTCTGTTATGAGGTTGAATGTCATATACATTTGTTATTTAGTAGTAACTATTTTTGAAGCTCTATTCTTTCTGTGAAAAATAAATCGTAGTTCAAATTTGTCAGGAGAATTTAGGGACGGATTTAAGTTGATAGTGGTTAATGGGTTTTATGTGTAATTGTCCTTTCAGCCAACTAAGAGCAGCCATTTAATTTTGAATCTAACTTCTCATTCCCACAGCCAAATTGTAAAAACCATCTGCAGAAATGATGTAATATAAACAGCAAGCAAGTCCAAGTAGGGTGGATGGGTCAAACAAACACAGAACTTTAATCCAGGAGACCAGCGTTTGTGTGAAATGTGAAGGTTCCTCTATCTATGTCACGTTACATTAAAAAGAGTACATTCAGTTACATCAGAAAAAGTACTATCAACCTATAACCATAGGCTATAAAATCACTGACACGGCCACCATGACGTCACCTATTGGTTTGTAGACTGCCATTTTGAAGCCCTGAGTCTGACATTCTGGCCATGGCCATCTTGGTTTTCTGGAGCCAAGTGACACCTGTTCAAGGGGGGAATATCATGCCGTTGTTCCGCCTCGCCGCTCTATAGCCTATATAAAGTCCCATCGCAGAAAGGGGGGACAGAGTGGTGTCATGTCTGAGCTGGGAATGGAAGAATTAACAGCCCTGAAATGAGCTCTGTGTAAAACATAAAGCTGGAAAGACATGACCATAGGTGGTACGGGTGTGACATTTTGATGATGTGTTTATGTGTGCGACCCACGGTGGGAGATTTAAAAAGCATCTGGTAGCATAGCGGGTCATACAAAGAAGAACAGCAGCCATAGATTTCCGCAAGTTTGGAAAACAATGGGATTTGGGAGCTCCTCTGAGCACGAGATGAGATCAGATGTCATATAACAGAGAGGGTAAATGATTGTGATTGACATGTTATGCCATTGTTATTAATTAGAAAGTGCTTCCGACGCATATATTATTTGTCACGCTTGTGTATTGACACCACACCCTTCATGCCTCCTTTGATCCTCTGATGCAGTATATAATCACACTGGAGAGGAACATCGTTTGTTTCGGTGTAAAAATGCAGGGGTGGTATAAAGTGGGGACTTTGTTTCGTCCCTATGGTGCAATCTCAGTGTAAAAGCGGTTAATATTTGGATGAGGGGATGGAGCTGTGGAGGGGCAAGGGGTGGATCTGAGTAGAAACTGAGGACACTATCAGCAGACAGCCTGTCACTCAAAGTGACCGCAACCTTAAATATGCATAAATTTGGGCCTTGAATAAAATGTAAAGGAGAGAGCTATAAAACAAAAAAATATAGATATAAATCACCCCCTGCACAGTTGTCATGAATGTCATGAGCTATTTTTTGTACCACACCGTAAACATTTTTGTTTTTGCTTTAAAGTTTGGTATATTAACACAGGGGTCTATGGGAATTTACTTTGGTTTGGAGCCTCAAGTGGACATAAGAGCAACTGCAGTTTTCGGCACTTCCTTATTGGCTTCATTTTTGCGGCCTCAGAGGTTGTTGCTTAATTTTCACTCAAACCATGATCTTTTTTCCTAACCTAACCAAGTCGTTTTGTTGCCTAAACCTACATTTCCTATGAGCATTTTGTTTTGTTTGTTCTGAAAAGACATGAATGGAACAAGAGTCATATCTGAGTGTCCAAAAGGAAGAGAAGTACCCAGGGCATTTGAAGTGTAGAGCCAGTGACCAAACGTCCATATTTGACGAGTTTGGATTAAGAATGTGTTACTTGAGCATGCTAATTGGCTGCTGTGCCCTAGAGGTGAGCTGAAGAGCTAAATTGTTTCTCACCGGTTTCCTCCCGCATTGTCACAGGCGATGTTTGTCCATCCACATATAAAACTTAAAGTGCCTACTTGGTTTTACTTTGCAACTATCCTGCTAAATCTCCTAAAATACAGAGAGAAATTACAACTTTTAAGTCCACTATCCCCTTATGACTTTAATTATTGGAACAGTTGGTATGAATTTTTGATGCAAGATATGACAAAAAATGAAACTGCTTGCACTGATCCCTGGATTCGAGAGTTGCGCTAGAGATTATAACATAATTTGATGAAGAAGCATGTGTGAAGATTTTAGCCTCCTCAGTGAATAAGAGTCACACAATCTTCATACAACATACTGTATGTGTGCATATGTACACATTCACATGCTCATTATCAAAACTGTATTGTGTTATACATGCTTACACATATGTTGAAACATATTTACAAAGATACACACATGCATACTTCACATGGATGCAAAGTACTTCCCACATGGATCACTTAAACACACATGCACACTCTGTGTCCCTCAACATGCAGCTTGCTGACATGTGTGGAGACTCCTGCGTGCGGGGCCAGGGCTGCATGCCACTGTCTCAGCTCGGTAATGGATGTCCTGCTTATTGCACTCACACACAGACAGACAGACACACTGACACACAGACAGATAGTGGCGGGGCTCAACTCGACCGTCCTGTCCACTCGAGGATGAGTTCCTCCTCTGTTTAGGGAAGAGGATGTGATCTCACTCGTTAAAAATCCAACCTATGTCGCTTGCCTCTCATGACTTAATCCAGGCTTCTCCTTTGTGCAAAGCACCCTCCCCTTCCCCTCTTCTCCTCTTACTTTCACTGTTGCTTCCTATTTATCTATCTGTCTGGCTTTCATGGCTGTATTTTCTGTTTTTTAAGACCTTATTTTAGGTTGTACATTCACTGCAGTTGGTATGTTTCACCTCAGTCATACAAAACACATGCATACAAACAATGCATTATGTGTGAGAATAACACATTAGCCAAAATAGTAATCAAATGCACATATTTACTCTCAGAAACACATGCAGGTGTGCAGACAACACACACTCAAAAACATGTTAAGACGAGCAAAACTCACACAGTTGGGATTCGACACTTTGCCACTACATTTTTTAGCACTGAGTGACATTTTAAAATGATTCCAATCAGATTGCAGCAAATAATTAATCTTACAGTTTTTTCTCTACTGCTTTGGCTCATTTCTTGAAACAGAAATGACATTCTCTGAGCTCCAGGTGCATTTGCCAAAATGGGCTGCATGGTTCAGCACAACACCTTAGCTCGCCTGCAAAAGGTCACATCTCACCCAAAACAGTTAACTTGTGCTTCAAAATTAAATGTTAGGAGTTTCGTTGGGAAATTCTAAATGAAAAGTTCATTTGGCATTGTGCAAACAATACTGGTCAAAATGTTTTGTCAGTATGACAGTGGACCCTTGAAAATATCTCTCAAACTCAAATTTCCCTCTTGACTCATTTCCTTAATGACACCGAACGGTTACTGTACTAGAATGTTTTTTGTCTAGCTAACTGAATACTGTTGTGTATTTAACTGAAATGATGATTGAAGACGCTGTGGAACGGTTCACATTAGGCTGCACTGAGGGAATCGCCTCTGCCCACAATTGTTACTGTATTTCATCTGGGATGGCTCTGTGTCCGTTTGCTCTTTTGCCTCTTCCCCTCACTACACCACCACGGACCTTTCTCCTCATCCTCTTCCTCGAGCGCATAGTTGCCCTTGCTCATTGACCTGGCCAGGTTCCTCCAAGTTCAGAAATTACCAATTCTGCTGTGGTCAAGCTCTTATACTTACATGTTTGGCAACATTCATACTCGTGGGTAGCACCTGTCAGCTGGCATGACATAATGTGTGATTGGTGATCTGAGAAGTAGGAAACTCCCCCTTTATTAGTCAAGATCAAGTTTCATCTGGCAGATGTTCCAAGGGATCCATTTTACTGTGATGTTATTCATAATATATATACCTAACAGATTTTGACAATTGAAGAGGCTGTTCTGTATTTGATGACTTACACAAGAAAATTCTGTCTACATGTTTTGAAGGGTGCAACTATTTGACTGAGGAGCAACATAATCAGTTTTGATCAACAAGATATATGTGTGTGCTAAGATATTTGCAGTTTGTTGGAAGGAATGAGAAAGTCAAATCTGTTGTGAACAAGTGCCCAGTGGTTTGGCAGTTTGCATGTTTTGAGAATATTCATTCCCATTGGAGAAATAAGTAAAAAAAAAAAAACATAGAAAAAAACTGTAAACACAAAGCAAGTCTCTGAGTTTCTAGATATACAACCATCTAAACTCTGTTTTTGGCTTTTCTTCAGCATTCATTTTATTGTTTCTTTCAAAGTTACACAGTGATGCATCAGCACTGGGCTGAGCACTCTGATTGTCTCTGCACTCAACCAGGGAGCGCAGCTGAGACTGTAGGCAACCTTTATTCCTCCTCATGGTTATTGTGCGTCTTCAGAGAGCAGCTTTTGCAATTATGTAACCAAAAGACGAGGGCTGAAATCGCTGAATCATCAGTCAGAAACCCCTTAGTCAACTGAGATTTCTTCATGTCCAGCAGTCTGGCTTTTTTTATTTGTTTATTTTTTGCCTGTGTACTTCTGGTTACATTTTGGTCCTTAGATACAGCTGCAGAATGAGCGCTACTGGCATTCACACTGCTCTACAGGCAGCTGCAGACCCAGGGTGAGTCTGAGTGAGACAGAGGCAGCTTCTTGGAGGACGAGAGGCTTTTCCTCGTCAGACTCCGTGTTGCTAGACATCAAACAGAGGCCAGAGAGTATATTCTGTTAAGATGCTGTGAGTTGTGTATTCTCCACGTCTAAGCAGAAGGCAAAAAGTAACGTTGTCAGCGACAAAAAAGGAATAGTCAAGTATTTGTATTGAACAGCCAAATCTCATTCTACTGCCATAATTCTGAGTCGGGTACATCATTTAAAGCATCAAGTCTGCTGTGCCGCGTGCACCCGGCTCATTGTCAATGATTTGGTTCATTTGTCTATCGCACTGTGAGGCGATCACGTCCTCTTCCACCTCCTTCAAAAACTCACAACCAGATAGCTGAGGTATTTTTTAAGACAACAGGAACAAGGAAGTACGTTGCATAAATTGACACACAAACTGGACGATAGCTACGTGCTGCCACTGTTAATGAGACATTTTCTTCTGTGTTTGTTGGAGAGTGGCAGGAACATGATTAGCTCTTTAATCTGTGTAAATGTTTCTGTGTGTGTCTGGCAGTTGGTATATGTGTTTGTAACTACATGATTATATATATACTATTGAAAAACAACTATAATCTGCCACTAACTTTAACAGATTGTGCATCTGTTACTGTTTTTTAGCCACATCATGTTGTTTCCAGTGCAACATGTCAATCCAGCTAAACACATACATTATAGTCCACAGATGCACATGCAATGAAACCATTCTGTGTTTTATTTTGATGCTTCTCATTAGGTTGTGTTATATGGGGGTCTATCAGAATGACAGTGGTAACAAGAACTGAGCATATGGACTCTTTCTGATAACTTAATACAATAGCCTGTTGACAGACACAGTTATAAATCGGCCTCCATAATCTGTGTTTTTCATGGTCAAACCGTGCAGACGAACTAGCCAACAGCTTGTTGAGGTTTTTGTTTCTTTTCTATTTTGTGTGCTGACCAGCTGTGGATTTGAGGATCTTTGTGTGCATTTTTGTGTTTGGACATGCACATATGTGTGTGTGTGTGTGTGTGTGTGTGTGTGTGTGTGTGTGTGTGTGTGTGTGTGTTGTAATTAACATATTATTAAAATTGAACATGCTGGCCAGTGATGCCCATCTCCTTCTAGTAGGTCCTGCAGCCCTCCCTTTATACACTGTCTTGCTTGCCACAGCTGTCTGCATGCAGCAAGTGATCGTGGCACCTCATAACTCAAGCTTCAGGGGGAGAATGAGAGCGAGGAACTTGATATACTTCATGCCAACAAAGTCTGTTGGACCGAATCGACTGAGAGAGAATTTTTTGTTCAAACCATTTTTTTCATTTTCAGACATCAGACATGTTCCTGTTAACTTGTGGTTCGTTTTTCTTTCATTTTCTCCACCTGCTTAATACTTCTTGTGGTTGGAGCAGGCTAGGGCCCATCCTAGCATGCATTGGGCAAAAAGCATTAAAACTCCTCAGTCTACCTTTGAATTCATAGTCGCCAAAGATATGCACACACACATATTGTCTATTTGACTTATCTCTTAAAAACACACTTTATATGTCCAACCAAGGTCCTTTCCTCTGATATGAGCTATGCATGCAAAATGCCTCCTGTGGGGACAGAGACAGAAAGAAAAGGTTCTTCAAGGCCGCTGTCCACGAGAACAGGATGTTAAGAAGGAAAAGAAATGCTGATAGACATTCTGTCTTCTCATCTGTTTTTCTGGACATATATTTATCTAACTTACTTTTCTCACTCACATTCGTGTTTATAAGTTACACTAATCCTTTTATGGTGTCAGTTAAGGCAATCAAAACACTGGCCATATTTATTCAATGTGACATTTCATTACAGTTGAGTTTCAGATCCACTAGAGGCTGTAGGGAGCCACTGAAGCTCACAGAATCATAGAGAGACTCCAACAAGATGAGAGATGAGATAAGATAGATCTTGGACAGGGGGCATGAGGGGACAGTAAAAGATATGGAAATAATGAAGTCCTCCCTGTCCCTATAAGGAGCTGCTGTAACGTGAAGTGCTCACACATAACACATTTATTACCCTCTGCATTTGCATAACCTGAGGATATACCGGCATTTCCAACTTGCATGCAACAAGCCCAGGGGAACAAACTGTCAGGAGAGAGCCTGTCGGTGAGAGGCGAGCACCGCTCAGTAGGTTTCAACCACGCAGGGGTGATCTGTAAAAGTGGACCAACCAGATGTCTGCTGTTGGAAAGTGGAGTAGAGCAAGGATGTTTAGAATCATCTTCCTGACTCATATTTCAACATTTGTAGCATCATTTTTATAGGTTTAGCTTAAAATTAAAACTCTGTTCTGACAGGATATGTTTCAAACAAGTAGGTCAGGTAATTGAAAGAATTTTCTGCTGATTCGTCATTTAATCTCTCCAAATTTGCCATGATGGCTAAATGAAAATTAAAATACAATGCACCACTAATTTCCTGCTGTGTTTCAGGACCATGTGTGGTCATATAACACTAAATTAATGTGATTACACACAAACTCAATCTCATTATTGGTGTAGCAGGCATTTCTGTAAATACCAGTGGAACCCTATTAAAAGTAGAAAATTCCAGCAGTTGCAATAGAGATTTTTTTTAAAAAGCCTCCACAGCTGCACATTTAATATTCTGTGTTCAACATAAGACATTTAAATTGAACAAGTTTGCAGTGTATGGTTGTAAGATATTCAAAGTTGTAGTGCAGCTGGAGCACACACGATCAACACCCCACTGTTTTCTGTTCCCCAAGTGAGGACACTGAATATTCTGAGTTTGCATAATTCAGTTGAAATTCATATTCTTTTTTTTAACACTTGAGAATCTAATCATTACCAAAGCATATGTTGCATAAGAGATCCATTTTTTTTTTTTAAATTGAATGGTCAGATTTGTCGCACTGACAGTTAAGATGTGTTGATTGATTCATGACTTCAGCTTAATGCATTGACAAACATGAAATTGAACATTCCACCTTATAAGTTGCTGCTGCCCTTTGAGCAGCAGTGTGAATTTAATCATTTTTTCTCAGTCTATAGCTCACTACCTGCTCATGAATTATGCATCATTTTTCTTATGGTTTATTTACTTATGATGCATTTGCAAGAAAAAAAGCCAGTCTGTTACACTTGGCCAGCTTGTGCTGCATCCACAATGCCTGCAGGAAATGAAAGCTTGCTTTGGTAGGTTTTCATAGTATTAGATGAGCTTGACCTCTGCCTGCATTTCAGCTTCTCCTAAAATGGATGTTTGAAATGCGGCTTCATTTGCTCAGCACAGGTAGATAGATGAAATCATTCAGACCTCAAACTACTTGTGTTCATTTACTTATATTGCTTAATGCTTCGCTTATTACAACCTACTCCTTGCATCATCAAGTTAGTGAAATGTTTGGCTGACTGCTGCACACCCTAACATTCTCAACATGAAGAAACTATTCACAAAGTCTGTCTAACATTTGATTGTGTGGTCAGTTGTAGTCAATTAATGTATGGATAAATTCCTCAATGAGCAGGCAGTGGGATGTTAGCCAGCCCTGCACACAGGTTAATGTAGGCCTAACGCTCGTCAGCTCTGTACCAGCCTCTCGCTTTGGCTTCCACATCCAAGACTAACTGCCCCATCCCTCCCCCCACAACAACACATCTCTTCCTTTGCTCCAAGCCAACTATAAGCTCACTGTCATAGGTATCTGACGCGACAGAAAGATTTATTTCTAAGACCTCTGAAAATCTCAGTGCTTCATCAAACCGTCTACGCACCTGAACTACTGTCTCTAAACAGTGAGCATTAACAACACATTTATTAACACAGTCCATTACAGTATGTAAACTTTCTACCACCATAGAAACAGTGATTACATAACCTACATAACGAGCCACAACTTCACCCTGCACATGCACATGTTAAATGTGTGTTCTGGTACTTAAACAAACAGCACTACATCCCTGGAGGTATTTACTAACAGGTGATTGCACTCAACACCCCAGACATCCCGTCCTCACTGTGGAACCACAGGACTCACACACCAAACCAGAAATTCGAGGGATTCCTGAATGTAATCTAAGGGTTAACATTAGCAAGAAAGCTAACCAAGAACACAAAAAAATTAATTAAGAAACGTTATAGTTAAACCCATCTGTAGTGATCAAACAACAAGGCTGGAAAGTTTCTGTATTTATGATAAGCTTTGTTATTATCTACCTGTGTGACATTACGCTGCAAACTCTCTGGGGACTTTTGGTATCTTTTGGTTGTGTGAGCACTGTTGACCACACAACGTGCCCTCATCGGCACACATCCATTCAGCTGAGGAATGTCTCTCACAATCAACCTTATCAGGTGTTTTGTCTGTTTTGTCTGAGGGGCATCCGAAGAGGGCTTGGCGTTACAACTCATAGGCTTTTTGGAGTTCACACCTCTCTCCTCTTTCCTTTCTCATGCCCCTCTCATCCTTCCCTCCAATTCTCTCTTCCCTTTGTCCCATATCTCTCGTTTTTTCACATTTTTCATAACTCCCAATATTAAAGCAGCGTTTCTCCCCTCTCTCAGAGGGATACTTCGCCGATTTTCGGGCTGTTGCTTGAACTACAGGCTGTACTTCTACAATATTTTTCCTGCCAACCATGCCACCGCCTCCATTTACATAAATAGTATACAGCCAATCAAGACACACACCCGCTCCTCTCTCTGTCTCTCAAACACAGACCATCCTAACAAATGGCAAAAAAATAGCGCTCTGCCTATTTCTCGCCTAAAATGTTTTCAGAAATGTATTTTAATGCCAAGTTTCACTGTAATGGTGAGGGTTTGTGAACAGGAAGTGGGTCTTAAATTGCTCCCTGCACTGCGAAAACGGAGGCCGGAAAAAACTGAGAGCAAATGGCAGAACTAAGCAGCGATGATCAACTATAAACCAAGATTCTGTTACTGCAGTGCATTTTTCTCCCCTCAGATGTTTTCAGAAACATGTTTTAGCTTACCATTTAACTGTAACACGAGATCGGGGCGGCTGTCATTGTGACGAACAGACTAAGTCACATTACGTCACCCACCGGCGGGAGTGTTTGCAGGTTAGATAGATTTTGGTAGTAGTTTTCCAAATGCCAATGCCACAGTCCTTGCTCTATTTTTTTCTCAGGTCATGTAGCACCAATTTTAAAGGTAGTCTAAAAGTCTTTCTGTTTTATGGATAGCGTAGTTTTATCCGAGGACTCTTGATATTTATGAAATATTACTTTGAGGTTAACTGGAGGAGTAATACCCAAAGTACCTCCTTAGTGTTTTTATGCCTGGCCTTTCAAGAGTTCAGGTATAGCATTAAAGCATTTTGATGACACTTTGATTGGAACAAGGCCTTTTTTCTTTCAAAAACACCCCGTATAGTGGAGCCCTCCTCCACGCAGGAAGAACGTTGTTACCTTGTTCCCAGGCCTACCTCCTGCAGCACCCACACCCCTGACCCGTAACATCCAATTGATTTATCCCTGATTGTTAGGAGGCCTCTGGAGCTGTGTCTCGATTGGCTCCATATGAGAACAGTGCCGAGAGGTCATCTATAACAATCATTTTCAGTGGCTCATTATTCCCAGGCCAAACAACCCAAAGACCCAATTTCCTACTGCACTGTTCATAAAAGTGACAGATGGCCAAAACCTGGAAAAGCTTGCCTATAATTGTGAGTCCACTGAAGAGCTACATACAATGCTCTTTAGTATAGTGGAGGTTGGACTCTGTTCCCTCTCTCACCCACTCCTTCCACCTTCTCTATCCTGTTCATTTTTTCCAAGGTGAAGAATGTGAAGGAGGAGAACGCAGTGTGTTTAATAGCTTTAGGCCATATTCCACCCAGTTCAGTTTTCCTCCTTTTCATATGGCCCACAATGTGGATCCAGCACACAAACATTTGCCAGGTAGTTTGTCTCTCTCTAAAGGTTCACTCTACCTTAACGTGGGACAGCACTTAAAAGTCACATGGACGGACAGAAGCTGAGACAAGTCCTCCTTTCATCCCACAGACCTGCCACTCTATGGTATTGAGGGTCATCAAGTCACTTGAGCAAGTCTGCACCCCTCTGTGGGCTGCCTGTGAGGGTCTTTTCTTGCTGTGGAAGTGCCTGTGTGATAAATGTGTGGCTTGGAACAACAGCTGAGACTAAGACTTGGCTCAGCCTTCCCACTAACTGTTGCAGACACAAGTGTGGTTTCCTCATATCTTGGCTCTTTGTCATGAATGACCTCTTTCTTTTTCCCCACCTCCAATAATAACCAAAGTCCTCTACTCAGCATTTAAGAAAAAAATCCTTCCATTTTTCTCTGAGGACTTTTTTTCTCATATTTGTTTCCACTCCTGTCCTCTTGGCAGAGTGAAATGCTAGGTCATTGCAGTAACTGTATCCAGTGCGTGGAGGCTTGCAGGACTGTGTGGGGTGGTGGGTGGGCAAATGGGTGGTTTAAAAGATGTTCAAAACATACATCCTCCTGCCAGCAAGGTTTTTCATTCATCAAAAAACTATTTCTTACTCGCAATCTCTCTTTTTTTTTTTTTTTTTTGGAATGTGAGTTTGTTTCCTCTCATGTCTTTGTATTGCCCTCTGAGCTCAAAAATGTGACAAAACTGTGATATGATGCATGTTACAAAACTGTCATCTCTTACATAAGCTTTGCCAGCTGCTTGTGCAATTTCCCAATCTTTTATGTTTAAATCATCCACCTGAATCCAGTCTGCTGACTTGAGCTCCTGCCAGATTTTACCTTCAGTCAGTTCAATCAGCATGGTGTCACTTCAACCACCAATTCATCTTATAAAAATAGGGGGCCTAACCCCCATCTCCCTCAACCATCTTTCATCCTGGTTTCGTGGCCCTCCCATATGCGCCTCTAATCTCTCCCTTGTGTCTCTGAAATGTCAGTGCGGAGGAGCGAGCATGTACTTGCTCGCTATGGATTTCCCATGGAATGCGCCATTTTCGGTTTACCCTGTTGCTGTTTTGATAGGCAGTGATTATGGAGTATTTATTTTCCTACTGGGTGTGGGAAACCAACCTGTTGGTACACTACCATTGTGAGGAAGGTTTGTCATTTCTTCTGAAGCTGTGACTCACACATTTTAACGCACATAAACACACTGTCAGTTAGATTAGATAAGATTACATCCGATCTGTAATTAACATTTAGGCCTGTACCGTAAGCCACTTTAAGGTGTTTTGTTGATAAAGGAAGGATAAAAATTAGGTAGACCATCAGAAAATCTTTAAAATGCTGTCTTTAACTGGGGAGGAATGAGTGTCAAACCAGATGCAGGACACAATTTGGTTCATTTGCCAGAAACTAACAAAGAAATCAGATGGAATTTGGGTTTTCTGTGTTTTGTTTTCTTACGTTCTGTCTTGAGTTTCAGGATGCTAACATGTCTGATTTTTATGTGCACACATGCATGAGTGTACGTGAGGTAGTCGGGGTGTGCATGCCTTTTCCTGTTTGTTTGTCTTTGAGAGAAGAGAGCCCTAGCAAGTCACAGAGGTTAAGCCCCAACTATCTGACTCATTGGTGAATGGTGGAGGTCTGGGATTGGGGCTTAGTGGAGGAGGGGTCAGAAGGACGGAGAGAGTGAATGATGGAGGGAGGGAGAGAGGGAGGCCCATGCAAGACAATTCCCCTGACGTTGGGTCATTCACAGACACAGGAAATGCTTGACCTCACACCCTGAGAAATGTCCACAGCGGCCCACTTGTGTTAAAGGTGTAATTGAGCATAATTAGGAGCTGGCAGAGAGAGAAATGTAGACGCACTTGCGTGCTCCACATGCCTTCCTTCCCCATGCCTGCCTCCGTCTGGCAGCCTGCGACACACCGGAGCCAAGCTCTCACTGCACAGATTTACAGCAAATACCATCTCAAAACAAGCAAGGGAAACTTCACAACAACAAGGATCCTTTCAGCTCTGCTGCTTATTTTCAGATCATAGCAGGGAAGGTCTCATTTGCAGACTTTTTTCTGAAATCTTTGCTGTCTGAGTTGTGTAATCTAGAGGGTCAACTGCACGCGTCTTAAGGTGTTTGCCATGCTTGAAACAAGGGATGAAATCGTCCAGACGTGTGAAACATGTTTGAGATAAAGAAGTCTGAAGCATCACAGCAGCCATTAGCTCTGCGTTCTGACCCTTCACCTTGACATTAGCTTCAATTCCTCCTTTGTCCCGCCCTACAGTTCACAGGAAGGAAAACCTCAGGTGGTGCGGCAGCCTTTCCACAGCAATTCTCTACACATCATCCTCCTGGGCCCCATTTCTTGTCGTTGCTGTTCATGTTTTTTTCTTCCTCTTCTCTTAACTCAGTGCTTAATCTTATTCTTCTGTGTATAACATGGATGTAAAACACCGACGTCTGACATGAACTCACCAAACAGCCAGCTGCTTCCTCTCAGAGCTGAGACAGGAATGCACTTTCGTTTGGGCCCTTCATTCATAAGAAATAAACCATCGACCCGCATGCAGGGGGTTTTAGTGAGAGTAAGGGCTGCAAAAAAAGGCTTGGGAAACAGGGAGCATAATGTATGGTGTAGACCTCTCTGCAGAAACATCAGCCTAATGAGACAAGTTGCGACTGATCACGCATTATTTGGCTTTTTAGTGGCACTACCCAAGGGGAAAAGTTGGCTTTGTCTTGTCAAAGGTAAAATGACAGCAAGCATGAGAAACACAGGAGGGGAGGAATAAGGCAATGCCAGAATTGCAAATGGAAAGAGATGAAAGACATAGAAGATGCAGTGATCTAGGCACATCAGCAAGAGAGGGGGGTGGGGGGTTCCATCAAAGGTTTTGGTATAGTACCTTTGGAATCAGAAGTAACACCTATGAACAGATACCTAGACCATAGATCTGTTTAGCGTTTCCACTGCCAACAGTACTTCAGTACGTGTGGGTGGCATTGTTGTCACTCACTGCTCCATCCAGCAGCACTCGCTGTATTTCCTCATCACCGGTGATTTTCAACCTGTTTATCATCCACAGGACGGGGCTGCAGGCTGGAGGGACAGTCTCTCTTGAAGGTCTATTTATAAATAGCGGCTTTGTGTATTAAATTCCTTGTCAGTTAAGAGCAGGGATTTAGTGCTGCCCAAGTGCAATGGGGCGACGACACTTTTCCACTTGACATTTTCTTAACCGAGTGATGATTAGAATATATGCGGTTCAAACAATCTGGGCACAAATAATATAAATTTTTTAACACTTGAAGATGCACTCATTACTTAAAGTGTATGTCATCTAAGAGAGACAATAAAAACAGATGGAGTGGTCAAAGTTGTCATACTGAAATTTAAGGTGTGTTGACGTCATCGACTCAAGCACTGAGTCCAATACAAGTAAACGTTGCACCTTCAAAGTTGCAGACAGTCGGTCCAGTGAACAAAATTATTTTTCTCTTAGTCTACAGCTGCAGCTAGAGGCTGCAAACATTCTTTTATTTTGTTGCTATGACTCAGACCCTGAGTACAGAGTTGGTGAATCTTTACTGACCAATGAACAGACTGCAGGGTCTCTAGCTCCGCCTTTTAATACTGGATCTGTGTGCTAGGTACCCCCAGCAGAGGGGTGACGACAAACGGGAACAGTTCCAAAGGTACTAAAGGTACCATCCTCAACTTTTGACAATGGAAATTCAAAACAATGCTTACCGAACTGAACCGTACTGACCCGCTGGTGTAAATTCACCATAAGAGAGCTGGCTGGGAACAGAAATGGATGGGGGGGATTGAGGGAACAGGGGAGGGGTTAGCAGAGAAGTCAGTGATCACTCAGGAGGTCTGGAACTCTGACCTCCGACCTCATAGCGGAGCGGATGCCACCATGGTGAAAATGTGAGAGGTGAGGTATGTGAGACCCCCGAGCCCTGGCGGAAACCATTCCCCCCATGATGAATGGGATGTTAGCATTGACACAAATTGGCCCATAATAATGACACAAGGCCGCTAAGCACACAGACACAGAGTGACAGAGTGGGAATTACAGAGTGAAAGAGCAGGCAGACAGAAGAAAAGGAAAAGAAGAAGAGAGAGAAGACGGAGACGAGATGAAAAAGTCTTGGAGAAAAGAATTACCTTACCCAGAGGGACAGACAGAGAGGGGGAAGAGGTAGATTTATGGCCCGGGGTATCTTTGGTGTTTTCTCTCCACTGTCCTAAACGGTGGGATTGCAGAAAGGCCCGGAGTTCAGAGGGCCCCTGACACACACACACACGCACAGGCAGACTGAGAGGCTGATAGAGACACACTCACACTCAGTTTGTGGGTTTGTTAGCTTAGATTGTTATTTTTGCTGCATGCATCTTCAGTTGCATCCTCCTTTCTCTCCCCAACTTTTCTCCCTTCCTCTCCAATCCAAATCAAGTGTTTACATCAATTCTAAGTGCCACATACGTACCACTAAAAATAGCCGCCAACTTCCCAGGCTGAATCCGAAGAAGACTGCTGCATCCCTTTTTATAGCTTTGGCATGACACAGCATGTTGATGCATGCGTCTTTTTTTTCCTCCTCCTGCTTCCAAAACAAGGCATCCCTCTGTCTTTCAGGAAACACATGTATTAGATTAGGCATGTTGGGAGGCAAGGGTCACACTCCTGTCAGTAATTGAAATGTGATTATGTATGAGCTAACATGATTACAGGGGTGAGGGGCTGGAGGAGGAGGGGATGATTGAAAGGTGAATGCCAGCCTATAATGTGCATTTGCTCCCTTATTCCACAGTAGACATTCCTGAGGTAATGGAACATGAATGAGTCTGCCGCCTTCATACTGACGGCGAATAACCATAAGTTGAGTTTATGTGTATTCCTCACAGTTCTTCTGAGTTCTCAAGGTATCAATCAAGTGCCATGGAATTGCATTAGGTATTCATTGGTTCCAGTGATCGCTGACCAACCAGTCCAGGTCTAAGGGGCTGCGAAGAGTCTTGTTGTCTTGCTGAGGATCTTGTTTGTGTGATACCTGAATGGACCTGTTGTCAGCTTTGATCACATGGCATCATTATCATTGCTGGAGAAAAATGTGTTTCTCCACAAGAGATGGAGAATGACAGGTATACAGTTTTGGTCTTCTCTCCATAGACTGTATATATATTAATGGATGTCACTATTGTGACATCCCCCATTGGTTTGAGGACTCATGGTTCTAAGCCTCAAGTTTGGCATTTTGGCCATTGCCATCTTGGATTTATGGAGCCAGATGTGACCATATTTAGACTAGAGGGTGGAGCTGTGGAGAAGCGAGATGTGGATCTGACTCATGGACTGTAACCTTGCAGACAACCTATCACTCCAGCGACCCCACACTTAATTATGTGAAACTTTAAATAAGAACATTTAAACAGGTGATATAAAATTTCCCCTCCTGTGTGGTTGTCGTTTCCAATTAAATTAACCATAAAGTTTTTGGGTTGTCCGTCCATCTGCCGCAACCAAGTCAAAAGGTAAAGGTTACTCTGACCTCGTCTCTCTCATACTTGTAACTGTGATAACCCAAGAACACCTTGAGGGAATTTCTTCAAATTTGTCACAAACATTCAAATGGACTCAAGTTTGAACTGATTAGATTTTGGTGGTGAAAGGTCAAGGTCATTCTGACGATGCATTCATCTCATTCTTGTGAATCTCAAAAACACCTTAAGGGAATTTCTTCAAATTTGACACTACGGTCCACTTGACCTCAACAATGATTCAATTATTCGAATCTTGTGGTTAAACGTCAAAGTTAACCGTGACCTCATAAGACATGTTTTTGTTTTACACATTTTGTTTTTAATTTCCCACAAATGTCTTATAGAATGTAATGATGAAGATCTGACATTTTATATCAAAAAGGTCAAAGATCAACTGTGACATCATAATGTTCTACAAAAACACTTTTCGGGCCATTATTCAATGTCATAACTCAGGAACAGAAGGGGAGATATTTGCTAGGATACTGTACTGGTGCCACTAAACTTGGTTTTCCACCTTTAAACTGTGCTGGTTGTAAGATGTGCGTGAAGCATCCATGTTTTCACAGACATGGATGGAAACTGTAAGTGCAACTTTGCTGGTGTGCAAAGATGTACAACTGCATGGAGATTTTGTAGTTTGAACCAGGCTTTAAACATGTTTCTGCTGTGAAGTTACGCATTTCAACATGGGTGCCTATGGGAATTGACTTGCTTTTAGAGCCTCAAGTGGCAATTCAAGGAACTGTAGTTTTTGGCACTTTGGCATTGGCTTTATTTTTCAGCTCTGGACTTTGCTGCTTTGTTCCCTCTCTATGTGGTTTCAGCATTTTTGATCCAACAAGTCCTCCAAATTTAACAACCCAATATGGTGTTTGTAACTGTTTGTGTAAAAGTGACATTATCCTAGCACCTCCCAAAAATGTTACAGATCACTGTTGAGTACATAACACTATTTTCCGATCTGACACTGCTGTAGTTGTTAGTTTGTTAAGGTTTAGGCACAAAAGAGCTTGGTTAATGTTAGGACACGATCATGCTTAAAAGAAACCAGCATTGGCTGATTGTAGAAGACGGACAGGGAACAGTGACATCCCTCGTCACAGTCTGATGTTGTGCTGACCCCCTCCGTGCGTGGAGCTTGCAGTGGAGATGCAATGTACTATACAGTTAGCAAAGATATGTTATCAGGGTTCATCATTGCTTGGCAGGAAAGACCATGTATCTCCTTGAGTTCACAGAATAAAAACAAAATGAGATTTTAAAAAATAGATTTAATTGTTTAAGCGTATGAACTTAATAAAATCTTGATTAGTTTCCACTTATCACATGTTGTGCAGTGTAACCAGTATATAAAGCAATGTTTTTGACTGCTAGAAATGATTAGTGAGTCCCTGCATTGTTTGTATCTCTTGCTCTGCCAGCATGCACATGCATGTCACGAGCAAAGAATACAAATTTCTGTCGACTGCAGAGGGTGTAGATGGCAGTGGCAGTAATGCATCAAAGAAGAGAACACCGTGCCAGTAAAAGAGGAAAAGAAGAAGACCACATGAAATTTGAACTGCGCAGATTTTAAAACATACAAAAAGTGACTTTGCAAACACTTTATGAAGTAGGAAATGCATTCAACATGTTTGTTAGCCCTGCGGGATACACATGTACATTTTGATGGGAGACACTGATTGTAAACAAAGCATTGTTTGTTTACAGTGAAAACTCAGCAGCAAACCTTTAACTCCAGACACAGAAAGCTGAAAAAAATCACATTAAGCGTGACGTAGTCAGTCAAATTAATATGGTCTAACAGCTGTGAAGGCATGTCTATGTTTGTCTTAGTTGAAGTGAGGAGAGTGAGAATTGGGGACATCTAGATGCTCACAAATCACTGAAAAAGAGGAAAGACTTCACCTAATAGACACTGTGTTGTCTGGGGCAGAACTAAATTTTGAGAAATCTTTAAGAAGTCTTGACAGATTCTGGAATACAAAACGGTATCTGTTGTTTTAGAAAGCATTTAGTTTGGAGTTTTGCCAAACAGAAATCTTTCCAAGGAAGCTTCCTTTTTACCTTACCAGTTTATTAATGTGCTCTTTGACAAGCACTGATTGATTCTCATTGATAAGATGTTCCGTAGTAGTGACATTCCTCAGTAGATAAGACTACTGGGGTAGACTGTTATCAAATTAAATCTGATATATAGTACAGCAATATTGTGCAAGTGTATTTTGTGTGTGTGTGTGTGTGTGTGTGTGTGTGTGTATTTATGCCTCACTTTTGCAGCATGAGCGTTTTGCACCTGACTAACATAATGGCACACTCATCAGCTCTCAGGTTCCATTGTTCTAGATGTGGCACAAAGTGCACTTCTGCTCATATCCGGCACTGTCGGAATCACCTCCAGCAAACACTGGTAGCAGGTTTCTCTAATTGGGTGTGAACAATTGTCGCACCTCCAAACCCAGAGAGAGCGCATCTGCAGAGGCACTGCAGATACTCTGATAAGAATGAACTCATGACAAGCTGGCATACAACAAACAGGTGCAACCAACAAACACAGGAACCAGTCGTTTCTGAATTACCCTGAAACGGGTTCACCTCCTCCAGCTGTCATCAGTCTTTTGATTAGTCAATGTGCCACTGCGTCAAGTTCTGGTAATCCACATATCTGGTTCATTTAGGTTGGTGTTTCATTTGCAGGAGTGGAATCCCCTCAGTGGTAAAGAGTGTAAGAACAAACAATATTTAAATGGCTTTTTTTAATTAGTTTTCATTAGTATTAGTTAGTATTCATTTATTAGTGTGGTTGCCATTTTTACTTAAGCTCCACTTACTCTTTCAACCAAAACATGTCTTCCTGAATGACTCCAAAATATCTGCACTAAATGTGACTCAGAGTTACTCATCAAATGCATTCTCTTCAATTTTAGATGTGGGGATTTCCTTTATAAATCAACATGGGACATTTTGTCCTGATAAGTAAAAGCTTTTTTTCCCTCTTTTGTGCACAGATGGACAATGAGTTCTTAATAAGTAATTTTAGAATTTGGCTGCCATGTTAAAAAACTAAAAAAAAAAAAAAAATGACTAAAATGCAGGGAGCAAAGCGGGTGGGTGTTTAGGTACTCTGCCAACACAACATGTATCCTTCCATTGTTGTGTCTGAGATAGAGGCAACAATTGCGCCAACCTCCCTCTGCCACCATTCACATGAAAGTGATCAGACCAGCAAAAAAACCCAAACAGTGTCACAAGACAGGAATTCTTTAAACACAGTTGATTTCTTTCTTTCTTTGTTTTCATTTAGCTGATTGGTTTAGTGTGAGTGTGAGTTTCTTTGTGTGGAGGATAAAAATGTGAAAGGATTTCAAATAAATGAATAAGTCTACGAAGAGATACAAAAAAAAAATCAATCTGTATTAATACATAAACTGAAAAGTGAAAAGTGAAAAATTAATTGAATCGAAATAAGTAAAATTAAATTGATCAAATTAACTAGCATACATTCAATTAGGTTTTAATTATTACTAGTGTATTAATTGTGTTACTCTCAAACAGGTACAAACAATCACATTGGCCACTGCATAGGAACAAATTTGTTAAACACAAACCACATGTTGGAAGCATCATTACCAAGTTACAAAGAAACTTTTCCGCACATATTTATTTTGAACATAATGTTTTATCATGCATTAACCATTTGAAACCTGAACATACTTGCTTAATTTCTTTCAAAAACATGGAAAGAGGATATGAGCAACTTAAACAAGAAATTACCCCCAAATTAGCAAGAAAATAGTCAAATGTTACAAGAAGAATACCTAAAATTAGCAACAAAAAAGAAAGATAGAAAGAAAAGTAAAACAACACAAACAAGAATAAAATAAATATATGTAACAATAATAAATATTTTTTTCTGTAATATAATTTTAAATATATAATCATAATAATTACAAATGTAGTTTTTTTGATATTTTACCCAGTTTATTTGATAGTTGTCTAATGATTCTCTCTTCCCCTTTTTTACAGCTAATTTTCAGTTAGTTTTCTCATCACCTGTTATTATTCGTTTACAGTTAGCAGGAACGTTCATGTGAAGTTGCTGATTGCCTCTTTTTCCATGGTTTTGAAAGAAATCAAACCAATAAATTTGCTCATGTTTAAAAGGCTTAAATTCTTGTGAATGGCGTCTGAACACAGCACAAGAAAGCTGATATCGGTCCAGGTTACAAAGGGTTAATTACACTTGATGACTTTATTGAGGTAGTTTAAAGATTTCTGTTTTTGGTTCTTTAATGTTGGCCACTGTCACCTAATGCCACCCTTGCACTGAGTCTTATATCCTATTGATTTAAGCTCCCGCTCTTTTCCTAACCGCCTGCATTCGGTTCAGCATTGAATGGAGGCATTTAATTGTTTGTTTGCTGTGGTCTTTTTCTTTATTGATCCCAGACCTGTATTTACATGACTGGTAACCTGAAGCCACACTGAGAGTCCTGTTAGTGATGTCATTAAAGTTATTCCCCTTTTCCCCTTTTTTTTTTTTTTTTTTTTTTTATAATTTCTGTATCATCTATTTATTTAGTAATAGCAGAATATTCAGAAGTATCAGAACTGTCCAGCAACTAATCATATACAAAATAAAATTGTGCTATGACTGCAAGATTGTGTTATTCTAAGTAACCAATTATGGTGCATTAGATTTTTTATCGTTGAATAAGTGGCTATAGCCATGAATTATATTCTTGATTAATATAAGACACAAATGACACAGTAAAACTTGAAAAAGTTAAAAGTGTGTAACTCACATTGCAAAGGTTTGCCTGTACCTAAAACAAAACAGATTTCTGCTGCAGCATTTGAATTTTATTGAATCAAAAATTGGCTCTTTGGTGAAGAAGAGTGGAATGATCAATATTTAGGAAAGTTAGTAAACGAAGTAGAAAGTAAGAGTCATTCTTCACACAACAAGGCTCAAGTTTGTGAAGTGAAACCTATTCAAAGCATCTATTTACGGTTGATGATTTACCATCACATTTTGGCCCGCATGCATTCACCAGGGCATCAAAGCATGGCTCTCTGGCAAAGGCAAGTAGGTCAACAAACATCTAAATCCATCTAAATAAACTCTTTAAAATGGTTTCACATCACAGAGCCCTGGCTTGTTTGTTAGCAGAATGTTTTTGTGTCTTTAATTTCTGTTGTAGCTGTTGTCGTTTGAAATAAAAGCCACTGCATTTGTATGAATCGTAAAGGATTTCATTTTCGATTTGAGCTTCCTCAACACACTTTTATTCCAGGCTGACCAAAAAAATTGCATAGATATTGCTCAATGAAAATGACTCATTGGAAATTCATTTTCAACATGCCAGAATCAGCTCTAAGCATCATCATCTCCCCATCATACAGCCCTACAGCTGCTTCTCCAAGAAACCCCCAAAAGGGCCTCGCAGTGCGAAATTTGAAGTCAGTGGTACCCCAGTTGTCCAGCGTTATCATAGGATGTACATTAGATATAGATACTCTGACCCCTCCGACTGACTGTAGACTGGAGATTACAGGAGGTGGGCCTCTTTCCTGCTACCATTTATCTTTCTTTCTTTCACCTCCCCATACACCCCCACCACCTCACCCCCCTCCCCCCTTCTCCCTCTGTAATGTCTCAGCTGTTCCCTGCAGGCAGGGCTCTCTGACTGAGTGCCTGCTCTGTTATGGGTTCATTGGGTTGGTATGTGGCAGGAATCTTTGGATCAAGGTAATTTCACACTGTTCAACTTTTTCCCAGGCTGTTAAGCTTCCTTTTACCTTTGTGCCACTCGGAGAGCGAGATAGGGAGCGACACATGTAGCCGTTAAACACACACAGTGGCTCAGCGGCTGACGCCACCGGCGGAGCCAAGGGAAAGACTTGAAAGATACGGCCTATAAATTACAGTCCAACACCTCAGTTTCCCAAAAGGATCAGATTATTTTGCGAGCTGATCCAGAGTGGCGGGGAGGATGGTGCACATTCATGTGTGGTGCTGTAATGAAGCTACACGTCTGCCAGGGGAGCCACTGTGGTGGGGCCCCCCTCATTTGTCTCTATCACTGATCACTAAGCAGATCAGATAGTGTGTATGAGTGGGTGTGTATGTGCTTGTCTATTTTAATGTGTCCTTTCTTTGTGCATTTGTCATCAGGTGTTTCTGCATCTGCATCTCCTCTGACACGTGTGATTTCTTTATTAAGCTGCTCATCCCGCCGCAGAGCACTCAGTGTTTATAATTAGTGGCAGCAGATAGGTGAGCACCTGATGCTGCTGCAACAGGAGGGAAACCCTCTATAATTGTGAGAGTAATCTTGTTGTCTTCTCCATACGCTGTAACATCCAATGCACCATCTGTTACCATCTGCACGAGAGATAACAAAACAAGGGCAACAGAAGCACCACTTGGCGCATGCATGTGTGCATGTGATGCTCAGGTGTTCACTATATTTGGGTTTGAGTTATTTTGGGAGTTATATGGTTAACTGGAATGTTTGCATTACCTCTCTGTTTGTGAATAGGCAGCTTTTCTTTTGTTCATTATTGGGAGCGGTATGTGAATCATAGATTAAACAAGATCTGTTTAAATGGCTTGACTTGTTGGGTTATTCTGCAGCTCAACCACTCTGCATGTTTCACATGTCATCCTGTATCACTACGCTAACTGTAATAACAGCTTTTAATAATTGTGATGATTGAGTTGATTTTCTGATTGGTGCCATTATTCAGCACCAAGACGCTTGTATTTTGTCAAACCCAGCTGTGAGATCTTCTTGACCTCAAGTCCAGTGTTTTAGTCTGAGCTTGTTGTGATTCGAGGTGGAAGTCCTCAGGATGTTGATCCTCCCAAAGCAACAAGAGACACAATTTTTCAAACAACCTGGAGAGGGTTTTCTGTGCAAAAAAATGTAGTTATTGCCTTGATGTACGCAACCTCTCCCAGAGAAGTCCTTGCATTCTCCACCAAGGACTCTGCTGGATTAACAATGCCTTTGTTCTTGGTGTGTGCAGTGAAAGAAGAGAGAGCAATAGGCTGGAATCATGGTGTGGTATCAGCAAGCAGCTGTTGCATGAGTGACAAAGTCAAGGGCTAGTGATATGAACATGGGAAAATCCTGGAGGAGCTGGAGGGGAAGAGACAGCAGCAGCAGCTGAGCTGCTCTGCACTGCTGTGCGTGGAGCAAGGCAGACCTTCACTGTTGCTGTTATGTAGAGTAGAGAGAAAAAAGTGTGAGAAAGCAGTTTATCCTGCATTAGGGCAAGGAAATATTGACATTATTTAGCAGCCAGTGCACCAGACCCACCTCTCTATCTGGCTCATTTGGCCCCAGATTTGATGAGCGCATGAAAGGTTGTTGGTGGAGTTCAAAAGACAGGGTCAAGCATGTGAAAGAGGGGAGGGATGGAAGCAGGGAGGAAGCCAGGGATGAAGGAGAGGGGTGGAAGAAAGGTAAATGAATACCAGACGGTTTGTTTCTTGTGTTAACTGAGGGTTTGGCTGGAGCTGCCAGACCTTATTGTTCGAGTGATGCACCTCTCGCAACACGCACTCTGTAACTTTTTACTAGGACAGTCCAAGAACACCAGGTCACCTAAGGTTCTTGAATAATATCAGGAAACTATAATATTGTTGAAAGCTTTTTCTTCTTTCTTTTCTTTTTAGAAGAAAATAGTTATCCCGCGCAAGCTTGTATATTTCTTACAAATTCTTTAACGTCCCATGCATGAACTTTTCTCTCTTGGATTTTTAAAGAAAGTGGAGCACATGTTATGAGTGTCTCGGCACAAAAATTTGGAGATGACTTGACCAAGCACAGGGAACACCCCGCACAAGAGGTGCAATACCATCAGTTTCAACATGCGCATCCAACTCCTCTGACTGAATGTCAAACATTAATAAGACATTACCTTGCCTGGAGCCGGTCAGTATAATCCTCTTAAATAAATTTATGAGGATTCAAAATAAAGTTTGGAGTCCTTGCTGCATTTTAATTCCTTTTATTCCACCCCAATACAGCGGCTGCATTTAGGCGAGAAGCTTTGAAAGATATCTACCTGAGTCAGGTGTCCTCTTTCAACAGAGAGGGTTTTCACCTTTCCCCCTCATCACGCATGTCAACGTCTAAAGACGTCAACAATGAAGACTTTTTTGCTCCCCCCTTGTTTCTTTTCCAGTTAATGAGATAAGGGCATGTCTCAAAGAATTTGGGAGGACATGTTTGCATAAAGAATTTCTGAAGGAGTCTGAAGGAAGTCTTCAGGGGCGGGCGCTCAGTGCCAAAGCTGCATTGTTGTAACATCAGTCATGGAGTGAGAATCAGGGAAATCTCACAGGTGGTTTGTGGAGATGTCAGGGACAAGCTTCACAACACTGCTGGAGACACTCCCATCAGGCAGTATCATGCTCCCAACAGTGCAGGAGGTGAAAGTTCCATCATGCTGATTTGGAGAAAGTGGCATTTATCATGTCAGCTGATTTGTCAGGCAAATGTTTGTCTCATTTAAAAAATTTGGAAAGTCTGAACTAAATTCAAACGGTCTTGTTTCCATCCTTGATGTTGTGATGAAGCATCCGTGTCTGATTGATCTTATTGGTGCTGCGTCTGAACTGAATTCCAGCTAGAAGTTTGAGTGTTTTTCATTTGTTTGTTATCAGCTTTATATTAATTCAGGACGCACAACAGTTTTCATTTTGATTACAGCAAAAACAGTTTTTGGGACAATATAGAACTGTAACACCCGCTGTTTTTGTGTTTAACGGCTCAAACACTTTGTATTTCATAGACCAGTGAGGTGCAGCAAAAGGCGATGAAGCATTCGACACACGCAGAGTGTTTCTACATGTCCGCATTTACCAATAAACAGCTTGCGATGTTTCTGACTTTTTGGTTGCAGAGAGGTTTTTCTACTGAAGTTTTGCATGAAGTCTGGCGTTGTTTTTATCATGGATGAGTAACTTTTCTCTGAATTGCTGTTGTTTGGCGCACACATCTGCAGCTACTCAACCACAGAAAAATATGGCAAAAATAGGGAAATTTGGGCACAATGAACAAATTCTAGTGTATGTTTGAGTGATGTTTTCATGTGAATTAAAGTATGATTCATTAGTAGCCATCCTAGTGATCTAAAAGATCTGTTTAGATGCATAAAGCATGTAAAACCTGTTCTCTGGTTTTAGATTTTTATAACAAAGCTTCCTATGATTTGAGCATGTTGCCTGTTTGGTTGTTGTTGAGATGTCCCCATGCTCCTGTTTGTCCTGCTGTTTATTCACCTGGCAGGAGGTGATCTTAGAGATTCGGTTAGAAGATGAATCCCCCCCCCAAAAAAGGAGTTTTAGTTGAAGCAGAAAGGGAGGAGGCAGCTGGATGCTCATGTGAGAGCTGTTGCAGACATCTCACCTACTGCTTGAGTGTTTGATTTAACAGTTTTCCTCTGAAGCTGCTGCCTTTTGTTACAGTGTGAACACCTTTATTATCACTGTACATATGAAAACATATTTTTGAAGTTAAAAAATATCAGCAATTAATAGACTAAATTCCTTTCTCCTCCTATGATTTCCACCTTTGTAAGCACTACTCACTGATTGTCCCATTTTGTAATTCAAAAGAAATACATTTCATATGTTCATAAAATCTAATTAGAACAGAAATCAAGCAAATTTATTATCCAGAAAATTAAGACATGAGCAGATTTGAATTTTAATAATTAAATGTTTCATTTCATTTATCCGGTTTTCTCACAAATAATTAAATCTCTGAATTAACTTCAATAAATAAGTCAGTTCTTAAGCCATTCATCAATAATCTATTATAGTTGGAGTGTTATTAAAAACCTCATTCAAATTACCCTTAAGATGAATCATTGTAAAAAAAAAATTAAGATAATACAAATAAGCAGTTTAAACACTGATATTTAAACAATTAATGCATCATTCAAACTGAAAAGACAAAGGGTGGAATTTCACATAAATCCACCAAAATCTCTTTGTTACATCAAATTTATTTAATTTCCTAGTCTCTTTAGATGCCTAAAACAAACATTATGAACAGCCAGATCATGTCAGATTGTAATAACACATTTGTTATATTTTAATTTAATTCAATTTGATTATTTAAATTAATTTAATAAAGAGGTGTATTTCCTTGGAGGGAAATTTCATGGAAGCTGCTGACCTGCTGATGCAGGTGTTTAGTTTTTATATTATGTTTGAGGTATTTCCTTTTCACATACCTGTAGAGCTTGTATATTTTTAAACTAGATTACTTTGGAAATGTTTTGTTTGGAAGAAAATAATCTTCACTGTCTTATCTTGTTCATTTTAGTTTCACTTTAAGGTTGATGGACATGTAGCCTAACTTGAAAACCTGAGAAACTGCCTCACATAATTACTGTTCTTTTAATGCACAGATTTGAACATTTAGTGTGTGTAAATATACTATAAAATAATGCACTATTTTTGCTATCTTTTTTGTACTTATAAAATAATGTAAAATTAATGCTCTTTATGTTTCAGCATTGGGAGTTCAGACAAATAAATAGAAACTAAACCTTTCATACTTGATTTAAAAAGCAGACCTGTTTAATTTGTCACCCTCCAAACAAACCAAGTAAAGCTGCTGCTGTCATTTCACAACTGTTTCAGCTTCGTCTGCCAAATTCCCCTCCGACACCTCTCCTTTCTCATGTGGGACATTTTTCTCAGCGACATGATTCCCATCTTTATGTCGGTAAAAAATGAAGAAAAAAATACACAGCCACTCTTATCATCGGCGGACACCCGGGGTGTCTCCTGCCCGTCACTGCTCGGTAAAACGGTGGTTAAAAGTGTGAAAGGTGCGGTGATGATGAGTCACCGGTCCTCACTGCAAAAAGTGACCATCCTTGCTCTTTTATTCGCGTCTTTAGATCTTATTATTAATCAAAATACAACGGTAAAAATACACACGCAGGGGTTAATGATTTAGCTTATTTTAAATGAGAAAAATTCGAGGATTTTCTGGAATAATCAGTCAGTAAAAAAAAAAAAATCTTGATAAAGGAAAATCCCTCCTCTCGTTTCCAAGAAATAATGCTGTGTGATAAGCTGCAGAGAAGTAGGTTTCACCCGTGTTCTCTGACTGATTTTATTATATATACATATTTTATCAAAGAAAATAACATTTAAAATCTCGAAAATGTATAAAATAATTTGTCCCGACGGATATTTTTTACAGTGTGCAGCGCAGGAACTTCACCAAACTTTTCAAACGTAACTTTTTATTCACTGTTGCCTTTTCGCTTTACACTTACATGTAGTCTATAGTGTCAGAGCTTGTTTCTAACCTGTGGGGGTGTGTTCCGATTTTATTGTAGTATGGTAATTGAATGCTTCCGGGGACAAAATGCGCTGTTGCTGCTGCTTGTCATCTGTCTCAGAGGAGCCGCTGGCGTCACTGTTCCGCTGCATGAGCTGCAGAAAAACAAACGTACTAATAAGTGTGTTAATACAGAAGTATGTCTTCACAAGTGAATTTACTATAATGTCTCATCATGGGGAACGAGCCATATTTCATATTGTTTTAGAAAGGTGTCTTAAAGATATTGTCAGCCTTGTTTTTAGATTTTACATGATGAAAAAACACCATTAAACTGTAAATTTTCTATTTTAAAAAGCTGGAGTTTAACTCATCTCGACTCCTTTTTTTCGCTTTGAAAAAAAGGAAACATGATTATATGATTCGGTATGTTCTTATGGACAAGTAGTGCTTTCTGTTTATTATGATGTTGAATAAACTTTATAGATACATTTTCTTTTATCTGGGTTATTTGTTTTAAATTACTCACCTGCTTGTAACAAAAGTGACCCTTACATTAGCTTGTGATGAAATGCTGGAGATGGTGGCTCTGAGATGCGTAATTGCGCATCCCACTATGTTGGAGGCAGCTGATGGTGCTGCTGGATGTGGAGGAAGGATTTGGAGCACCTGCCTCTCTACCGCAGCACCGCGTTTCAGCCACGGTTAATTCAGTTTATCCTCTTAAAACTCCGATCAAAAATAGCACATCTCTGAGGTTGGATTATTCAAAATGATTTTTTAGCCCACTGTGCATCAAAATAGAAACATAAAAGTAGAAAATGTAATAAACAATTTAATGCATAGAGTGTGTTTTCCGACGGAAAGCACCTGACTTTAAGGATGAAATTATTTCGATTTTTTTCTCATACTAAAGTCAAAGTTTCATCATTTAATTATATTTTATTTTTTAATCATTGGGACTTTTGTTGAGTTATCTCATTCTTTCTTGTTTCAAAATACTTGTGTTTAGAATAGTCATCAATTACCCAGGATGCACTGGAGGAGAAGATGTGTCGCAAAGTTTCTCTCCTCTTCTGTTTTTTAAACACTTCATATGAGACTAAATGAATGTAAAGACTGAGTCGCAAACTCTTTTTCAACTTCAGCTCCACATGATGATGAATCAAGACAGTCTTGTGCGTATTTTAGCAGCAGTGACATCCTTTAATGGGTGAGACTGACAGATGACCAGAAGTATGGAGGGAGGGAGAGAGAAAGAGAGAGAGAGAGAGAGAGAGAGAGAGAGAGTATAGAAGAATCTGCCCAGTAACAATCGCACAGCCTCGGTCGAGCGCTGAGGAACTATTGGCTATGCAAATAGACACACAGGGAGGAGGAAACAACTTAGACTGGAAAAAAAACTTTAAAGAGACATTTCCCCCACTTTTCTCACAAGCATTGCTATATAGCCAACAAGCTTCGGATGGAAATTAACAGCTCTGAGGACTTTACAGTCCCCAGTCCTGCCCTGATGCACCAAAGTCTCGTTTCATTCAAAGACTCACTCTTTGAAGTTGACTAAGAATAGGAGGGGGATTAACATATTTACCCATGCAGATTCTCTTTGTGACTGTATGTGAGGCTAAATCATTTGGCAGTCATTTTTTTTAATTATCTGCTCTATGACACTCTCAGCTTGGTTTCCACCTGCTTGTTTTTTTGGGTTTTTTTTTTGGTTTTGTTTTGTTTTGTTTTATTTTTTTTTTAAATTATCAAGCTTTAACAAGGCAATAATAATAATAATAATAATAATAATAATTTATAACAGAAGTTAAGTTTGTTGGATAATATTTGGGCTTAGCAAAACCAGTGACTCTAATCTCTGTTTTATCTTTAACAGAAGATTATGCAAAAAAAAAAAAAAAAAAAAAAAAGTCAACGCTGCTTCACATTTCCTAGAAAGCTATCTCAAACCGCGAGCAGTTTATGACTGCTATGAATTAAATATCGTGTGTGTGTGTGTGTGTGTGTGTGTGAGTTGGGGGGGGGGGGGGGGGGTTGTCATGTGCGCGAGCCTGTGCGCGCGCACTCGCCGCTGTAAGTTAACACGCAGTGTTACAGTATCACAGTATCTACATGCGTCATGCTTCGCGCTGAGGTTCACTGAGTCCATTTGAATAAGCTGGCAGAAAGTTCAGAAGAAAGCAACAGAATTAGTCAGGGGGTTTGTTTGTTGTTGTTTTTTCTTCCCTTTTTAATCCAAATACAATAATAACCAAAAAATTTCACAACTTGCCGGACTTTACCTAGTAAAGTTATTTCTCATGGCTTTTATGCTGAAAGTGTGCGTTACAATAGTGCCATACAAGACGTCCACTGCCTGTCAATCTGCAACTGTCCTATACGATAAAAGGGAAAATCCCCCCAAAATGATCTTTTAAAAAATTAGGTTGCCCTGCCAGTATACCCTCTGTAATAGGATCACAGGGCACAAACATAAAGAAATACATCTATTCCAATCCAGAAACACACTTCTTTTACCTGAAAGCATCATGTTCTCATTAAACATCCACCAGTCACATACTTAAATAAACACAATTAGTTTATAGAATTTGCTAACATCAGCCTATAACTGTCGGTAAATGTGGATAAATCTGTTTAAATCCAAGTTAGGGTGGATTTATTCAGCACCAGTAAAGTTAAACTTGATTGTTGTGCATCTACTTTTTGGAAAGTTTTGTAAATGTTAAAGTTTGCAGAAAGTGGCAGGATATAAGAAAGCGAGACTGGAGTGCAGCATGTCACTTCTGGTCTATACAGAGGTTTTGAAGTGAATTGCGTCAGTGGCGCACGCAGGGCAGGCTTGAAATGCGCCTGATCTGGCCAGGCGGATGAAAGTAGTGGCGCACCGTGGGGAGAGAGGAAAAAGTTCTCAACAAGGAGAGGCAGGACTACTCTTACGGAGCCCCTGCAGTCTCACTTTTTATGCCTCTAAAACACTTTCCCTGCCATCCCTTTGCATTTTTTTGTTCTGCAACGCCGTTTTTACGCTTCCGAGAGAGAAATACTACTTTTTTTTTTTAAGTGAAAGCACCAGCACCATGGAGCTGCTCTGCCTCGAAATGGACACCATCATACGAGCTCGTCCCGATCCGAACCTCCTGTGCGATGACAGAGTCCTGCAGAGCTTGCTGACCATAGAGGAGAGGTTTCTACCCCAATATTCCTATTTCAAAGGCGTCCAGAAAGATATTCAGCCCTTTATGAGGAGGATGGTCGCGACTTGGATGTTGGAGGTATAGCGAAACACCGAGTGCTGACAAGTCTTATTATTTCCGACTTTAAAGCCTCCCGGTGTCTTCGTTACTGCTTTACTGAGCGCTGTTTGCAATTTTTTGGACAGTAGATAAGACTTCTGGTTCTCAGTTCCGACTGCTTATTCCTCATATTAACCAAATGCGTCGCTTTCTGTCATTTCTTACCATTTTTAAAGTACGCTCACGAACACTGTGTTTGTGAATGTGTGATATCGGTGACACCGGAGGATTTCTCCGATATGCCTCGCGTGTTGTCTGCACGAGCTGCCCGTTGATTCTTTAATGTTATTATTTTAGATAGCCTGAATATTTCCATGCACACGTATGCACTCCCCGATGCAATGCTGCCCTGCGCTCCTCTATCGCCATGTTGGTTTTTTACAGGAGCGCTTGTGCTTTTTAAGAGGACTTTACAGTGCCATAAACGCAATAACAGCGGTTAAAACCCATCAGCAATGACAGAGGAGGGTCTTTTGTGTCCGCTCAATATAGGAATGATGTGAAAAAGCATTGCAAACACTTAAAGTATCTATTTTAAATGTCGGAAGGGGCGAGGGCCTTATCTGTTCTGTCGGTCTTCCCCCCGTCGCAATGCCTCTCTCTGGAATTATGTTCGATTTTTAACACCACGTCAAATATTTCTCGTCAACACCCATTTGTAAACAAACTCGAGCCCTTTAGCTTTATTTTCATGTAATTATTATCAGGATCCGACCCAGTGGGGATTTTTTATTAATTTTTGAAATAAATATATCGGGTCGCCGGTGACGCACATCAGACCAACCTCTTGCTACTCTCCTTTTATTTTGACGTTTTATTGGTATAGATCGCGTATATATTTGGATATGAATTGTCGGGTCTGATACGGAAGACCCTCCTGAACATTATGGTGCGAAGAAAATCGCTCTAGACAATTTATTTATATTTTTAATTATTTTATGAAAATATGACGAATGAAAAAAAACTGTTTCCGTGTGCTGCGCTGTCGGGGTGGTTTTTTGGCTCGGCTGATTGTGACTTGAATTCATTTCTTAGTGAATGAACTGCAGGAATGCGACCCTATTGACAGTATATATCCGACACTTATTTCATTCTTTGTAAAATAATCTATTTCGAATTAATTTATGATGTCGCAACCGATTGGGGCTGGGCGCAAATTCTTGGCCGGGCCCCAACTATGTGTGTCATTGAATTTATATGTGCTCTTTATGTGATTACACTTTTGTTTCGTTTTATCATAAAAGTTTTATATACATTCACAAGAGCTGGGAAGAAAAAAACGTCAGGTCTGTACAGGGCGGGTTACTGATCCCAAATGCTGAACATTGCTGCTTTGTCTGCTGTCTCTTTTATTCAGGTTTGTGAGGAGCAGAAGTGCGAGGAAGAAGTTTTTCCCTTGGCCATGAACTACTTAGACAGATTTTTAGCCGTGGTACCCACCAAAAAGTGTAACTTGCAGCTGCTGGGAGCAGTGTGCATGTTTCTTGCATCCAAATTGAAAGAGACTCGTCCATTAACCGCAGAGAAGCTTTGCATCTACACAGATAACTCCATCAGACCTCAAGAGCTGCTGGTAAGCAACAGTTGGTTTAACACATTTCACTAAAAAAAATTCACGGTGACACCTCTGAGGGTTCATGTCATCATCAGCTGGTTAAAGCCAGACACAGCCTCATTCTATATGTGTTTCTGTATCATGTTTGCTTTGGGTTTTATTGAAGTTGTTTCAAGATAGTAATTCACTTAAAATTTGTTAATCCATCCATCTACACTTAATACCAGGGTTGTTCTCATTTCATACATCCAACCTCCACATTGGATGGCGCCATCATCAAAGGTGCATGAAAAGCAACAAAAAAAAAAAAAAAAAAAAAAAGCTTCACAGCCGAATTGTTTCACAATGGCTCTCTTTACTGTACAAGACCCTCTGGGCTTTACAGTATCCATCCAGCCTGTGCAGTGGTCTCCATCGCCATCTAGTGGCAGATATTTGCACAGAGCAACGAGGTCAACTTGAACTCCAGCCAAAGTTCTGACTCTGTTCCTGTCAGCTAGAGAGGGAGAGACACAGAGAAATTCAAGTTTGCCTTTTACAGTTCAGCTTCCATCCAAAAATAACCATGGATGCACACATTTCTGATATTATGTCATGCTGCGCTATTTCTGATCCTTGCACATTTTTTAAAGATGAAATGTAGCTCACAGTCACTCTGATATATATAAGTGATGATGCAGGGAGTGAAAAAAATCCTCTGTGTGCTATATTTGATTAGGCCTCTTTGGCTTGATTATATCAGCTGCCTTCACCAGCGAGAAACCAATTAATTAACTCAGTTTCACATCAGATAAGTGTTTCCCCACTGCTCTGTGGTGCTACATAAACATTCCTCAGTAAACAACAGCCAATCCCACCCATGTTGTGAAAGAGGCCACATATTATGATTCAGACGTGGCTGATGTTTGTAGGCCTGCCTCGCTGCCTGACTGGCGGCTCCACTCGCGAGCTGATTGCTGCAGGATATTTAAGTTCCTCGTGAGCTGTTGTCGGTTCCTGGTCATTTTATTTTATTGAATGTATTTCCTGCGTGGGAATATTGTGTCAGATTTATTTATGATGGTCCACATGAAAAGTAAACAGAATGTTCATTAAGACTTTAAAAACTGCTGTGCCAGTGGACTCATGTAAAACAATACGTCATGCTGCACTTTACAAGAAAGCATCCTACCTTCATGTTCAGTCTGAGGACAAAGCCCTCAGTCCTTGAACTGGTTTGCTGGTTTCCTCTTCTCACTGTTTCTGTATAAGGCAGTATTTTGGCTGACATGCAGATACAGGAAACAGAGATCAGCTGCTCGGGCATGTGATCGTTTTTTTGTCCTTCTCTTTGGTAACAGTTTCTTGTAAAGGGAACCGCAATGTTACAAAGAAGGTGTGACCAGAGGAAGGCAGTAGCAGAAGGAAGTGGGTGCCTGCCTGCCTGCCACTCTGTCAGCACAGAGTCTGTGTTGCAAGGTTTGTCATAGCCTTTGCTGTAGACTTGAATCTTGTTCAGTGGCACTGATGGAAGAGGCTTTTTGAAGGGCAGGAGGCAGCCATGTTGCAAGCGATCAACACGGCTGGGCCCTATAATTTGCATATGATCAAATAATTGGATCTCTAAGCAGGCAGAGGGTGATACCTTTAACCTTTTAGCCAGAGGTGCTTTTATTTTCTCATTTCCTCCCACTTGAGTAACTGTGGGAAGAAACAAAATCCTCTTTTTTTGTTTGGTTGTTGTGTTGCTGTTGTTTGTTTTGTTTTGTTTTTTAAATAGCCTTTCCTTTCTGCTATCCATGTCCGTCACATCAAGGAGATCTAAAGAGCATTTTGATTAGAAAATTGCAGCTGGTAGCAGAGTAAGTGGCAGCCATGTTGAATTGTCTCATGACCGGCTCCATGTGCTCTCTCTCTTTTTTACTGAAAAGGAAAATGAGGAGCATCCATGGTCCCGGTCACAAGGCTGCAATCCGGAACCAAACCACAAAATTTTTTCCCAAATTAGTCACAAACTCTTCCGTTAATCACCTCCTTTTCTAGGAAGTGAAAGTAACAATACACCCTAAGAGAAGAGAACACCACACCTAGTGTCCCCACCAACCCACACACAGATTACAGATACTCTAAGCCCGAACAGCGTGCGAAACATATTCCCAAGAGATCCACATTAACATAAAGTACAGAGAATTTAATTCTGATGATACAGAAAGGTGTTCAAAGCTTTTTACGTTAAACACTGCCAAAGTTTTATGTTTCCTGTGAGGTCTTTAACTATATTTGGCACTTAAAATAGTTCATATGATTAATAATGTCAGCTGAAAGGGTGAATTTATTGAGAAGAACCAAAGGACTCCAACAGAATTGGCTGCAAAATGCAATAAAGAAAAATAACCCCATTACCTGTTGCAACAGACAACGAAGAGTTTAAATCGTTTAAATGATAAATGCAATGAGATAAGATGAAATAATGAAACACTATTTAACTTTATAACATAACACAGATTTATTGCTGGTGCTGCTCGACAAGCATAGCCTTCCTATCCAATTTCTCTCTGCACACACGCGCGCACGCACACACACATACACTCACACAACACAGTAGAGCCTCTGGTGGGCCTCTTTAGGAAAGTCCCCAGATGCCAGACAGACAGACAGGGAGGGAGACAGTGTTGTGAGGTCACCTGGGTTGGTGGCGCTGTGCTGGTGTTTCTTTGTCCCAGGCCCGGTCAAGCAGAGACTAATGTAATAACAATAATGCTTAACCTCCACACTTTAATGTACGGGGCCGGCGGGGTTCACAGAGGGGCAGTCACTCACTATAGGCTGCAGTGTAACTGGCTTTAATTGCAGTCTAAACTGCTACAGTATATGTGGTTGTACTTTGTGTCACACTGACTTTCTCAGTCTTTCTCAATATGGGTTATGTCTCTCTGTCTCTCTTTCCAGGAATGGGAACTGGTGGTGTTGGGGAAGTTGAAGTGGAACTTGGCAGCAGTAACGCCGAACGACTTCATCGAGCACATTGTGAGGAGGCTGCCACTGCCCGAGGATAAGCTGGCACTTATACGCAAACATGTCCAGACCTTCATCGCCCTCTGTGCCACAGGTAGGACACAATAGCAGCTCATGTTGCACAAATTTAATGTCCTGTATAATTCAAGGACTAATAAATTGCAAAAACTTATCTAAGAGATGACCATGCACAGTGCGACATCATCTCAATATCCTATCTTTTTTTTTTAAATTTCTTTCTGGTGTTGCAAGTGACAGCGATCGTGGATAAGCTGCCAAGTCAAACCAAGCGGATCTTGCATCAACACACTTTCTCGTGTTGCAAAATGTCTTGATCTGCACATTCTTCTTCCAGCGCCGTATCAAAGCCCTCCTCTCTCAATAACATGCGGTAACAGCTCTGTTCAGAGGTGTGCTGTGGGCCAGTCCCGGCCCGCCGTGACTTAAGTGAGATGCATTGCCTCCAATGGGAAAGTATTCTGCAGAAGAAAAGCATGTGTCATGGAAGACATTTCAGCATTAGACTCTTAGGTCTGACATCCATCATTTGTCTTCTCCCAGGCTGGTATGTGGTCATGTTTTAGAGGCATATCAGTGACTTCCTGAGAATCCAGTAACACTTCAAAGCGGTTTTAGCCCGATTGAGGGGCATTCCCATGTCGCACAGGGTCGAGAAGAGGAATGGACAGGGGTGGAGGCAGGCAGGCCATTGTCTATCTGCTCTTGAGGTGGAATTGTTCTCTCAAGATCAAACATCCAACGAGTTGTGGGAGGGACAGGGAGCCTTTGACATGATCTGAAGAGACAGAGAAGATGCAGGAGGGAGCAGGGGAGTTTGGGAAAGCCAGAGGAGTGTATTGTTTTTGCACTGCCAATTCTAAGGCATGTCATGTTTTCATATCTCTTTCCCCTGCCGCCTTCCTTCCCTATTTCTCTCCCCCCTAACTTCTCACGCCTCCCCACCCTACAGCTGGAGGACATGATAGCTTTCCCATGTTGAGATTCTCCGTAGGGCAGGTTTCTCCTGTTTGCGTCACCTCAAAATCTTTATTGAAAGCTACAAAAGAGGCATGGCTAGACATAGGAAAGTAGCACTTTTAGGTGTCATAAACACCCTCAAGGATTTATCTTAAATTATCTTTAAATTGCACAATTCACCCACAGTGAAGCTGTTTGGCACTCCTTTGTTTCTCACTTTCTGGTTGACCCCCACCACCACCACCAGCTTCCTTTTCTGCAGGCCTCAAACAGGAATGCTAACTACACCCCCTCATGGGAAACAGCTCCCTGTGCTGACATCATTCAGAGGAGTGTGTGTATAGTTAGATGAATAGATACAAGGGAGGTGACAGGTATTTACAACATAAAGTGATGGAATCCCCTGCACCGATTGTGCAATGGATATGGTAGGGTGGGAAAATTGTTTGCAACAAAAGTTCATGTTTTGCAAAGTTTTTGGAGAAGAAACGCCCGTTTCCTCACTTTCTCTGCATCTCCATTTGCTTCACTCTCTCTTACTCTCTTCCTCTCCTTCTTTCACCCCTTGTTTTTTGCCAGCGGATTAATGTGTGGAATGACAGTGTGTCAGTGATCGGACCTATTCCCAAAGCAACATTGTGAAAGACTCAGCATGCACTTTGTCCTTAATTGCTTCAATGAGGCAGTGGAAATAAATTTACGAGCCTCCCGGAGTCGTCCTCCTGACATTGTGTTTTAGGAGAGAGACTTTCTGGAGATAGCTCTGGATTAGCAACAGGCCGTTTATCTGTGCATGCTCTCCGCAGACTTGTATCCAGGCAAACAGAGAGCAAGGGCAAGACGGAGAAAGAGCGAGTGCGAGTGAGTCAACAATTTGGTGCATCTGAAGATCTCTGGGAATCCGAAACCCCATTTGTGGAACGTTCCCAGCCGTAAATCTTTGGGTTATCTGATGAGAATCCTCCTTCAGACGTAGTCTGAGCGGAGCTGAGAAGGTGAAGACGCAGCAGAAGGAGGAGATCTCTCAGGAGGATTTACATTTGCAAGACAGCTGACAACGGGTCACCTGTGGCCTTCCTATTTCATACAGTCTCATTCAGCCCACCGCCAACCACTACTCCCACCACTGCTGCCCCTATACTGAAAAAGAAAACATGCATAAAACCAAGGCTCTCTGTTTTCAAGGGAACAAGAGCGAGAAGAGGAGAAGTGGAGAATAAGGCCTCTCATTCCTAATGGCTCCTCTCTTTTGATGAAACAGTTCCGTTCGGGCCACTCGGTGGGATTTTGTCAGGTGGCGCAGGCTGGCTCTGTATTAATTAATAACATTGGCTGGTCCATTCAGGACTATGCAAATGGCTCAGGAGCTCAGCTAGAGGCTGGGAGAAAGGAGACAAAAGGCTTGGCCCTTACATTTCATATGCAGAGCCATGCGAGGGTCAGCACTGCGGGGCCACTTGATAGGAAACACCAGCGTTTCCCTGAGGCAGGCTGCCGGATAATAGCCCAGAAACAAGCTCATTAAGGGAGATTATGAACCTCCATTCCTCCACACAGACACCAAGCACTCCGAGTTTCCTCTTCTATTCTTATTCAATTGAGGTAAAGTGGGAGAATGGACGGGGTGCATGGGGCAGACAGATGCACCCCAACCTGTCTGCTGCGGTTATTGAGCTCCGTCTTCTTGCCATGTTGGCAGGGATTATGGCCAATTTTTTTTAATACCAACTCCAATAGCCCTCTCTGTAATGGTATGCATGGAATGGTGACAATAGTCATAGAGGTTGATCAAAAGAAAATTCTGGATCAGGGCCAACACTGCTGTCCAAGAGAGTCAATTGTCCCAGAGGACACAATGAAGATTTTGCTACAAGTTGGGATGTAAATAACGAGCGATTTAAGTCACTGAGTATACTCGCTCTCTTATCTCAGAATAGTATTTGATGACTATTTTTCTAGCGTGTTAAAGTGTCTTTGGACTGTGTGAAGTAACTTGATGATTAACTGGTTAGAGACAAACTAATGATTCACTAGCTAACAAACACGAGAGAAGTTAAGCTTTGCTGCATGGGTTCACATTTCCTCTTGTATAACATCCCTTTTTACCATAGTTGTAGCAAAGCTGCACCTTTGATTCAACTATGACAGAACCTGCGCATTTGTATCAAAGGTGCAGCTTTGCTACAACTATGGTAAAAAAAATGATCTTATATATGTTTGTTAGTCATCACAAGGCAATTTACACAACTTCAAACAAGGCCATTGAAATTGATCTCTTTGAATATCCCTCCTTTTACACGCACCAAACACACACGTTCAGGAGGGGTCATAGCACAACCACAGTATGACCCCTGTGGAGCAATTTTGGCATTTGGTGCCTTGCTCAAAGGTGCTCCAGCAGTGCCCAGGAGTGACAGATCCTTGGCTGCCAGTGCACACTCCATATTTGGTCCGTACGGGGACTTGAACCAGAGACCCTGTGGTTCCCAAGCCAAGTACCCAGAGACTGCGCTACTGCCGCCCCCACTTTCAAAACATGAAAGTAGCTGAGGACTTTTTGAAGAAGAAAAAGAAGAACAGGAAGAAGAAGATAAGAAAAGAAAGATACTTCCTCCTTGCATCGACGCAAAAAAAGCCAAAAATTGATGCATAAAAATGAACCAGAATGCAGGGAAAGTGTTTGATGCTGATGGAGGACCCCAAAGCCCCAGTTTCATACATGTTGGTCTGCACGCTGCAGAAGTTTAGTTTGTTAAACAGCTTCTTACCCTAAAGAAAGTTGGAGGATGTGTTTATATACACTTTCTCTGCTGTATTTTATTTTTTTCAATAACGCAGATGTGCACAGACGATCATCAATCTATCCAAAGCTGTCGTCAGAGCCTGATTTGTCTGTATCCTACACCAAACTGTGGGCTTCATTTTCTTGAGTTTTTTTCCGTACAGGAAGAGATCCACTGTAGGTAAATCTGCCAATTTTTATGCAACAGTGACCAGTCTAATATTGTCAGATGATTCACAAGTCCTCTTTTCATCTAAGCTGCAAAGTCTCACTGGTCAGAAGCAGGAATGCTTCTTGTAGCTTCCTTTCCAAGTGGCTGCTGCTGCACGGAGAATCCCCTCCAGGCTCAGCGCCGCATTCTAGAGATGAATGATTCATCTCAGATGTGGTCAATGAAATGGTCTTTACTGGTGTTTGTTTACATAAAAACCTCCCTTCATGTCTGATGACTCAGAACCCTAACAAATTAGCTACCTCCTCCAACAAATTATCATCTCTCCACATGCTCCTGTGATGTGAGGAATCATATCCGGTCCGGCTGCACCGTCGACACATGGAGCAGGAGGGAGCTTCCTGACAGTATGCGCCTAAAAATGTGACACACAGAATGAATCATCGAGTGGCATGTCCTGAGTTCCCCCCACTCACCTCGCTGGTGTAATCAGCACCACACTGTAAATACCGTGGCCAGCTGAGTCACAACAGAAACACAAAGACAGAGATTTTTGCTTTGGAGGCTGCAATTATCCCACCAGAAGGATTTAGAAATCAAAATGTTTCTAAGCTTACATGTTTACCTTGGAGGTCACGCTAACCACAAAGACTAATATTTGTGATTTGAAGTAAATTAAATTTTAGTGGCAGCTGGTTTGACCTGGACATTTGTGTCAGGACACCAGAGTATCTCTCAGTCTTTCTCTTCCTCCAACTTTTTTTCTGATTTGCTGAAGCTTTATTACTTCAGCTACGTCTCTAATCTTGACCAAATCATATCAGATACAAAGAGAGAAAGAGAGAAAATTTGTGAATATTTAAGCCACAGGCACAAATACAGTTACAGATTCATGCTCTTCCAATGTGGAGAAATGTGAACTCTCCTCGCATCCCAACTTTGATCTGATCAAAATCTGTATGCTCCTCATCGCTGACATTGCCAGCGCCTCAAGGCTGCAGCTGTGACAGTGAAGATGATAGTGCACGGCTGAAGAGGAGCGCTGTCACAGGATGCTGCAATTAAGGAGGAATTCTGTCTTCTGGCAAATGAGTGGGAATCACTGTTTGAGCAGGGTGCATGACTCAGACTCTCCCAAGTTTTGTTTTCTGTTTGTCTCCAGAGTGACAGTCTGGAACAAGAGGTAATGGAATATGACAGATAGCAGTATCAAGTTATTGTTTCTTAATCAGTGATTTCTCCCCTTGTTAGATGTGGAGGAGCTCCTCAAGCCCAGTTGGGTAGTTGTTGTTGTTTGTCTCACAGAGCCTCACTAGGTGTACCGTCTGAGTAGCTCTCCACAGACCTTGTTTTGACTACCAGGCCATGTTGCATTAGCGGTGAAACATACTGTCATGCCAATCCCAAAATGATGTTTGTTTTTGGCCTTAATCAGTCAACAGGCCCGGGGTCCTCGTAATGCTACTCCTTTAATAAACAAGGTCAATAAGCGCTACATGTATGGAATACAAGACCCTGATTTATAGCGCTGGAAAGAGAGGGTGAGAAGGGGAGGGTTTTTTTTCTTTCTTCTTTTGGCTGTTGTTCAACTTTCCAACTTTAATTAATTTACAAGTTTAATGTGCAAACTGTGCATTGCAGCCACCCAAGAGGAGTGGGCCATGTAGGGCAGCAGACTGTGTGACCAGAGGCTTGGGGATGAAGTTTCAGGGGGTAGGAACACGGAGGAATGGAGATGAGGGGGCACAGGGAGGAGAAAGGGCCATTGAAGGAGGTGAGAGGCGTGCAGACCAGGCCAGCCAGCCGCTGCTCACAGGGAGCTTTCCATCGCAGGCGTCCCCACTCAGCTACATACACTGTTTATCCTCAACATGAATATCAATGAGGGCCTCCTAAAATACGGCCATTCTTAGCCCCCCCCTCACATGCAGCAGCCACCAGGCCGGAGTGTCAGCCTGCATCGGCTGCACGCGCGCGTCCTTGTTCTGCTACAGACCTGTCTTGTCTTGAGTGCGAAAAATCAGCTTGCTGCCCACTGTCCGCCACTCAGCTCTCACACAAACCTATGTCTGTGCGTGTGTGCGTGTGTGTGTGTGTGTGTGTGTGTGTGTGTGTGCGTGTGTGTATGCATCTTTAAGCATGCAGGCATCAGTGTATTGTTCCTCGCCTTCGTCTCTGAGGTGTCTGCCTCCTTGCCTGTCAGGCTGCGCTCACTACACACGTACAGTAAATCCATGTATGCCTTTGTCCTTTTACCCCTCTATAGAAAGTTGCGCTCTTACAGCAGTGATGTAATGCTGAGGGGCTTTGTGTGCTCTTTCCTCTTGGCTCGAGGTAGCCTTTAATAAATCGCCCCTTGGCAGAGGCCCAGCGGCTAACACAGGGGTGTATAATAAGTTCATTTATTTGTCAACACTGAGCCCACAAGATGAGAAAGCGCCTGGCTGTGCATGTTAAAAAGGCAGTGAGGGGCTGCCTTTACAGCTATCAAAGGGACTACCTCTTTGATTCCAGATAAAAAAAAAAAAGAAGGAAGAAAAATCTCCTTCATGGCCATCGCACGCAGTTTGCTTTGCAATTGAATATGGCAATATGTTAATGTGCAGGCTGTTTCTATGCCCCCACTGCCCACTCCTCCAGCCCATAGGTGGCCCAGGAACAGAGGAATACTTGTGGGGCGGGGGGGTGGATGGGAGGCAGGAGGTGAGGGTCACTGGAGGGCAACTCTTTTCTTCTTCCAAAACCTCACAAGAGTCTGGACACAGACTTGAGAGTGATGTGCACCGACTTGTCTACCCCCTCTCCTCTCCCAACACCACCTTTCCTCCTTTTCTCCGTGTCGCCATTCCGTCCATCCCTCCTTCTTCATCTTCCTCCCCCCGTCGACCCCCTGTCCCCCCCTGTCCAGCCACACTCTTTGTCCGGCCTGTCTCTCTGAATTGGTATCAGCAGAGAGGGGATGGATGCTGTGTCTCTCAATTGGGTGAAATGAGGTGATGACTCTGGACAATGGCGTCACACTCTTCTGCCTTCCCTCTCGCAGGCCCGCCACTCTATTAATATGCTAAAAGATAGGAGGGCCGCCAATGCAAACCGCTGCCTGTTGTAGCAACAAAGACTGGGGCATGTGTGCCATTCACTGGCCCCATCTAAGCAGGCCATGTGTTGTCCAAAAAGAAAGGTAGAAGTTGAGCAAGACATAAAGAGAGAATAGAGAAAGGAGCGAGTGTGTGTGTGTGTGTGTGTGTGTGTGTGTGTGTGTGTGTGTGTGTGTGTGTGTGTGTGTGTGTGTGTGTGTGTGTGTGTGTGTGTTTGCGAAGAAAAAAACTCTCTCTCCCTGTCTGTCTCCCTCGCTCTCTCTCTCCCTGTATGCCAGTTGCCTTGCCTTTTCGGGCTTCTGGCCCGTTCACAAGCTGTCTCATTTGCATTATGAATGACAGTGAGGGGAGCTAACAAGGTTATTGGTCTTTGAGACGCACGCCTGTGACCACACGTGGAAAAAGGACCTACAGCAGTGAGCATTGGCAGAGGCACTGAGCCTCTTTATTCCTCCCTTTCCAAGCGCTATGGGGCTTTTTTCAGTGAGCACACGATTTACTCAGGAGATGGAAGAAAAGGGGCCGGGCTGGGGAAAGGGGGACCAGGGTGGGGGAGCGGGTGAGGGTGGTTGCTTTTCAGCTCCTTTACAAGCCAAGTGAACCCTCATTATCCAGGCCCCTGGTCATTAGTGAGCGCTGCGTTCAGACCTGGTGCAATAGAAGGATTATTTATTAGCTGACTGCTAGATTACCAAATCATATTGTCTCTGGGAGGGACGTATCTGTACCCTTTTTGTGGAGCATATGCATTGAAAAGTGCAATTTAGAAACTGCACCAGGTGAATAAAGAATCCAGTGTTAATCAACTGTTTTTCACCATTTATCCACTGGACTAAAGAGTTTAGCTCCTTGCTTAACGCAACAATAAACACCTCTTCGTGTCATTTACAAACTAATAGCACTGGAGGCACATTCAACTCAATTAGTGTTTCTTCCTCTGACAGATTTCAGATTCGCCATGTACCCTCCCTCCATGATTGCCACAGGAAGTGTGGGGGCAGCAATCTGCGGCCTGCAGCTGGATTCAGCTGACCAGTCACAGTGGGGCGACAGCCTGACAGACCTGCTGGCCAAAATCACAAACACAGAAGTGGTGAGTTTGTTTTCTACTCCTCTATCATGTCCACATTCATTGCAGCTTGATTATATATGTTGTTCGTTTTTTTCCCCCTAGAACTGAATTAAAACACTGAACTCCAGTTTGGTCTGGTTAGTCAGGTTGTAGCTAAGAGCTTGATATGTGTGTCTGGGAAATTTCGGGGGATGTTTTCATGAGTAACAATTAAAATTGGGGGAGTAAATATTGGTATCTGTGCCTAAGTCAGTAAGGTGTTCACTAGTACATCTTTTGCAATAAGTCTATGATTCAAAGCTGAATCAGCTGCTGCCATCATTTGAAGCTTTTCATCTCTTCGCTTAGTTGACATCTCCAGTGAAATGCCACAATTAACTCATCTTATTTCCACAGAAACACACAGTTTTACAATCAGTTACTGTTAACAAGCAGTCAGGGTGCTTTTCTCTACCAGACTTGCAATTTCTGAGGGAAAATATGCCTGTTATTCATGTCAGAAGTTAAGAAATGCCACATGTTTGTTGAAGTTGTGTGTTTGCAACAGACAGAAGTTGAAATGTTGAAATGTCACACTCAGATTTGGCTTCTTCACTGGGATTTGGCTTTCCATAAACCCATTTTGGGGTTTTTTTTTACTGCCAATATTTGTCATAAGACGAAAGAAATAAAAACAAACATCCAACTGAGAATGTCTTCATTAAAAGCAATCCTGAAGTAAAGTGCATCAGGTTTTTTTGCAGTCTTGTGTGGCATACACTTAACCAAAGTGAGTGGTGGCATGTTGCAGGTTTTCCTCTCCATCAGTCCGGTCAAGCTGCTCAGGGCCCCCTCACATAAAGAATCCTCTAAATCGAGCCAGGTTGAGAGCATATACAGTTTGCTCTGTCGCTGACAGGAATGCTGGCCAGGCCGTTGTGTTGCTGTCTGGGTACAGTGAATGTTGCGGTGGTGGGTGAGTTGAGTCCAAACACAGGCAGGGCTTCTACTGACTGTGAGATGCCTGGTTTTCATCATGCGGATGGGAGAGGGCTTCAGCTCCCTGTAGCTCACTGTCAGGCTGAGTAGGTGGGCATAGCCACAGAGGGGAGAGGCTGAGAGGTGATAAGTTAATTGAAGTTATTATTTATTAGTCCTTTTGGGGGAATTAGTCTTCTATATTTGACCCATTATAACTATTCAGGAGCATTGGGCAGCCTCAGCGCAGTGCCCAGGGACCAGCTCCAGGTCTGAGGCCACTGCTTTGGCAGAGTTACTCCTAATACCAAACATGATGAAAAGGGCTTTTAGTTAGTAATGACTCAAACATGAACATTTTTAGTTCATGTGTGCTCAGTGCACAGGGAGCAGATCAAAGGGTGTGACACAGATCCTGAGCCTCAGCTCTGGTATGTTCTGTCCCAAAAGGAGGCAAAGTAGGAGGAGGAGGTGGAAGAAAGCTGTTGAAGTGTGAAAAGACACTGAAGGGGGGGTGTCATGCCTCCCTCGCGACAATCAGCCCTCTCTCGTCTCCTCCTATGTTCCATAATGCAGCCCTGCTGGAAAGCATGGCTCCCTCTGGTGCGAGCTGTGTGAAGTCTCGCTCAGCAGCTGAGGAAAAACAAATAGCTGACCTCAGCAGCACAGGGCCTCAGTGTGTTTAGGCTGCGAGGTCTTAGACTTGAGGGAATTAAGTCGCTCTGTGTCTCTATGATCAACTCCTCACATTCCTCGATTTAGACAGGCCATGGCTTGCAGTAAACACAGGAGGCAAAGCAGAGGGCACCCTTCCTAATTCAACATATATGAGAGGCTTTAGTATAAACTGCTGAGAAGCTGCGCAAAACTAAACATAGAGTATATTTTGGTTTATAAAGTTACTTAAGACCTTACATCAGACTTGTGCACCACTTCTTATACAACATATAAAACACAGCCTTTAGTGGCTTTAGTGCTATTTACAGTTTTTCAGTGACTGAGCAGACTTTTAACACACAAAAAAAGAGGAAATGGAGATCATTGACCGTGTCATTTTAACACTCACCCTACCTTCTTTTCCCAAAAGCTCAACCACTTTATACGTCAATTCAATACCCAAGGGTCACCTCAAGCTCAGTTTCAACTGCAGTCATCAGGGTGGTGGTACAAACCTGAGTCTAAATGTGTACACACACTGTATTTGGTTTTGGCAGGCAGTGTAGAGGCTCGGCAAGATGGTAGAGCTGCGTCCTGTAGCTAGCCGGCTGAAGAGCCAGGCAAAATATGAAGGCAAAGCAAGTTTCGCCAACCTCTGCAGCTGCTGTTGCCAACAGCATCATGGCCAACGCCACCCCCCTGGCACTCTGCTGGCATCTGTGGTATCCAGAAGCTGTGGTTTTCCAGTGGAAATGTGATAGGGCCAAGTCACCATCTGGGGCTGCTGGAAGAATGTGTGTCGTCCCGCATACACCTGGTGTGGCCAAGAGGGGCACGCTGTTAGGGACAGTGGACGAGACTGTGTGCCTGAGAGCCAAACCATAATGTGCAGAGAGAAAATATGAAATGTGAGAAAGTGTTGATCAATTGTGTCTCCCCGAAACCATCAGGTCATCTCTAGGGATAAAAGAAAGCTGCAATATATGCTGCAACATAAAATTTAGACAAATAGTTGGAACATGAAGGGCAAGTGTGAAGAGCTTCTCTTTATTCTTGAATGTGAAAACAGGAAATAGAGGTTAGAGAAGTGCACGAGTTAAAGACCACTACTTCCTAGATTTTATCGTTTGGACTCGATTTCTCTCAGTCTTTCATTCATCTTTTTTTCAGTCAGGGTCACACACTAAGACACCGGAAACACTTTTTCCAGTTTTCATTCCTCTTTTTTTGATCACTCTGGTTTCCCTTGTGGCCAGAAATGGACGATGGATGGATGTGAAATTGAAATATGATTTTTCTGGGAGAGGAATTCAACAGCAGTGTGTGTTGGAGCCAGTGCTTGCAACAAAGATGCATTTATCAAGAAAGATTATCTCTATTAACACAGCCTGTGGCGTCACTGCTTGTGGTGTTTCGGCATGCAAGCTAAAGAAAGAGAAAGGTCACATTTTCTATTGTAACTTGTGGAAATTGAAGTCATGCGGTGACTCCTTATTTCCAGTGTCAGCCTCTGGATATTTTGTTTTAAGATTCCCTGAGATCTGTAGTGTGTGTCTGCCTGTGTGTTTGTTTCAGCTGTCTGACCACCAAGTCCTCCCAGAGTAGCTAACACTGTCTTGTGTGGTACAGTCAGCAGTTAAAACACATTCCACGGCTTCACACATTTCTTCCTTTTGGTTTTGTCTGTCTGCACGACTTCCCCCCTACCGCCAGTGTCACAAAGGCCGCCCAGGGATAATGTGCATGCCTTGATTTGTCAGAAAGACAGATTGTTGCAGAATGATGTATGTTTGGGGTGGGGCCGATGGAGGGCAGTAACAGCTAGGGAGGATCTGAGGTGGTTATGTGTTTTCCGGGTTGAGGCTGCAAAATAAGATGCTTCAGTATAGTGCTACCTCCCATGGCCAACTTATTCAGTGTTGTTGGCCCCCTCAGTATCCAAGTACCTAGAGCCTCTCTGAAAACAGTATTGGTGTTTCCAGTAGTCACACATTGAAGTCATTAAAGTTTCTCGAATAAAGCCCATGGGGCTTGGCATAGGATCCGAACTGCTGCTCTAAAGAGCAGCAGAGACGGGGGGGAGAATGTCTTTTAAGAAGTAAAGGCGTGCATTCTTGCGGTAAAACACAGGCAGTTCCTTTACATGTTCTTCGCTTTACTTAATTTTCTCACAGGAATAGAGATTTTATGACCAATGGGACACATGTTGGTGGGAAGATTTTGTGTGTGCGAGCATACACACGCCCATGTTAGTGGCCGGCCTCTGGAGGAGATTAAGGGACCGACGCTGGTCGGGTTTCCTCCACGTCAGACCCATTGCCGAGGGAAAGTGTTCTCCCAAAGGCACCCTGCCCAGATCAGTCCAACATCCTCAACATCAAATCATTTTTCATGGATTATGACCCAAAAAACTCTCTTGAGCTAGGGTCAATGCTGGAGAACTCAAATAAAAGGGATGTCAAGATTGGAATTACTTCATGCAGACTTCAGATATCAGCAAAATCCCTGTAGGCTGAGTCATTTTGTCAGTGGTGGTGTAATGTAATAGACTCCTTGGACTTCTTTTAAATTCTGCTTGCAAAGAAATCCTCCATAACACTGTACACTTGTCTAAAATGTCAACAAATCACCAGTCTTGAAAGTTGTGTCAGCGTCAAAACCTCTTGTAGTTTCCCGTCGACAACATGGTATGTCTCACCCTGCAATGTGTCTCACTGTTTGACCTTTGACATTATGACCTTTTGTCACTCACCCATGTGCATCTCCCGAAGAGCAATTCTGATGTGAGTGAGGCCTCAGTTCTCATTTCATCAAGGCCCAGCAGCACCAGAAGCTGTAATACGGGCTCAAACTGTGGCCCATCAGGTTTAAATTAGCTGTAAATTTCTAAAGAATGTTTCCCCCCGCTCCACAAGCGGTACACTTTCACCCATCCCTCCGGCCGTGGGGCGCTCTCAGTCATGTTTCCCACAGACGCCTGGTGCTTTGAGGCAGGGGGTCATGCAGGCGTGTGTGTGAGTGTGTGTGTGTGTGTAGCCCAAAGCAGGCAACTCTGCTGCAGTTGTGTTATAGTATTTCACCACCAGAGAGCAGTGTTGACACTCTTTGAGAGAAACTTTGAAATTAGTTTTTCCTGTTGCAGCAGTCTGCTCCTACTTCTGATATCTTTTGGTCTCCCAGTTTCTCACACAGACATGGTTTGACCTTTTTCTTATGCTCTTACTAACAACCTATTTAGCACCACTCTCTCTTTTTACCCTCCCCCACATCTCCCACTCCCTAATCAGTTGTTCTCTCTTTCTGCGCTGTGCTGTCCCCTCCGTCAACCCTCCATCAGGGAAGGATATGAGGGCTCAGCGCTGTTGAGAGGCTGCTCTCCCAGGTGGATTCTCAGATTGCCGCGGCGGCCTTTGATGGTGAAAGGCGAGCCGGCCAGGTCTCGGATGGATCCCCCGCAGGCAGGCAGGCAGGCACACAGACTGGCTCTCGTTAAAAAAGCACCACCTTTGTGTTCCCACAGGAGGTGGATGTAATTAACATAGCTTTAGTACTACCTGTGTTTTCAGCCCGCCGTTGTCAAGGCTACTTCTGTTTGGGTTTTGTGTGTGTTTGGGAATGGTGGAGGTGGTGGGATAGGTGGGTGGTTGGATGGGGGAGGCAGTGGTGTGCATGTACGGGGAGGCACATATGTGTGTGCGTGCACATGAGCACTATAGGGGTGGTGCTCAGTTCACAGCCCTGGTGGGCTGTTGTAATGCTTGGGTCTGGTCCGTGTCTGGGCTCAGCCTTGGCAGTAGCTGGAGCAGATAGAAAGTCGGTGGTCATTTAAAACCCCTGGCCTACGCTGCCCAGGGGCCCCTTTGCTGCCACACCAGGGGCCCTTGTTTCTCATGAAATGGCTATAATTTTCAGGTTTCTCTTGTTGCTCGTGATGATAGTTGCAGGGACCAGTTTCCCCACTGAGCAACTGTAATACCATATATCTATTGACTGGGACTGAACCACATGATGAAAGGCAGCTGGAAGACTTAGTTTCATTAAATACTGAGCAGATGAATGACTGTTCGACTCTCGTGTTGACAATATATGTGAGAATATTTGCTTAGGCCTCTGTGCTAAAAGACGTGTTGCTTCAGAACTTACCCTGGTGTAAAATCTTAAATCAGACAAATTCTTTTTTTTACTAAAGACTATCTTGCGATGGGATCACTCCAGACACTATCCAGCAATCAGTGACTTGTAGGTCTAGTGTGTAGGATTTAGGGGGATATATTGGCAGAAATTTAATATAATAAGTACATTTTCTTCTGTGTATAATCACCTGAAAAATAAGAATTGCTGTGTTTTCGTAAATTTAGAATGAGACATTTAAATTAACACAGGAGGCTTTTCCTTGTTTGTGGAGATCTCCATGTTTCACCACCATGTTGCTATCGAAGCCCAGAATGGAGAAATAAAACATGTGCTCTAAATAGGGCCATTTATTCACCATAGTTCGCAGACCCTCCACAACGAGAATGTCAGAAAAACACAGGGCTTTTTTTGTTAATGTTAAACTGCTTTATTCTGTATTTTTACCAGGTCTGTTTGTTTTGGAGAGGAGGAGACCTCTGTACATAGTTCAGCTCCTGGTAAAAACTTCCTAAACAATAAATACTAAAGGAATTCTAACTACGAGAAGTTTCAGCTGGTTGTAATCTGCAATACCCCAAATCTTACAGACTGCTCCTTTTAAACTAATGTCAGCCCGAGTGAAAAGTTAGGGGACCAATGGCCTCTTCCCTGTTTTTACTCCCCTACATCCTATGCTCTTTTTAAAATTTATTTTGATCTAAACTACACACCTACAAAGTTTCGTGACTGCCATGTCCACAGACAGACAGCAAACACCTTGCAAAGTACTGAAAACGGCTTCTGTGGTAGTGTCTGTTACAGTTGGTTTCACCAGAACCACATTTAGCCATTATGATACAGAAACTCACGAGGTTAAAAACAATACCTGTTGTTGCAACATTGTTGTAGCTGATCAAAAAGTTATTTGTTCTCATATAAAACTATAATGTCTTACTTTCTTTGAGTGACGAACTTCAGCAAATGTAATGAGATAATTCATGTTTTCAGAATTTTCAAGTGTCAAACAAGGCAAAAAAAGGGTGATCAATCTTCTACTATGTTAAAAACCTCCAGAAAATTAAACTGACATGATTTGATGAGAGGAACTTCCTACCCCCTGATAGCAGATTAAAATGTATGTGTTTTTACAGTTTTCCTTCTCTCTTGTTTTGCATTGCAGGATGTTCTCAAAGAGTGCCAGGAGCAGATTGAGCGTGTGTTGGTGAGCAGCCTGCGTGAGGGGCGGCAGCAGCAGCAGCAGCAGCAGACACAAAGAGGCACCAGCGGGAAAGGCCTGGATGAGCTGGATCAATCCGCCACCCCAACAGACGTCCGCGATATCAACTTGTGAACCACCAGAGGACGTCATTGCACAGGATTTACAACAACAACAACAACAAAAAAGCATCATGAAAAAAACCCTCAATTTTCTTAAAAGCAGAAAAAAAGAACAAAAGAACAAAAATGTCAAAAACACAAGCCCTTTAAAAGAAAAAGAACAATGCTTGCTAGTTTTTTTTGTAGATTTTCTGTTCTTCAAGTTTGAAAAAAAAAAAAAACACCTGCCCACAAAATAGATTTTCTATGATGTTCTAGTCTAAAAGCAACAAATTTGATACAAGATGAAGCTCTGTTGTGCCTTGGATATACAGAAGGGAAGCCAATCATATTTGCATTCTGCCTTTGATTGTATAGTATGATCTTTAAGTTATATTTTAACCATAGCTTGATAATGAGGCTGTTATGGTAGAAGTTTTGGAAACCGTTCAGAAAGTGCATACATGGGAACACAGTGGGGCTTAAGGATTTTTTTCTTTCTGTTTTGTTTAGTATGAGTATTATCACTATTACATTCGTGGCTGGTATAAAAGAGAACAAGAGCTCCTCGAGCATCAAATGAAACAGACAGACGGAAGCCGTGAGAACATTATGCTAAAAGCTGGTAGGTCCCAAATCCAGGGAAGAGACGGGATGATAATAATTATTAGTAGTATTAGTAATTATTATTATTAATATTATTATTGGACATATTTTGGAACTCAGTAGTAGAGATCAATAAGCTCCTTTTGTCAGGCTGCTTGTAAGTGTGTCAGTGTGTTGATGCAGTCTGCATGTGTGTGTGTGTGTGTGTGTGTGTGTTTGTGAGTATGCATGCATGCCTGTGTGTGTGTGTGTGTGTGTGTGTGCAGTGTGTGCAGTGTGAATGCTACATGTGATCCTGTATCTATATTAGCAGTGTGCTTTCTATGGTGTGAGGCAGTCGTAGACTTAATGTTAAAAGGCAATAGAGCGAGCGAAGGTTACACACACTTTGTCCATCAGCATATTAGGGCATCTATGCGATATCACTGCCATCAAGCATTAACAATGTATCATGGTTCGTTGTTGGCCAACAATGAACTCATGTGCATGCACTATGAGTGAGACAGAAAAAGATTTAGCAAAAGAGGACATAAGTGAAGGGACTTTCACTTAGAGCCCCTTATCTTTCTAAGAGCATTTTTTTCCTGAGGTGTGTCGCGATAGACTCAGAGGTCATGTGAGGTGATTGTTTATTACTGCCATTCTGTAAATGAAAAATTACAGATACTTCATTCTCTTTCACATTGTTACAATATGATGTGTCTTTAATTGTGAAAGGCTGCTTTGAGTCTGGATGGAGTAGTAATGACCTCCCACATGTACAAACAGGAGAGGACGATGTCTTGAAGAAAGTAATGCTGGAGGACGTTAGACTCCTCTGTGTTAATTAGCAGGGAGGGAACGGGGTGTGGTGTGAGAAGAGTTAGAAAGAGAGGAACAGTTTACAACTAAGAAGTCATTGTGGAACTGTGAGTGCACAGCAAAGAATGATAAGACAGGGAGGATTTTGGTGGTGCAGGAGCACGCTGCTGTGTGGAGGATTTACAGCCCGTGGCTGGAAGATGATAACAAACAAAAGGTGCCCAAAGGCCTCACGATGAAACTTTGATATCTGCATATTTGGATGGAATCAACAGTCATTTTTTCATTATGGATGTCTACAACGACACAGCTAAGTGAACAAAAACGTTTGTGGTTTCCATTTGCATGGAAATGAAATGAGGAACTAAGTACTGTACGCTGCCAGATCATGTGAGGATGAACTTTTCTTGGGGATGGGGGGGTTAGAAGAGTACAGGATGATAATATACTGTCAATGCATCTGGAGTCCCACATAGGGTTGTTTTTCAGCTCCCCTATATGATTTCAATGGCAAAGCACTTTGAGAACATGCTCCCCAGGAGATAAGTAAAAATGAAATGCGTTGGGTGGTGATTGGAGGTGAATGGATGTGTTCTTTTATTCCTTGTTAGCCTTTTCTTTGGTTTACTTTGTAGGGCTGGTTTCCCAATCGTCAGACATACCCTTGTCAAGCAAGAATCAAATTAAGAAGGCTTTCTGCAACTTGCGACGAGAGGACATTCCGATAAAACAAAAAACTAACAAAACAAACAAAAACATTCCTATTCAAGCAAAGTGCAAGTTGATGGGGAGTGTGATATTTTCCGAGAATTTGAACAAAACACCAATTTGAATGCGAAAGCGCCTACACACACAGAGTTCACTGATCCATGGGTTCTGTTTGATTTTATTTTACATTGTCAAGAGATGAAATATTTGTTTTTACTTGAATTTTTTTCTTCATATTTATCTGCATCACAGCCACAGATAGTCACACGGGGCGATGAGCTACAAGAGAGGGTGGTCGTAACATCCAATATTTGCACACGCTCTTCAGAGGGCAATGAGGTTTGCATTTCTATGTCAGAGCAGAGCCTTTGTTTTGAAAAACCACCTTAACTGATGTGTGTTGCAGTGGTTGGTCAGTTTTCTATGGTGCTGGCCTCAGGCCGATTGTCTGTCAGTGAACACATCTGTCCCCTGTGAGCTTTGCTGCTTCGAATCATTGGCAAGGGGGCTCATCAGCCAAACAGACATCAGCACGAAAACAGATGATTTTTCTTTTATTTTGTTGTAATGGGACACACGGCTTTGCCACAGCAAGGTGTCTTTGACTTAATGCTTGAGTTTTTTCATGATGGTATGTGACTTTGCTGAGTGTATGTTTGTCAGACTGAAGAAAAATGTGGGGATCTAATGTTAAAGTGATGTTTTTTCAGTAAAACTTGGCAATTTAATGACACATTTGCCAAAAAATCCCCATCAGAATATTTGATATGACCTCTTCGTTTTGCCTCTGTTTGCCTGATGTAAGCTCTCTCCCAAACGTAATGGTTGTGATTTTCTTTCCTGCAATTTATTGTTGCATGTGTTATATATTGAGACCACCTTTTTTCAATTTGTGTTTGATATATTTTATGGGGTGACCAGACCCACAAAAGGGGTTTTTCTAAGATTTAGAGATACTGTATTCCAAAGTGAAGAGAGGACAGAGGAGGAGGTGTGAAGACATCAAGAAAAAAGTGTCAATATTTTTATTGAGTTATTGTTGTCTTTTTGCGCTGCTAAAAGCTATGAATTTGTTTCATTTATACAAAAAAATAACATTACCTAGTTGTGATGTGTCACTTGAGTGTGCTGCTATTTTATAAACATTTGTATTATAATATAATTATTTTACTGCTTAAGAGATACATTCAGAAAAAAAAACGAAGTAGATGGTGATAGAAGAACATGAAATGAGTATTCGACTGGAAATGTTCTTTGTACAGTTTGACAGTTTGCTTAGATAGCATGTCTCCTTTCCCCTTTTTTTAATCTATTTTGCTCTCCTTCTTCAGTCACATTCTGCATCAGTGGTATTTCCTATACCTCAGGATTACTGGACAAAATAAAACACAAACAAATCCATTGCCTATACCTCTGCAGTTAGGTAGCCTGGAACGGAGGAGATAGAATACAGTGGCAGGCGGAGGAGAAAAAGCAACAACAGATTAACATTTTTGTGAATGATTCCCACTGTTTTAGTGGGGAAACAACTTGCTCAGTGCGATGGGAAACAGGACATATGCAAGGTTTCCACTTGGACTTAACCTATAGTGAAGGGGGGGCATGACAACATGTCTTCGGGGGTGATTATTCCGTAGATAGTTCAAGCATGTTCATTTTTGTTCATGTTGGTGCTACGTCTGACTTGTTGCGTGTGAGAGAGGGGAAAAAAAACAGCATTCCTATGATGGCCAAAGTACAGTTCTTGCTTTATACAACCACGATCACTCTGAATGTCAGTAAATATGGATTCTGTATGTAAGAAAGACAAGTTTTGGTCTGAAATATTGTGTGTGCGCACCATTGTAACTTCCACATAATAATGGACTGAGCTACACCTGTCCTGTCCGACCATAAATACTCTGATATCTGGAAGTTTCAATGGTGCAGATTTCCCTTTGAGTTGCCCCCCCTCCACTATAACTCATATCATGTACCTCAAATGTCTGTTGCACAACCTCTGTTCAATAAACTTCTGCTTTAAAGGGTGTGACACCACATCAGCTCACTATTTCCCACGCCTGTTTTCCTTTTAAGCAGTGTGTGTAATTGTTTCATGATCGATAGACGAGTTTGTGTGTTTGTGTGAGTCAGCAGTGATACTGCAGAGCAAAGTTCAGCTGTAGCACTTAATCACTTGAAAGCTACACAGAGCAGTGATGACGAACGTGGGACAATAGGTGTTCCCCTGGCCAGAGTATGAGGAAGAGTTGTTATAAACACTCCCTTGAAATGTGTGCATGTCAGAAAAATGGATTGATATTCTAGCTTACTCCAATACGTTAAGGATATGTTGTGGTGAGAAAAAGGGCTCTCAACCACTGCCCACAAGCACTGATGTCTACTGAGAAATAGTCACGTGATAAAGAACTTATAATTTTATAGAGATCTGCATTCTGCACCAGCTCTTGACCTCTTGCTGAACTCCTTATTCACTGGAGCACTTTATAAGTGCTTGCATGGTCTTAGTGGTATGGTGACACATATAATACTGCATGCAGGGGTGAGATGGAAGGATGGTCAGAATTTAGGACACTAGTAGGTCCCCAAGCAGTGGCGTAGGGCAGTGACACCATGATCCAGTGCAAAGGCTATTATGACAGGCATTAGTGCGTGTTAGTTACCAGCTATGTAGTTACATAGTATTTCGTATCCTTTTTTTCACATGATCAACTCGACAAAATCAATGAATCACAGCAGTCATCGTTGCATATCTGCATGACAAAAATACGAAAGAAAATAAGAAATTAGTAATATTTTATAGTTTATTTATTTTATATTTTTTTATTTAGTTTATGTAGAATAATGAATTCGTAATTCAATAATCATTTTGATATAGATTGCTTCTTACAATTTAAAAAAAAAAATGACTGAGATGGGTTTGCCTTTTTGACAGCATATATAGTAAAAGACACCATTTTTAATTGAGGTGGCAATCTGAATCACTCATAAGGGCCTGTTCTCAGACCTATATATTATTGGAGCCCCCCCACCTCCGCCAGCCCACGGGGCCCAGTGCAACTGCACAATCTGCAATGTCTATTCTTACATCCCTGTCCCCAACTAGTACTGTCTTGACCAGATCTGGAAAATCTGTAGAAATGTCACAAATAAAGGAGGACCTGTGTTAAAAGGGAAAGTGTGTTAACCTATGCTCTCAGCGACATTAAATCAAGCATTTCATTCAAAGATATCACCATGGGCAACTGATTGTTGTTAACAAGTTTTGTTGAAAGCTGGTTTACATATTTTGTGCAATAGTGAAAAAATGAGCTATTGCCATCTAGTGGTGGCCTCTGTAAACCAGGTCTATGGGATTCTAGTCCTCTCAGCGCGGCAGTCCATTAACAAGATACAGGTGTGCACAGTCAAGAGGCTGGAAGACACCAACCAAACACAGTTCTCTACCATTTAATGTAAACATTTAAGTTTGTTTTGCACTTTATTTCAGTTTCCCTTTTGGGGCTTGGTTAGGTTTTAAGCATTGTAAAAACCTATTTTCCTTCCCATGAATGTATGTTTGAAAAACACTAATTTATTTAGATTACTGCACCAGAAATCAGACCTCAAGCCAGCCTGACAGAGCCAAACAAGTCATCATACCGTGAGTAAAGCAAGCCAAATAATTTGAAAGAGTGTTGGAAATGCCTGTACAATGCATCTAAAACAGCTTTTAGAAGAGACACAAAAAGCCTTGACAAGTTTGTTGCTCATTATACTCTAGAAGCTGTTGGAGAAAGACAGCTGTAGATTGCTGGAATTATACATGTTAATTGATCAAACTTTTGTCAAATATTTCAAAATCATATTCAGCCAATTAGATGAGGGGCTACAGCCTATAGGACCTTCCCACTAACAAACATGAGTACATCCAATTAAATGGGGGTAGTGCTCTTTTTTAGGGACTGTTTGTTACTTATGATGGAAAAGGCAGAGATGCAAAATGGGGGGAGTTGTATAATATTTTTGCACATCAAAAAATGGCTTTGGGGAGGGACATGCAGCTTGAACCCTGATTAATTCTTTTTTTTTTGTTTGTTCTGAATATTTTATTACCTGAAAATAAGCTAAACAAAGACAGAAAAACATATTGTATGCCCTATTTATTTGAAATACCCTCTGAAGCTTCAAAACCTGCAGGTGAGTTCAAAAGGCATGTTTACTTTAAAAGTCACCAAAATCGGGGTGCCCAGTGGATTAGTGGCTAAAACGGGTACCCCATGTATATATAGAGGCAATGTCCTTGCTGCAGGTTCACTTCCAACCCTGGTCCTTTGCTGCATGTCATCCCCTCTCTGTCATCCTTTCACACTTGTCCTGTCAAATAAAGGCAAAAAGCAAAAATTAAAAAAATAATGAATAAAAATATCTCTAAATTTCTGGTGGTCCCTGAAAAAAAAAATCAAAGTAATCTTTATTGTTGTTAATTCTGCCATATGTACAGGTCATATGCAGGATTAAAACTTTGTTTCTCCCAGACCCCATGGTTTAAACATACAAGTACACAAACAAAAGAATAGAAAATGTAAGCACTAAATCAAAGAAGGCTAATAAAATTTAATTTAAAGGAAGTGAAAATACACAAGCACCAACTTCAAATATAGAGCAGCAGCTTCCTATAAATGGAAAGTATTTTTAGCTTTGGGGAGGGTCAAGAGTCAAAAAAAAAAAAAAAAAAGAAAAGAAAAGAAAAAGAAAAACGAGTCACACCGAGCCACCCCTTCTCTGAGAAGTAGACAACAGTCCCTAAATGTTCCCGGACACTAACAAAGTAGCCCACCTCAATCACTGCGGTGTGTCGCGCGCCTCCTGACAGTGCTGCCAACAGTTCGTGCGTGACATTTGCTTTGGGGGCACGAGACGCGTGTGTCTGTAGTCGTCTTCAGGACAGTTTGTCTCAAAGTACAACATTAATGCGACTTAACTCCGTCGTTAACCTCCACAGCATGAAAGCGCTAACTTTTGGGCTGACTCTTGTTCGACAGTAAGTGCATTTGACATTCATATTTAGCTGGTATTTGCGATAAATGTCACATGTTTAGCACAGAGGCTCACAGTAGGCTGCTACTCGCTCCCATTTAAACACACGTTAGTCGGTGGTCTCCAAGTGGAGCTCAGAGCTAGTTTTGATTAAGTACACTGATATATTCATGCAGTCTTATGTGCATAATTGACATACATGTGTGGGACACTGATAGCAATTATGTTGAGTTTTCGTATAGCCTAGTAGTACTTTAAAACACTTTCATGACTGACGTCTGCAGTCTGCGTGTATTTAGCATTAGCTAGATAGATGCTAACCCCGGCAGGTGTCACAGAGAACACATTACTGACAGATACAAAAACAGACACAAACAGAGGCAGTGTTAGCCTCTATTTTAACATAGACTCATTTTATAATACCATTAGCATTTAAAGGGAAGTTACTGGAGCCTCATAGCTAACAGGCAGCTCGGCAAGCGGTGCAGCTAGCAAGATGTTAGGACCCTTGTTCAACTCTCTCAGTACACTTCATGGTGCTCTGGACCCCAGCGATACTCAACATACGGCCCGCGAGCCAAATCTGGCCCCCGACGGGATGCCGGGTGGCCCTCCAAAAATGTTATAATTTCTAAGAAGATAAAGTGGTTCACACTAGGAAATGTTTTGGACTTGACTAATTGATTTTAGTATACATAAGGTGCCAGGGTTCATAAAGCAGCATCAAAATAGAGCTTGTTTATTTAAAAAAGTGTCATTGGAGGATCCACTGCACCCCCAACAGAGGTCCTGGCTAAGCCCCTAATTACCCAAAATCCTAGAAACGTCCTCAAATACAGGATATGTTTTAAAGAAATGTCCTAGAAATGTCCTGAAGTATGAGAAAGGTCCTACAATTCTAGAAATCTTCTAAAATCCTATAAATGTCCCAAAATTCAAGAAACATCCTAAAATCTGAGAAATGTCCTAAAATCCTATAAACATCCTCAAATCTGAGACATGACCTCAAATCTTATAAATGTTGTGATTTGTAGAAATATCCTAAAATCTGAGAAATGTCCCAAAATCTGAGGAATGTCCTACAGTTCTAGAAATGTCCAAAAATCCTATAAAGGCCTTCAGAATCCTAGAAAAATGTATGCCTGACTGGCCCCTGGCAAAAGTGACGAGCAAGTTGAGTGTCCCTGCTGTACACTCACACCTGTTTCAGGTAGACACTGCAGTACCTCCTCGGGACCACCAGAGGTCACAGTTAGTGAAGGAATGAACTTAAAAGTAAATTGGTAAAACAAAACCTGATTAATGTTCAGATATGTGTTTTAATAGGATTTTTTTTTAATATAACAGTATGATAATAACATATTAAATCCACTTTCCCTATCATATACTGTTTGTAAGCCACAAATAATATATTTTTTAGCCTACCAAATAAAACATTGGTATGCTTCAGCTCATCTTATTATGCAAACAAAACCAGAATTCACAAGACACTAAAGATGAAAATTAATAATAATGTTATTTTATTAACTGATTAGAAGCTATTGAAGTTAAAATTGGATCTTGCTTCCTAAGTGTAATTTTCTTTTGCTTTTCTCTTACATTTAATCGTAGGTTAAGTATTATTTGTTTCTTGACTGTTTGCAGGATATATCAAGCAACTTAAAGACTTTGAGTTATGTTGGGTTCTGGGAAAATGTGAAAGGCATTTCCCTGTGATCGAATTTTGCTAGAGCCTAAAAGATAAATTAATCAAATCAAAAAATAATTGATAAATTAACTGCTGTCAAGTTGACATCGCCAAAACAACTTTCCGTCAGACAGGAGCATGTCTATTTTCAAACAAAAATATAAATTCCTGTGCCATAAAATCTGAGTTGTTCAAAGCACACACAGTGAAGCAAAGACTGCAGGAGTGTCCTTCTGCCTGCTAAAAGACATTTGAGCATAACTGTTACACAGGGAAAATATATCCTTGTGGATATATGATAATCGGCATGACATCAAATTCATGACAGTTGAACAGTAGCCTCTTTGAGCTTCTTTAAATGTTCTGTTTATGATATTAGGTCTTGTATTTGATATTTATAAATCATTGTTTTCCTGCAGTGGGGAAACACAGTACAATAAAGATGGCCTCTTACAAGGTAGAGTATGAATTAAGATATATGTGATAATAAATTAAACTCTCTCTCTCTCTCTGTCTCTGTCTTTCTTTTTTGTTTTCTCTTTGTCTTACTTTCATCTTTCCCTCTCCCTCCACACAGGCCAGGCTATAGATTCACCCTTGTCTGACGCTGGGTTGCAGCAGGCGGAGGCTGCAGGCCGTTACCTGAAAGATGTCAAGTTCACCAACGTGTTTGTCAGTGACATGCTGCGGGCCCGGCAGGTATGATGCTTTAGTTTTAGTGGGAGAAAACTATGAATCTCTAATTAAATAAATCAAAACACTGCAGGATGTATTTAGTTAACTGTGTCATTAGATGTAATAGAAACACAATACGCTGCATACATTATAGTGTATTGCAATACACTTTTCTGGTTTTCTTTCCACCTCATCCCGCTTTGTCACATTTGTCCCTGTAAGCAATAGTTAGCAGGGCCAAGAGTATAAACCATACAAAACACAAACAGATGTCATCACATCAATGTATCCACATCTGCGGGAAAATGATTATAAAACTGGCAAATCTTCTCCACAGAGAGATTATAACAGACTGTAAGTATGTGATGATGTGTATTATTTCTTCCAGACTGCTGAAACGATAATGAAACACAACAGTAGTTGTTCTGGTCTACAAATGGCGTGTGACTCTTTACTTAAAGAGAAAGTAAGTGACATTCTTTTTGTTTGTGATTTTACAGCAAAGTGTTGTCTCACCAAAACATTTACTTATTAATAAAAAGACCTGAGTCATGTGAACATTTACCTGTTATTTTTCAGAGCTTCGGGACAGCAGAGGGCGGACGGATGCAGGACTTGAAAGAGATGGCCAAGGCAGCCGGTCAACCATTTTATAGCTTCACTCCTCCAAACGGGGAGACTCAGGAGCAGGTGAGGCTGAGTGGGACAGAGTTTCTGTTTCTCTGTTATATCATTATTTATGTGGGTATTATTTATTTCTCTGTCGTATTACCTTTCTTTTACCATTTACATTTGTCTGCCTCTCTCTTTTTGCGCTCTATCTCTCAGAAGCTCATAGTTGTGTCACACAGTTTGCTTAGCCTAATATATCACAGCATGGCATGCTCTGCACACAGCACAGATTTTTTTTTATTTACTTACTTGCATACTGCTTTGTATTTTAATATGCCAAAATGAACCAACCCATGCTGAAAACTAGAACTAAGCTGAATTTGAAAATGTTAAATACCGCATCATTGCATGTGGCATGAAGTTTGAAAATATAATGTACTTCGCATGTAACTCAGCACTGACTTATTATCAGATAATCCTAATACTGAATAATGTCCCTTTCGTGTTTACTGTCTCTCAGATCATTGCTGGCACAAAGTGTCTAAAAAAAAGTATTTTCCTCCACCCTTGTTATCTTTTTATTTTATTGTCTTCCAACACTGAATTAAAAAAACAGAAATTAAACATGAACTAGTTTTAATCAGGCTTTTTGACGCTAATGAACAGAGAAAAGACCCTTATATGCTTAAATGAAAACAGGTTTCCACAAAAAGATCAAAATTAATTACAAATATTAATAAATAATAATGGGGGTTTAAAAGCGGGTTCAGTTACAGTAGTGAGGCATTGGTAAGGTTTAAAAAAATATATTTCCTATTATGGCTCAAAATTGTTCGCTGCAAAATGTACTTAACTTCCAGTTGTTCACTACTTCTGAACACTGCACACGAGTGTATGAAAATTTATTTTATAATTTGGTAGGACTGAACCTTTAATGCTATGATGATCGTAGCCCATAGACTTACTACAGGAAAGATCCTCTTTATCTTAAAATGTTTTAGGAAAAATGGGACGTTTGTCTGTTGTACTTAAAGTAATAAAGTTAAATCTTTATCCTCATTTAACTCCAAAGCTGGCCTGTATGCCCAGATGCAATACACACATGCTACCACTAGGTGGCAGAGAGCACTCATCTTCTCACCACTCTCTCTGCATGGATGTGAGTGCTGTCTCAGGGCCTCTTTGCATCCACAATTGTCTATCTTTTGTATCTGCTGGATCACTTGTTGTGAATCAGGAGGATCAAAGTACATGCTCTTCCACTGTCAAACAACTGCAGAGTGTTCGTCACTACCCCTGATTAAAAAGTCACCACTTAGCTTTGTGTTATTTGTGTTAGAGGCTGCGTGGGAGGACAGCGTGTGTGTGCGGGGGCGTCGGAAGGAGGGATGTTCTATTTCAAAAATACCTCGTCAGGCTTCATCCATTAGATCTTGGCTTGGACGTTAACTCTGGTCCAACCCAGTACGTGACCAGCACATCATGATGATGATGCAGATATACAAAGATAGATTTGACGCAAGCAGCGAGCGCCCCAATCAGTGTTGAACACAGGCCTCCCTCCCAGCTTTCCCAAACGAGTTTCAGGTTGTTGCATCAGGACGAAACTTAAGTTGGCATGTGTGGTTTTGATGAGGTTGTGCTTGTGTTGTTTTGAATTTAACAACCTTTACCCTTCAAAGTTGTAGATGGTCACATTTCAACGACATGTGCTGTTGGTGTAGAAAGAAAATGTACGAGAGGCATGACGCAGTTTATAACAGGTTTTTGCTCTGTTCAGGTGAAGGAGCGGGTCAAAGAGTTTTTGGAGAAAATGCTTCAGCAAATTGGGGCCGAACACTGGCGTGACAGAGGGGAGGATGAAATCTCAGAAACCTCTCCTGTGGAGGGAAAAGCAGACGATGGGGTCAGGGGTGTCCCGGTCCACGCTTTGGTTGTCACCCACGGGGCCTACATGTGCGTTGCAGTGCGCTTCTTTGTTGAGGAGTTACATTGTTCCTTGCCTCAGGGTTGTGACAAAGCGCAAATGTTCTCTTTAAGTCCTAACACAGGTCTGTGTCGATTTATACTAACCATGAGAAAAGAGGATGACGGGTTCAAATTGTCTGGGATTCGCTGTGTGTTTGTCCACAGAGGGGACCATGTTAAACAGTAGGAGCTAGATTTTAAGAAAAATGTAGGCGACAACTAACAGTGGATGAGGAAAGTGTGACGTCCAATGTGAAAATGCTCCAGAGACTCAACACTGAAAGTATACAGTTTTAGATTATTTTATTTTTAGGTTCCGTATTTATTTTTCATTTGGTGCTAAGTCACTTCACAGTGTAGTTTAATCAAATTTTGAAATCAATGAATAAAGCCTAGTTGTTAAGTATACGTTTTCACAGTGGAATTGTCAAAGAACAAATCTTAGGTCAGGTATAACTCCTATTCCAAAAAAGTTGGAAAGCTATGCAAATTAAAACAGAATGACATACATTTTCTAATAATTTTTAACCTCTATTCAATTAAATACAGTAATGTGACAAGATATTTAATGTTCAAACAAATCAACATTATTTTATGTGAATATACATTTATTCTGAATTTAATGCATGCAACATGTTAGAAAGAAGTTGGGGCATGGGGCAGCAAAAGACTGTAAAAGTTGTGAAATACTTAAAAAACACCTGTGACATTCCAAAGGTAAACAGGTTAACTGGTAACAGATTAAAGTGCTATTAGTGGGTATGAAAGGGGCATCCTCGAAAGGCTCAGTTGTTTGCAAAGGGAAAACTTTCAATGCACAGTTGCAAAAGATTTAGAGATTTCACCATCTACAATCCATAATATCAACAAAAGATTAAGAGGATAGGAAAAGGACCATCCAGATTGTTACTAGTGAAAAATTCAAAAGCTTTCACTTTAACTTTCACATCTTTGAAGGAACCATGCACATACAATTTTTGGAGCAACATATGCTGCCATCCAGATGATGCCTTTTTTGGGGACAAATCGGCTTAGCAAGATTATGAGCCACATTGTGCATTTGTTACAACAGAGTGGCTACATAGTAAATTTACTTAACAAACCTCATTAATTGGTGTCCTCAGTTCCCAAACACTTACTGGGTGTTATAAAAGACAAGGTAATGTTAAAAACTTGTAAACATGTCCCTGTCCCATTTTTTTTGGAAAGTGATATAGGCATCATATTCAGAATAATTGTATTTTTACAAAAACAAAGTTGATCAGTTTGAACATTAAATAAATTGTCTCTATTCGACTGAATATAGCTCAAAAATAGCCCAAAAACAGATTGACAAATCATTGCATTTTCTTTTTATTTAAGTTTCACAAATTGTCCCAAATCTTTTGGAATTGGGGTGCATTTAGCTGTTATATATTATTGGGTTTTTTGTTGTTGTTTTTTTTAAATTTTGTATCAAGGAGCCCTAAATTGATACACATTAGATTATGGACCCCACTTAATGAGATGTAGCTGCAGGGGCCTCCATCTGGAAAAAGATTTGGGTAGTTGGATACAATTAAAACCAAAAAATTCTATACTTATCATCTACAGCTGAGGAGATAACTGTGAAGGAAATGAAAACTATGATCAGAATAGTCATTCTTATGACTCTTGCTCACATTTGGATCACTTCTGTGGTGAATTAAATCGTGAAAATAAACAATTTGCCTTTTTTCTGGGTACCCCGTGGAACTCTCTTCAGTACCCCAGAGGGTCCCTGGACCCTTGGATAAGAACCACTGGTGTAGTTTTATAGTGGCAAAATCTTAAAAACACATAAAATATACTTGAGTCAGTTGATATTAGAAAAAAACACTTTAAATTAACCACTATAAATAATACACATAACACGTCTGCATTATTTTTGCAGTGGCCTCCAACAGGCCTCATGACCAGAGCTCCTTCAAACTCAGATGGACAGTTTCTGTTGCAGGGTAATGTCATCATCACTTTGTTACTGTCTGGCTGTTCATTACTCTAAATGTGGGCAGCTTTTTGCTCTAATGAGTCCGTGTTTCTATATTTACCTCCGGAGGTTCATAGATCCTACGTAGGAACACGGAGCAAGACTGCAACCATGTTGACTTTTTGGAAATCAGTGACTTTGTCATTGCTGGTTGGTCAATAAGGGCAAGAAACAGTGCTTACAGGTTATGTGTTTTACTGTAGCCCGTGTGCACTGTTTCTCTGCTTTTCATTCCTCTCTCCGTGTAAAACAAAATCACCCACTGACCACTGAGGATTGTATGAAAAAACATTGTACAGGTTCATTGGCTATTGTCATTGTGATTCTGTAATTGAAAACACTTTACGTTGAGGAATGCTGTCAGACATGGGCGAGCTCATTTGTTTCTTAAATTAAGAAATGTAGATGTTAACTGTCTCTGTATCATAATGGCATCTGTGGAAACTTTCCAACAGTGATGAGAAAACTCCCTAAATATCCCACATTCAGTCTTCGTTGGCTCTTATTTGTTCATCTTTGCATGATATGAATGTTTGATTTTTACACTTTGGTTTATAAACACATCCTAGCCCCGAATATATTCATTTCAGTGATCGTGCCTTTCCATTTGTATCATTGTCTACATGTATTAGGCACCAATTATAATATATAGTGAAATATTATCGATCTATCAATTGATCTGTCTTATGTAGAAAAAATTTGCCATGCTACAAAGGCACCCATGTCCAAAATAATTATCAGCAAATTTTATCAGAATCATAAATACACTTGAATATTTTATTGTAAAACTGCTATTATTATTATTATTATTATTATTATTATTATTATTATTATTATTATCATTCATACTGGTTCTAGTCTTACAGTGCACTGCAGTATTGCCTGCGATTTTGTGTAAGTGGTGTCGCTGTACTCCAGCAAAAGTCAATACCTCCCCAAAATGGCAGTCAGTCATAAAAACTTTGAGAACCCCTTTTTTAAGATGTCTGTTTTAAAAAAGTGGTCTCTAAAAGCTATAATGTTTCTTAAAATGTTTCCCAGAGGATTAGGCCCCAGGAACAATGCCCCCCCCCCCCCCCCCCCCCCCCCATGTTAAATAGGTGATTACAGCCCTGATTTGGACGTTATTTGTTGTCCAGGTCTAATATTTGCCAGTTACATAACTAATTGGCTGTGTGCATGTGATTTTTGTGGCCTTTCCTTGGGGAATGATTGGACAGTGGGCAAAAGTATTTGTTGTTCTAGCAGGCTTTGTACAGTGTTCATTATGTTTGATACCAGGAATATTTTAAATATTCGAGTAATTCTTAAGTGACTCTTTGGTAACCGTAACTTGTTCAGAAACAAACTCTTAAGGCACTCACTGGTATTTTGTTTTAAATAAAAATGTGAACATAAGAGGAGAGGAAAAAGACACAAGACCCACATTCATTCCTAGTTTTTTTCTTTTCCATTAGTATGCAACAATATGCTGGAAAATAGCTAAATTTTATCAGTGATCTATTGATATAATTGATCATCGAAGCAACTACTAAAGAAAGAGTCTCTTATAGATAATGGACAAATCAGACAGAATCACCGAATAGTCGCGTTTATTTTTTCCACATCAGAAATAACACAACATGAAATGTATAAATAATAAAACAGAAGTCTAATAGGAAGTCATTTGAACACATTTCAATAAATAAATACCTTTTTATCACTGTGACTACTGGTGTCCGGCACCTGACATTATTTGATCCTGCTTATGACGTTACTACAGCTAGAAACGGCAAATTATTTTTTTGTTTGTTTTTCATTATGCACTGGTCTATTTTTGTCTGGTTTGTAAACTCCTGTCATGAAGCTTTAATGTATCAACAAATGTATATATAAATATTCATAATTACTCACAGATTACACATTTTTACATATGCAAAACAAACATTGCCACATCTGGCCCGAGGTTTAAAATTTAACTGACCAAAAGAGGTTAAAGGACAGCAGGACCAAAGCTGGACCAAACTTGCTGCATGATTATGTTGAATGTTGCCAAATTCATCGTTCGTCTGCTCTTCAAACAGATGATCTGTACAAGCCGCTGTGATGTAACACGCTTTAAGAGTACATTACCGAGCATAATAGTACCATAAAATCACATTCTTAAAAATGTGATTCAAGGTTTTTATAAGGCGCTGTCTCTTTTCTCAGAAGTTGTACAATTTTTAATGCTTTCTTGGGTAAGAAAGTCTCAGTTTGACTCCAGCAGCCCTTTGTAAGTCATTCTGTGGCTCTCGCTGAAACTGCAGTCCACAAATGCAGTATCTACTAAGTAGTCAAACATAAAGGGACTTTTCAGAACAAACAGAAAGATTTTCAGCCCCTTTTGACTTTTCACTTATTAAACCCAAGTCCCTTAGTTTTGCTCTGCCCCCGGTCTGCAATATTCGTCTTAACAGGACTGGCAGCCCGTTGGTCTGTAAGACCCGCAGCGGGTCATCACAGGAGGTGATGGTTTCTTTGGACACAGCACCAGCCTGGTCCTGTTCAGGCTGCCCGTGATCTGCATCCTTGTGATCCTTGGCAGGATGTGAGGGATGCGTCTGCGATCTTAATGGATCCGAGGGGTTCACCTCCTCACTCCTCCTCTGTCTCTTTACCAAGGGACCCCATGAACCTCTCGACCAGGCCGGAGGAGGGTTCAGGAGGCTCCTGGTGAGCAACTCGCAGCTCAGCTCCCTCCAGTTTGAGCAGCCGGCCCCCAGTTGTAGAATAAAACACGTCGTGGTGGGTCGTCATATCTAACCATATGCGTTGGTAGAGACAGTTTTCTTTCTCCCTGTGTCTCTGTAGAAAAACACAGAAGGATGTTTAATATAACTGTTTTATTCATTTACTTTTTTCATTCAATTTAAGTGCATTTAAAAAAATACTTACGGAGTTGTACAGCTCCCCTGTTGAGTCCATACAGAGGAAGCGTTTTCTTCTCAAATCAAATAATGAAACAAAGTTGCTTGTATCCGTTCTTACTGGCAAAATAACTGCAAGAGAATCATGTTTAAGTTATAAACAGATAACATCTAATATAATGCATGTGAAGAATAGCTTGTATAGATGACGTGCAAAATATGCGTCAGACACCTAAACTACAACACATATTTGTAAGTTTTTTCCAGAAGTAGCACAGAGAATGGATATCCAAACATTTAACCTTATTGCCCATTGTTTTGTATTTTTGAAACATTTTAGGACATATAATGTATGTAAAGCATAGCATTGCCTCTGTGAAATGAAATGGTTTTATTTGATGTACAAAAGGCCTTTGATTTCTAAAATAAATGAAATGACCTGTAATGAAACAGATGAGGCAGACGTACCGAGAAAGTGTCTGTGAATGCCATTTCTCATTGATCCACTCAGCTCCAAGTAGAAACGTCCCATACCAGCCGATGTATCCGCGTGTGCTCCTGTGTTGAAGCTGCTCTGCTGATGTTGTAAAAGTTGCTCTGGTTCCCGGAGCCCCGGTGCACAATCCACCGGTACAGACACATGTACGGCTATCAATATGAGTGAGAAGAAAGCCGGTTGCATGATCAGTGGGGACGCCGTGCTTTTTTTGCTCTTAACAGCACAAATGTTCAGGTTTGATGTGTAAGCAGCTACTGGAGGAGGAGAAAGTCCAACAGGTCTATTTAAACAGGGGGTCGATGAACTGCTAACTCATTTACCAAAATGACTCAGCCTATGGAGGGTTTTTTTTTTTTTTTGTTTTGGGTTAAGGGAAGGTGGAGGTGCCTATAGGTGGAAATGATGTAGGTTCTTGTTGGTAAAATATCACGTTATCTATGTAAGAGAGCACAACTTTATTATCTTACTGGAAACACCTCTGTGAAAATGTTCTGCCATAGATGAAGCATTATTTACTCTGTTCATACCTAAAAAACACAAAACAAAACAAATCTAACACAAGGATTAAACTTGTGACTCTAGAGGCAGAGGAGAGCGGATGAAGAGGGCAGAAGAGGTGAATGGATGATGAAGACGGTGTTTCAGCTGTGTCGCTGATCAAGGAAAATTAAGGTAGGACAGCCTTCCTTTTCCCAGACTGCTAGTATAGTTGTTTGACTTTATTAATTCATTCGTTTGTGTAAATCAGACTTTGAAAACTACAAGTGACTTGGGGTTCTGGCATATACCTCACCTGCTTCTAAATGTCATGGAAGGGGGATTCCCAAAGGATTACGAAATCTGTGTAAAGAACATGTTCTGAACCCTGATACCTCGACAGCATAAATTACTTGCACTTGATTTAATTCTGTTGTATCACAGTATGTCCTCCGAGGAGAGCGACTCATACCTTGCTGTTAACTAGCTGCACACATCCCCCACTTCTCACATTCTTTGTAGCCACTTTTTTTATTTGTGGTTTTCATATTTTTACCTTATTAGAAAAGTGAGAAAATTCCTCAGGATTGCTTTAATAAGTTTTTAACAAAGCATTTATATTCTCAAGGGTTATTTCTAAACTTAATAAATTTTGGCATTTTGGAGATGAGAGTTTTTTTCGCCCAGCAGAAACAATATGTTGGACAAATGTGTGAATTAACGTTATTATTTATATTTTTTTATTGTATGATAATTGCATGTTGTGCATTATATTTATGATTAGATGGCTTTTATTTATAACCTAAGCTATGAGTAATATGCAGGGGTAAATGCCTGCACAGCCTGTGTACGATATGGTGCAATATGAGACAACTTAATTATAAGTATACACTGAAATCCTGAGGTTGAACATACAATTACACTTTTTATAAACCTACCAAACACATCATTCATGACAATTATGCAAATAACATTTTAGCCTCTTGAATTTAGATCTCATTTAGCAGCACACTGATTTAGGTGTATAAACAGGATAGACTGAAGTGTAACAGAATTCTTCTGCCTGTTGTGTTTAGGTGTAGAGACTCTAAATGTCCTAGTGGAGGGCAGAAGTTGGTATTTGTCGGTTAAAAAAGCATGCAACAAGTCAGAAGAGATACTTTCAGCATGTGTTTGTTGTAAGTTACCTTAAAGTTTGCTACAGATTTGCCAATAATCTTTGCAGAAATACTGATTTGATATAGTTCTAAGTTTCACAGACAGCTGCTGAGGTATGTCGTATTGCACTACAGCTAATAATAATAATATACTAATAATGGGTAAAATAGAGAGGGAAGTCTGAGTGATATTTATTTCATTGTGTTGAGTCGAAAAAGCAGTTGTTTATTTTACACAATAATTTCTTGAAAGAACTCCACTTTAACCCAAATATTTATATATTCTTCATATAGTTTGACTTGTATGCTTGCTTGCAGACCAGTTTGACATTTTCATTCATTCAGCTGGCTGACTATGCACTGACTAAAAGATTCTGTACATGATGCTTATTAAGCATTTTATCCAAATTAATTAATTGGAAGTGGACCAATTAAACTCTTCTTTATTTAAGCCAAATATCATAGTTATGCCCAATTTACTAGGAAATTACAAGATATTTAATTGAGAATAAAATGTTAAATAAAGCCTTACTGCAATTTGCACAAAGATCTAGTTCAGTTCTATTTCATCTACATGTATTTTCTCAGCCGCCCTCGTACGTGTTACCATTCTTTGCCAGCAGAGGGCGCCACATACTGACTCATGGTAATTCATTGAACATGACTTTGACTCCTGGTTTAACATTATCACCAGCACTCAGTTTCTTCCCCCAGTTCCTATAACAATCTGTGTTCAAGGGTCAGTGACAAAGCATGACAAAGCAAACACGCGACTTTAAAGCATTCAATCACAACAGCTTTTACAAAACGTCTTTTATTATCATCTCAGGAATACAGTTGACTGCTGTGCACAGCACATACGTACAAAAATAAAAGGAAAACCATTTGTAATATAGTATTTTACTTACTCATCATCATATTTTTTTTTCAGAAACAAATGATTGGAGAAGTCTGTTGTTTCAAACTAATTTACAATCATTTCAATAATCGGAACTAAGGCAGAAGGTGAGGTATATGTTAAAAAAGAGGAGGGGGACTCAGAGGAAGCACTCTCCCCTCAGTGCAGGAATAGAAAACTGAGAGAGAAAACACAAAGGCTGCTGGCACACAGGGACACACACATGCGCGCACACACACACAGACGCACACAGACAGACGGACACTCACACACACACACACACACACACACACACACACACACACACACACACACACACACACACACACACACACATACACACACATACACAAATCTGATCCCAGATCCTCCAACAGACCTCCAGTTCCCTGTGAACCAACACATTAAAACCAGCTGAACAGGTATGATGAGCACAATGGCAAAATCCAGACACTGGATTTTTAATCAAAGGGTTGAACAGATACGTAGTCCATTCAGAACTCTATGTGCATAATGCAGAATTAAGGAAGTAAGGGTTAATGCTGAAATGTGATATGACCTTGACTACTTTCTCTCTCAGTTACTGCTGTACCGTACAACCTTTTCTGCCTCAAAAAACAACATCATGCAAAAGCTGTAGGACTTGTAACAGAGTGATATTTCTCAAGCTTTGAAAATCTGACACTGAGCTGAGTTGCTTTTGGAGTAAACAACTTATCAGGTGTCCTTTTTTACTACTTGAGCAGCCATTGTAACTTTACAATACCCCTTCAACTCTCTGCAGGTTGTGCTGACAGTGTCCTCTGAAACATACCATGAGAAATTAGAAATGACAAATACAGTAATAAACACAATATTGTCATCAGAAACAAGTACTGATCTTGCATGTCAGCTTTTTTTTTGATGAAAACGTAGCAAGGAAAAACAGCATCCCCGCTCAGTAAATTGCACTCCATTGAATAAAACCTTTAAAATGCAGCTTTTGTATATTTTGGCAAACTTGCCAAAATATTTCTCCAACCAAATCCTAACTTCCATAAAACCAATCCATAAAAAAAGCTACAAATGATCATTTTCTGATCACACACTGTATCAAATGTTTCTGTAAAATAAAACAGTAAATTACTTGAACTTGTAGTCGCCTACATCCTCCCAGTGTCACAACCATAAAATAATTCAACAGCATATACCCATTACATTTTACTCCACTGTAAAATGTGAGGTTTATAATGTAATTTTGGCTTCAAAAAGAAATCATTGTTTTATTGTGTTTTGGAAAAATGTACTTTGCGCTTTCTTTTGAAAAAAATCCCTAAGTAGCCTCTGTGTTGCCTTTTCCCAGCCCTCCCGTCTTCATCCTCTCCTGTGAGGAGAGCACGGTACATGAGCTTGCACAGTCCCCTTTCCAAACACAATAATTAACAGAGACAATATTCAAAAACATAAAATGTGACATCCTGGGAGTGTCAAGTTGCTCTCTTGGATCACAGTATTAAGTCCACCAGACAGCTCGTTTAACTCAAGTGTCCCTTTCTTGGAAGCATTTGATTCTTTTTAGCATCCTTTTGCTACATAACTACCAGCTCAAATCACAGTCAGTGCTTTCTTTTGAAAAAAATCCCTAAGTAGCCTCTGTGTTGCCTTTTCCCAGCCCTCCCGTCTTCATCCTCTCCTGTGAGGAGAGCACGGTACATGAGCTTGCACAGTCAGACAATGCCCTGTTATTCCTGACTCAAGGTAAATTGATCTGATACCATCTCTACTGTCGCTTTGGCAGAAACAGAACATGACAGGAGCGCGCTCAGTTGGACACAAACACACACATGCTCACAAACACACTCTGACCAGTTACTGCACATCGCCTCTGCTACTAGACATAAGCTGGAGCTTAAAGGGCACGTAAACCATTGCTCACAGACATTTTGTCACTGCGTTACAGTAATGTTAGAAAGGGCATGAGGTAAAATATGATAACATATATCTATAACTTGCTACTTTTCTTTCATCATATTTCACCAAACTAGCCTGACTGGCGGTTTGCTACTTACAGAATATTGCAGGTCAAGTACCAAAATATAATCATAAATCATAAAAAAAAAAATCGAGCTTAATCACACCTCACTTCAACATTAAATAGGCTCAGGAGTAAGAGAAATGTGCTGAATCATTCAAATCTTCATTGCACATTACAAGACAAGCATTTATGACTTGATCAAGAAATAGCCTAACAGGTGCAGAGCTCAGTAAAACAACAAAAGTCGTTGAGATGGACCAGAAAACACAAGTGCAAAGGACAGAGAGCCCGTATCCTTGACCTTGGTACAAAAATGGCTCAGATGAATGGGACAAGAATCCCAGGGCCCTGCGCTCACCGTCCAGTCTGACATCAACAAACGAGGGGCCCACTAGACTGATGCTCAGGTATTTTACCCCACATTATTCACATCCTCGCCAAGTTAAACAAACAACCAATGCGACATGTAGAGTCCAACATAAGTCCTCTGTACATCATTGCTATCTTCAACTTTGCATGCTCTTTGTCCTTGGCCCCCTCCACCCCTCATCTCCACAATGGAAAACTACAATATCTGAAAGAGGAGCACGAGCAGTTGTTGAATTCAAGTATGGTATGCTGCATACATAAAGCCTGAATGAACATTGCTAATGTAACCCTTTGGTTCACTGCTTTTTCCAGCATTGCTTGTATTTCTTTTTTTCACAAGAAGCCATACTGTGAGTCAGCGATCAATCTGAATAATGCATACATATCTTAAAAATCTGGCATTAATAAGCGCAATAAACATCCTCTAAACGTCAGACAGAATGAATAACCTGAAGTATTGTTCACATATCCCAGAATCATGAACTCTGAAGTAGTTCCAGTTCTCTCTAAACCAAACTCGTGTATCTACACTTTTTCAAATGAATGCAGCAGACCATCATTACAGTAGATTGACAACTCAAGGACATCTACTGTAACTTCATTCATTTCTCCATAAACACATTACTTTAAGTGCCAAATATCATCAAACTTGTGAACGTCAAACAGCTCCCATTGTCACTTTTATACAGAAGCCAAGAACGGCTGTGCTTGCAATTAATTTTTTTATAATTTTTATTATTACGTTTTCTCAAGATAACAAAGTTTGTTTTCTGGTGATAATGGGTTAAAGATATAGTATGCCAGAGTTTCCTAAAAAAACCCACCAACAACTATGTCTAGATTTATACAAAAGTAATCCCTCGCAATCATTACGTATGACACAATAAGAGGGTGTGGTTTTGTATTTATGTGCAGAGACTTTGGCCTTTGCTTGTATTTTCGTATTTTCAACTATTTGGGACATTCCTAGGTATGTAACACCACAGTGCACAGCTGAGGTCAGGACATTATAAAAAACAAAAGCAGCACACATCTAAACGGAAGCTATGAAAATTTCAGACACAGTGCCCAAAAAAACAAATAAAGTGAGGCGTAATGCAAATCCGACAACACTTATTCCACAACAAGAGGGATTTGGGGTTGCCTCTCACTTTCGCTCGCGATGTTGTTTACAAACAGTAATTAACAATTCCTGCAAAGTATATCTTTAATTTATATTAATTCTCGAGAAAACAAAAGGATGATGTATCAAGACTGCATAAGAGTTAATCATGAGGGAAAAAAATCTGTTTTATGAACTTTGTTATCTCAAAATAACAAAATATTAAACTCTTGATCTTGAGATTACAGCATTTAAAAAAAAATAATTGCAAGCATGTATGTTCACAGCCTCGGTATTTTTGCTATAAAGTCAACATTTTCAAAAACAAATCAAATAAATTAGCAAAATAGCAAGACTACAAACCAGATGCAACAGATTTCACCAACTCAATTTGAACTGGATGGAAATATACGAAAATTGAGGAGATGTTGCTTCAAAGTGTCAGGTCTATTCGGATGCAGAGATGCCCCCTTGACCTCCCACAATGAGAATAAAACCCACCATCCAAATGAGCAGCTCTCAAACCGAACAATTCCACATACATTCTTGAAATAAATGCATGCCCACACATACACACGCACATTCACACACTCAATCTGGCCCGATGATGTGGCTACAAAATTTGTGAAAGTACAACCTGGGATTGTCAAAGCTCCCTTGGACATGATGGGGGGTGGGGGGTGTGAATACTGACTCTAAATCTAGCTTTCCATATTAACAAGAGGCTCCACTGGGTCCTGTGCAGCATAGAGTCTCAATTACTTAATTGATCTAATTATGGAAAGAAAATAAAGTGGAGAAACCTTTGGCCCTCTAGGAATTGGGCTAAAGCCCCCCGGTGGTGTCAGAGGGAGTGATGACTTGCGTTTCATTCCTATTTCTGACTTGAGCACCACGTTTCTCGCATGCAAGGGTAAGGGGGCCGCAAGAAGGAATTCAAGGCACCGCCACCTCATGACAAAGCAAGAAAAACCACCGCCATTGCAAGTGCTCTAAGTTGCCCTGACAGTGACAGAGACAATCGAACATAGAGGAAGGGAAATGCTTAAGTCCTTGATGGATGACAACGAACGAAAAAATTTTCAGTAGACAGGCATTCTTCTCTGTAAAAATTTCATGCACACATTTTTCTTTTTCTTCTTCCTTTTCTTCTCAAGGTATGGTGCTTTGAGGTAATAACGTATCCATTTCATTTCCAAAAGGATGAACTGTCATCCACTGACAGGGCAAGGAGTCAAACAATTTCAGCAAGCACCCATATAAACTGAGGGGATAAATGACGCCTCTCCATCCCCTTCATATCACAAAATGATGAAAATCATAAAAGCAGCAAAGAATGGCATTTCCATAATTTCTAATACAAAGGAAGCTACCCAAATATACATATAAAGTTTGAATAAATACTATCAGATATAGTGGTATTTCTTTGTTTTACAGTCCATTTTGTCTTTTGTGTTTGTACGTACGTATACGGTATTTATGTTACCTGGGAAATAATCCACATGTGCAAATAAGTTTGTTATTGCCAGTTTTTGATCATCATATTCGGGGTAGGAAGTGCGTTACAGTCATGGCAGTGGTGGCCTTGTTGCCCCTCTTCACGCGGCCATGCTTGCTGAGTGCTATGTAGGAGCCTCTGTAAACCACAGACTCATAGGCGTTGTAGTTGTTCGGAAGCATGCTCTCCTTGAACTTGCACTCGTCATGGAAGACTGTCTGGAGAGGACAACGAGACAGTGTGCATTTTAATGAACTGCACAAGAAATTGAAAGTTTGAAGCTACAGTATGATGGCAGAACATTAAATAGCTCTTTAAAAAGACTCTGTGTAATGGACCAAAAATATAAAGCTAAATTTAGATTACACACAGCAATGGGAACAATTGTTACATTTTGTATGTAATGTAGAGTTATCATTGCGTAATCTCCCAGCAGCACCAATAGCTCTTAAATATCTGGTGTATTGAATTTGCTCCTGTAAAAGGGTATTAATTTAACTTAATTTAACAATAGTGAGCCAATCATGCTGATATTCATGGCACACAATGAATTTCTATCAAGTGATGTTCAAATCATGGAAACAGCTGAACCAAAATTAAACTGAAATGTTAAACTTAAAAGAATAGGTTTCAGAATTGTGCTCATTCACTTTCTTTCCACTTTCCAGAAGACAGTTAGCTATAGCTTAGAATAAAGTCTGGAAACAGCTAGCCTGCTGTGTTCAAAGGAAACAAAATCTGCCTACCAGCACCTCTAAAGATCACTTAACACATTACAGTATATCTTGTTTGTTCAATAATTAGTCCTGCAAGTAAGTCCGTGTTAAGACCACAATTTGTCGTTTTGTCACATCGGTATTGTACAGATCAAACAACTAGATATAATGTGTTAATTAGTGACCTTAAAAGGTGTTGAAAGATCCATTGGAGAGCCAGAGACAGGGTCTGACTCAATGCTCTCACATATCTAAATATCCAAATAGGTTCCACTGACCTCCACAACTACCTCTATGACTGGCCCTAAAACAACATATATATTACCGTTCTAACAGTAGCATTTTTTTAAAAGATTATTTTTTTGGCTTCTTGCCTTTGACAGGGCAGGATGAAAGCGTGAAAGTGGGAGAGAGTGGGGATGAAAACCCCTGGCCACACCGGCAAGGACATTGCCTTTGTACATGGGGAACCACTCTACCCACTGAGCTATTGGGTGCCCCATATGGTAGCAGTTTTGAACATGCCCTTACATTAAATGGTTGTAGTTGCGCTCCTGAGTGGTCAGGTTTGGGAAGCCATAATGGTTTGGTGTTAATAATTGCTTCTAGATAGATCCCTTACGTAACTAACGTAGCATGTTAAACTTTGGGACACAAACACTGGTCTCCTGGGTGAAAGTCCTGTGTATGTTTGACTTATCCAGCACGCCTCCCACCGGTGCTCCAGGGACTTCTGCGATATTTAAACAATATTATGCAGACTATTGCTTTTTATGCGTCACGTCACTTCCTCCTCTGCCCATGTAATAATTACTAGAGTCACTACAGGGCATCACCTTACAATTAAAGCAAGTATGGGTTGATATAAGCTGGTTGCACAGTTGACCTATGTGGTCAATTTTGGTGAGAGCGGGCTGGCCAGACTAGCTCTTTTCTACTGTTCACAGTCTTTATGGTAAGTTTAGCTAATTTTCTCCTTCTCATCTGGCTCTTGGAGAGAAAGCATATAAATCTTTTTTTTCAAAGTGTCGAACTTTCCCTTTAAAATAAAAACTCTGAAATCTTAATAACACATTTAAACAATACAATTAACCACTGCAATCACAGTGAACTTTGAATTCTGCAATAAACAATTCTGGGGGAGGTTTTGGGTACAATAGTAACACTAATCACAATGTTCCACATAAAGCCCTTTTATATAAGATATTATCTAAATACAGTATCTGTCATGATGAAAAACAATATGTCTGTCAGTGCTGACAGTGCATGGCTTGTACAATGTGCAGCAGCAGAGCACAATACTCTCCATTAGAGGCCATGTGGCCTAATTCAATCTCTTATCAGATCATCAGCCCGCTCACAAGCTAACGCTTCATCACTCATGACCAGATAACCGACTCACATTGTGTCTGTCAAATATGTTGGCCGCAGCGAGCAAACCAGCAGCAATGTGTCAGCAGGGCTGCACTAAACACAATGTTTCCTCCCCACCAACAGGAACATTTATTAATAGCTGTCATTGCTCTAGCAGCAAACGAATTACAACCTTAAAGGTTATCTCCTGTAATTCTACAAAGACGTCTGTATTATGAGAATAAAAAGCTCAAAGTACAGCTGAAACATGCTTGCAATAAACGATCTGCATTTGAATTCAACAAATTTCATATTTTAGAAAAGATACACAAAAACATCCAACACATTAACCAGCAGCAAAAAAATCACATGCTAATAAAACCATTGCCTTTACTGGGAATTTGTAACACTATGTTTTATAGGTATAGCTCAAATCCATTATTGCACCTCACTAATTGATCAAAATTTTTTAAAAGGTTTCTGTGTGCAGTTCCTCTCTTGATTGGGCCCCTGAAAACTGGCCTCTTTTTATTGAAATGACATATTTAGAAGGTTTTTCCAAACAAGTCTGTAACAATGCTGAGAAATATGTTTGTCCTCACTGTTGCTCTTACATTTTGTACAAAATGCTTAATCTGGGCCCCATCCCTATTACTAAGCTAGTTCTGTACCCAGAATCAGAAAAAGGGATTTCCATGTTTTAAATGCAGGAGTTATTTCAGGATCAAATATAAAAAGTATTGTATACTATTCCCTAACTCTCCATATCAACTTGGTTTTCAACTAGATACTTAGTCAGCATAGACAAATTCCTAAAAATTCAGTTTTGACTTTTGGTTTTGGTGTCAGTCCAAAATTTTCAGTGGTCCCATCTCAGCACCCCTATGAAAATTTCTGGGGGTGCCACTGCTTTAATGTGCCAAATTCATGCACAGCAGAATGTTTTGTAGATTTGGATGCTTCTCAGTGGAGCACAAGTGCAGTTTGGTGAGAATAGCACACAATAATAAGGCTATGAATAATGCTGTCCAGGAAACACCTCTTAGGAGACAGATGCTCTGTGAAAAGATTTTTTTTTACTGATAAAAAAAAAAATCCCAATGTGTGTTTCATACATTTTAGTGGTTAGAAGTACAGGCTGCTGCTGCTGCTGCTGCTGCTGCTAGAGAGGTGGGCGAGTATGTGTGTGATGTGCAGTGCCCTGCAAAATAAACGCTTTGCCGTTAAAATCGATTTCCAGCTCTGCTGACAGGTTTCATTGCGTCAGGGGGTTTTCCCTCCTCCGCGCACACACACGACCACATTACAGGCGTGTGCACTGAACCCTGCATCTGTTAACCTCATCATTATTTACCCATAGGCCACCAGGCCTCGCTTTAAATAGAGCTTTATAAATCCCTAATAAAATTAAAATATAGGGATTTCGCAATACATAATGAGCAAGCCGACCTGCTGGCAGATAGGGCAGCATCCCAAGATATGACTGGCAAACTAAAGGAAAAAAATGCGGATCGAGCTGTCCTATTTCCAGGATCCCATTAACTAACATTGCTAGATAATAAATGGAATACTGTGCATACCTACCGTTCCGTATAACCTCCCACGGCTGTTCATTGCGACAAACAACTCACTCTTCACCCCATAGAGGCTCACCACTCCTCTCTCCACCGTAGAGATCTCTATTAGACCTGATACAAGACAAAGAATTATTATATCAGAGTGTAAAAAAAAATCAAATGAAATACCAACCGATCATCCTGGCTCATTTAGTGTTTTATCATGGAGACTGTAGCATTGTGCTCTCTCTGCGTCTATGGGTGTAACCTTGCAGATTGCTGCGCAGCATGCCGAGCCTTTGTTCTGCATCTTTCACCCCATCTTACATTTACACCCCAGGCGCGTGTCAATTAAGCGCATTCTGGTTATTGCAATAATTGCAGTAATTGCATTGACGTGCACGGCTATTGGTCTCTGGACCGCCCTCACAGGGCTGCGTAAAAATAAGTTGTGTCTAAAAGCGTCCATACATTCATGTCATGGTTGAGCTTGGGGAGGAGGGGGAGAGGACGGGGGGTGCTCAGCACTGATGGACACTTATTTTTAATAGATTTGTATTTGGAAGAAATTCAATTCTCCCTCAGAGACGGATGACACATGATCATGCAAATTAATAGAGGGGATACACTAGCCTGCTCATCACAGATCCATGCTTATTGACTCTGCCTCTCTTTTTATGTCTATTGCATTACATTGGTGGAGGTATAACTCACTGTACTGGTTTTCATTATGTACACCGTTTATCCTGCCGTCGGGGAGGATCTGAAGGTGAAACCCGATGCCCACGTTGCAGTAGAGCCTCCGCACTCTTTTGATGCCCAGCAGATAGTCACTCTCCCAGTTCAGCTCCGGTTTCTCCCCGGAGATCCCCAGTACAGAGCGGGAGAACAGGGTCTCCCATCTTTTCTCCAGTAAAGTTGCATTTGTCCTGCTGCTCGGTAAAGGGTACGCTGACACGATCCCCAGCAGAAAGCCCAGGAGAACCACCGCGGTCAGCGTCCAGTGCGGCGTGCCGGCCTCGCAGGACATACTGACGAGGAGCCTTTGCGCAACGGCCATCCGGTTTACCTTCGGGCCACGTGGTCGAAATTAATGACCCTAAAAATACCGCTCTTCTTGTTTTGCTTCCTTCGGCATGCTGGCTGAGGGTTATTTTTGGAGCGCAGATCAGGGCTTTGGGCATGAAACGCAAGCCCCGGTGCAGAGGAGGAGAGGAGACGGGAGAGTGCGCGGCAGAGCTGGAGGTGATGGTGATGGTGATGGTGATGTTGGTGGTGGTGATTACCATGTTTTGCAGCTCCTCCGCGCCTCTCTCTCTCTCAGACACACACACACACACACACACACACACACACACACACACACACACACTTTCTCTCTCTCTCTCTCTTCCCCCCTCTCTGTCTCCCTCTCGGTGTAAGTGTTCGGAATAAATCCTCCACCACTCACCAAAAACCCTGTTTCAACCTTGCCAGGGCTATCGCATCCCTAGATGACATCATGCTGACTTCACCGCTGGGACAATACAAGGGTAGAGAGGGTGCTGACAGCAGGAAAAATACCAAGTCTGCGGAGAGTTGAGGGGAATAGCCTACTGTCACTGCTTGACTGGAAGGAGAGAAAGCTTATTGGTGGCGTTGAGCGGCCGTGGGACGCGATGGGGCACTCGGGCTGCTCCCAAATTGGGTCGGTGGTCATATGTCTGTCAGGCCGCTTCCTTATTTAGAAGGAAGGTGTAAAAACAGGCCCACTTGTCACCGGAGAGCAATGACAGGGCTCTTGTGGTCCCACTTCTTCTGCTGCTCCGCTCAAGAACTTTTACTTCGCAGTAAATCTGTGTTTTTCTGGACATAAAATGACGCATCAGCTGGACCAGAGAGCCAGCAGGGTGCTCCTCAGCCGCTAAGACCGCGGTTCAAGACCTCAGTGTCAGCCAGCATCCGCCCTGCTGACGTGTCCTTGAGCAAGACTCCCCCTCAGCTCTACAGCGCGGTTGGGTGACAGACACCCACACCGGCATTTTAATAAAGTATCATATTTTTATAGTATACCATAACCCGTGCGTTTCCCATGGTGCATTCATGAGAACTATGAGGAGCAAAGTGGAGAGGCCCGTCATGAAATGGCACACATTGTCAGCATGCCATTCCCTGCGACATGAAAGCCTATCGTCTTTTCCATGTAATAGATAATGCCACCAGCAGCATGCCCATGCGTCAGTGAGTCCAGTGCAGTTGCGCACCAGCAGGCTCTTTTGAGCACATCAGTTACCCGAAATTTCCAAAGGATGGCACCATTTCCAAGTTCATTTTAATCGCTCAGCAAAGCATTTAGTCTTCAGTGTCTGTTGAACAATCTGCAGAGAGATCTTTTTGGACATTTTACGCTACAAAATACCCACTGGAAATGAAATTCATTCAAATATTAAAAACAAAATTAAAAGAGCACTCTTCTATAATATTTTAAGTTTAAATACTGTATGATGTAATGACCAGTCCATCCGTTTTTGTAATATTAAAGAGTTTTATAAAATTACTCAAGGACAACATCTATTTAACAATGCAGCTCTTTTATTTTGTATAAAATCTATTTGGTAACTGCATATTTATACACAATCTGATGGATGTATAACGACTATGTAGTACAACTTTTTCTTATGGCTGAATGCATTCATGACAATAATACAGATGACTGAAATTGTATGATAAAAATTGTCATTTAAAAAACCTGATCACATCAGAACACTTCTGGCCTTAACACAGTCGGACCATTGGCACTTTTTTTAAACAGGACATTTGGTTGAGAGCAATAGGGACCGAAAACAACTCCACCCACCCAGTTAAAGTTGTCTGTTAAGTTTAACAATACCACAGATGTCTGTTAGAAGAAACAAGTGGTTATATAAGACCCAGATAAAGCAATATTGAAACAATCATTAGGTTTCTTGTTTGCACCAGAAAAAAAAATCATAAAGCATTTGAGTTGTGTGAGGGGAATAATGTTTTCAGCTGATACATTTTATATGGATAATGACCAAAGAGAGGAATCCTGATTAACTTTCAGTATTGTCTCCTCTACTATGCTCTTTGATGTTACCAGAGCTATAATATAAAGTGGGTAATGATCAAATAAATTATAGTTTGATGATGTTTCCATGTCTTTACAAATAATTTATCTTTTTCACAGAGACAGCCTTCACCCTTGCACCTATGAAGGCCAATAGTTTAATACATGCTATTTTGTAATAAAAGTATAATAAATTAATACATATGTACAAAAATGTAATGTAAAATATACAGGCACTTGTAAAACAACCTTTTTTTCTGACACTTCGGCTACTGCTAGACAATATTTTTTGTGCATTTCGGGGTGAAAAGGATAATTCAGCTGCTCTGCAGTGGTGTCAACATGACAAACAAATCCTCTGCCGTTTTTACTTCTCTCACGCTGAGCGCACCTCAGGCAATAAGATCCTTCGGGACTATTTGTATCTGCAGAACGTAATTCATCACCCCTCGTGTAGGATCAGACAACCTGGATACAAAAGGCTCAAATGAACTCACTTACCAGTTGCGAAACATGCAGGGTTGTTTACACCAACCAGTCAATTTCAAAAGCTCAACTGAAGGCCACAGTACATCGTAACATACAGTATTATATTGGCCAGGCTCAAGTCAATAGTTTATTATAACCGGTGTGAAAAAACTCTCGAGTCATACCACTTTCCATTAGCCTCACACTTAAATATTACTAATGCTTCCGCCCTCTCTGTCCTCCATGTTATGTGTACACACACACACACACACACACACACACACACACACACACACACACACACACCTTAACTGAGCTTAGACTTCAGCCCATCAATGTACAGTGCCTCCTCTCGCATTACTTTCAGTAACCACACATTTTCATCTACTGCATGACATTTTTTTGGTCTTTCAGGAATGGGTTATATGAAGTGGGCTTCCATCAGATATCCCCCTAAATGTTTGCATACAGCATTACATGACAAGCCCATCTGGATGTCTTAGATTGTCATTTACAGTAAAACATGAAGGTTTAGGCTGCAGGGAAAGTGTTGTTTTAGTGGCATAAGAACAGGATGGGATCCTAAAACAATATACTAACCTGAGATGACTGTCCTGATCAGAAGCATAGGTGAACAAGACGAGCAGTCCACTAGAATAAACGGCTCTTGATTATCTTGACAGAAGATGTTTGATGCAGTATTTCCAGTTCCAGTAAACAGCTTAGTTCTTAAAACCACCACAGTCGATAACCTCACCTATACAGGTTGCATAAAACAATTCCCATAGGGATATACAGTAAATTTGTATACAAAATATTTACAGTAAAACTGTTCATTAATTATATATGACACTAAATTTGTGGCGGTGGCACATAAGATGGGGCCCAACATCAGAGCGCAACTGAATTTTTGAAAGGGTACTCCACCAATTTTACACAGAAAGGTCAGTATACTTGAATGGAGAGCACTACTCTGCCTGTGAAAACTGTTGTTTAATGTCCTCTTTGGCTTTGGAGGAGCTTTGTCATGTCTGAGAAAATAACTTGCAGGATGATACAGTGATGTTATTAAGGTTATCTTGAGTAAGGGCCCTGATACACCAAGCCAAAAGTCTGCTGTTGGTCGGCGTTGGGCCCTCAGTGAGTGTCTGTTGCCTTAGTTTGTGCGTTATGTCCTGCAAAATTGGCCCTTATCGGCTTTTTTTCTGGCCTATTCAGCATGTTGAAATGGCGTTCGGCTCAGCGGATGTTAAAAGAAACAGAAGTGTGGAAAGTTAAGAGGGCATGAGATAAAAACAAACTTGTTATATTAGGTAAGATTATTTTTAAGCTATTGAGCTCTTTAGCAGACATGGTTCGGAATTGTTTGTCATTGGTCATTGACACAAAGTAAATATCCTTTGTTCTTTTTTTTTTTTTTTTTTTTTTTTACATCAGATTGTGTTGTTATTGTGCTAACTTACTAACTAGCACCTTAAATCCATCCTGTCGGTCTTCTGGTTTCCCTTTTTAAAACACAAATAAAGACTACCGCCACCCGCTGGTATGAAGGGTCATTTCCTCTCATGCAGGCGCAGAATGTATGTGCTAGCTGGCTGTTGACTTTAGTCTTTGTAGTGTGTTCAGTGCAACCTTTTGGCCGAGACACAGGCGACGTGAGGCAACCAAACAGTCCCCCTTTGTCGCCATTTCTTTGATGTCAGTTATGTCTTTGGGCCTTAAGGCGTTAAAGAGAAATTGCGATACAAACTGAGGGCGCAGAGTTTATAAGTTATAAGATAATAGCAATGACATATGGGGAAGGTCTATTTAAAGATGATATAGAGTTGCAAATGTAGGATGAAGTATTTTGGAGCTTAACCTATTATAAGGACTTAAGTACAAAGATATTTTGACCATTCTTTTTTTTTTTTTTTTAAATCTGTCTCATTGGTATCCTACTTTATGGATCTGCAATACTAAATTACTGGAGTACCCCTTTAAGAGTATTTTTTTATCCTACATGGACAAGTCCAGTGGTCCCACTTGTAATTCTATTGTCTGAATGGGTAGAAACAATGCATTAATCTATCCATTCTGCCATTGTGAAGAAAAACAAGAGTCTGTATAAGCCAACACTATGTTTAAACTGTTGTTTTAGAACAAATCAGGTGGTGCTTTTAAAAATTGTGGATAGCTCAGGATTAAACCATTTTAAAAAACAAAAAGATTAGAAGGTATGTATCTGAGGTTGATGAGTTCTACAGTAAATCTGTTTGTGGTACCTGAGGAAAAAGTTGATGGACATAAAAGATGTCACAACTAAAAGTTTTTAGAGGGATTTCTATAGAATTCAGCTGCAATCAGTACAGACGTACCACACTTAACCTGGACACAAGGTTGGTGCTGACTCATCAGGTGGCAGGTAAAGATACCTGCTCTAACATAAAAGCTCCACATTACTGGCAGATAACATGTTTCTTGTAACATTTTCTTTTGTTAGCCATTTTCTCTCATAACCTGCTACACTTCCCCAACACAGAGCTTTCATAAAACCTAACAAACGAACTAGAGCAAGGCATTCTGGAAACAGTAGTGCATTGTTGAGTTCCACCCAAGGAACCTTAATGATTGACTGGTTATTCATGATTCCATCACTCCTGCATCTTTTGCTTCCAAGACTCAGCTTTTGAGGTCCTTTTGGTCAAAGATAATTTGACTGGCCAAGTAGATGGCAACGGCACCGAAGATGGCAGAGCAGGCAATATAGGCAGTGACGGACTGTGCGAACTGAACAATCATGCCCATGAAGAGGGTGGGGAAAACCTGAGAGAGGAGGAAGGTGCTGTCTAAAATGGCAAAGTCCAAACCCACACCACGTTTCTCATACCCTGATTCGGCCTCCTCTAGTTCGGTACCACTGGGGCTGTGGGATGAGCCGTTCTGGCTGTGTGGACTGGGGTAGTACTCGTAACTGTCCTGGCTGAAGAAGGCATGCCCATAAGGAGTCCCTGTTTTATGGTTAACTCCGTCCTCCTCTTCTGCAGGAGTCGAATATACAGAGTCTCGCTTGGTTGTAATACCATTTTTATGCACGCTTTTGGTTTTCCTTTTTGGCATATAGACCTGAAACAAGACAAGAAAAGAGTCAACTTATCTATCATGAAAATTTGTCTATCCTTGTGTATAAAGTTCTTAGATCTCTCTTACCTCTTTCTCCTTGTGGTAGTGGCAGGTGAGTGTGTAGGGCAGAGTCTGCAGTGTGGCGTACGCATAGCCAGTGAGGGACGCCATTACAGTGACCAAGACCACACTTTTGGACAGGCAGATGACCACAGCAGAGACTGTAAAGCTCACCATACTGCTCAAGTAGACCCATCGTGAGCCAAAATGGCGAACCAAACGACTCATGACCAGGGAGAAGAATGTTGAGGTAGCACACTGCAGGAACAGGCCCAGACTGCCCATACGGATACCTGAAAGAAGTAAAATTGAAATTTTGTTACCAGCTGAGCCCATGAAACTCATAGATTCTCTCTTTGTGAGACCAAGTTGTAGTTATGATGGTCTTGTTACAAAACATTGTCCTATTTTGTTGTCAGCACAGGAGCTATTTGACATCTGCATTACCTCTAATCATTTCCTTCTATAGCCACATCTAGTGAAAGATGCACAGCATGCGTGACATCCAACTTTCAGGTAACTTCAAACTGTGATGCATTAACGACTATTTGGGTGAGCTACAAACCCTAATGTTTGCTCAACCCCTTAAACACACAGACACAGATCTGGTTGGGGAGACATTCACAGAGCTCTGCGGCACGGACACACTGTTATGGATGACTGAGTTGGACCATCACTGACAGCATTAATCTTAGATGCATCCTTGAAAAGCCTGAAAGGGTGGCACACACAGGCTGGTCCTTGTTTAGTGAGGCAATATGCCCCTTGGCCCAAGTGAGGCCCAGTCTGCCAGCCAGACAACAAGAATTTGGATGAGTTTTGACTACCTGACTGAGGTAGAATATTGAGTTCAAACAACAGAGAAAGAGTTGCAGAGTTAGGTTAAGCAAAATAGATTCATTTATGTTGCCTGCTGCATGGGAAAATAAAGTATTGCTAGTTACCGTCTAAATGAACATTTATCAGTGACAGGTTTTACTTTGTGATGTATCATGTACTGCATCTGATAAAAAAAAACTATCTCCACTCGAAAAAGCAATGTGTGGCCATGCAACTGCTATTTATAAAGAAATAAACAAAATCCTTGTAGTTTTCCAGTATAGTACAGTCATACACGCATTTGTGTTCTCCCTTTGAACTTGGCCTTTGAACTAGATGCAAAAATGAAAAATTAGTTTTCCATCTTTTGCAGAACCACAGAATGCATCAGCCTCCAGTAATGACAACATTTTAAAACGTTTTAGTCAACTATGGGATTTTGTTTGCTGTGGGAAAAGTGATCCTAATAGTGGTATAATAATAATAGTGCTCCTTGAATATGGCTCGCTGACTTACATGTTTTAAGTGTTTCCATCAGTGTAATTTTATATGACAGTTATTTAATCGAATTGGTTTGTCATTCGAACTAATGAAATTAAGTCATATAGTCAAACGATAAAAACAAGATAAAACTTTTTTTGACATTAAGACTGATTAATGAATATGGAACTTCAAAAACACACAAATGCAACAAGTTTTTTTAACCTCTCTTACCAATTCTGGTATATAAACATTAAGAAATATAAGACAGAAATAAAAGAACATATATCTGGTATTTTTAGTGATATAAATTTATTTTTAAATTATTTATTTAAAAATATATTTATTTAAATTATTTCTGCTAGTTTAAATAACTATATTGCAGAAGTTTTGATTGCTGAAAGTTTGCATTACAGAAAATATTATGATAAATATAATTGTTATACTGAATGATATTTTAGTGGGTGAAAATGTATGATTAATATAAAAAATTTTTTTTATCTACATTATTCTTAAAGACCAACATTAACAATGCAAAAGGTAACATTCCAAAAAATATAAATAAAACCAAATTCAGTGTTTTTACATTATTATTATATTTATTATTATAATTGGTTTTAAAAATAAAAAAAAAAAATTCAAAAACCATGTCCATATCTTATCCTTGACCACATTTTTACTTCACCTCTTAAATGAAGTTTTTTATTTTAGTACTTATCTATGAAAGCTGGAGTGACGTCATGTCTGGGCTGTTATTTATTTCTGTCTGCTATCAGCCTGATCTCTTAGCCTGCTCTCTGTGAACAGTGTGGTTCAGAAGTTCAGCAGCAGAGCAGAGAATCACTTATGTGAAAGGAGTGTGTGGATCGTATTACTCCTGGAAAGCAAAGCTGCCGAGCCCACTTTATAAACACTACAGAAGCTAATGAGGACTGAAATTCAAGCCCTCCGAGATATGGGATCGGTCCAGAATGCTACTGAATCTGTGCACAGGAGAACTGCTGCAGTATGGGAAAATGGCTGTTTCTGTAGTATAAGCTGGACGGATTAGTACTTTGTATTACAAACCTTCCCAATAGGAAAGATGATCACAAAAACAACAGCAGTTACTGTTAAAACGATGAAGTAAAAAAGTCAATGCAACTACTGACAAAGCAGATTGATGCAGTGGAACATCTGTAGGCTGAATGATATGGTTTAATAACATCCACCATGATTCAGATTAAACAAACGCAGCTCAGACAGACCTCAGATTTGTGTGTTTTGGCCGTCTACCTGACTTGAATGAACATGTTCTTTGTGTGCCGATTCCTTGACATTAATTCTTTGTGAGTGTGACATTCCTCTTGGTCCAGCAAGCACAGGGAGGAGAGACAGAGGAAAAGTAAAAAGTAAACAAAGAAGGGAGGGAGATAGAAGTGGAGAAAGAGGGAGGAGAAAAGAATGTGGATGGATAGATGAAAATGTCAAATGAAAAAGGGAGAATGGTGAGAGAAAGAAGAGGTTGAGGACAAGTATTAAAGATGAGAAAACAAGAAGAGAGGAGTGGTAAAGGTTTGATACGATGAGAAAGGAAGCTGAAGAGTAGATAGTTAAGTAATGAGAGATAATGGGGGAAAAAAACAAAAGAAAGAGAGACATAAGGTGTAAGATAGGAAGTCTGGCTAAACAGTAAACAAAAAGAGACTTTAAACACTTGACTCAGACGTGGCCCACTCTCTTAATACATCTGCGACTTCTCAACAAGATGGTCTGCCTCACATGTGTTTACCTCAGCATCATTTTTCCTCTTGTCTGTGCCTTCTCAAACACTGTCTGATAACATGTCCCAAGGAACAATTCTCCCTCCTACACCACACACAACATATGTGACCAGGTCTATCTAAAGGTTATATTTAGGTAGAACTATACAGCTAAGAATTTGAATAACTATGAAATATAGCCATACAACTGTCTAACAGGATTAGTGACAACTGATTTACAGAGCAGGATCAGGGAAGGATAAAGACTGTGTATTTGTTTACCATTTCAGAGCAGGGGGTGGGAAGTAATACCTAAAATTCCTTGGATTGACTTGACATTGGCTTAAGCATACTTACCCAAAGGATTTGTTACTTGTTCACCTTTTCATGATAAGTCTTGCGTCAGAGTCTATGTTAACGGCTGTTCCTTGCTGTGTATGTCCTATACCTTGACAGGAGCCAAAATGAATGCAGCAGGAAGGCATGTAGGCATGCAGGAACACAGGCTCTGTCTCTGTCCTCCACCTGTGCCCGAGGAATGCGAGTGCATCCTGCCCAGCTGTTACCAAGGATACAGCGCAGCCAAGATGGACCCTAAGCCTGTTTATGTGGGCAGGTGGTGGAGGTAAAGCCACGATGACTAGAGTTGATTTCCAGTTTTTTCCCTTTTGATCCAGTGCACAAGCTTATACCAGTTTGATTTTATGCAGCCGGCGTTTTGTCATGATGACACCTTCTGGCAAATTAACATAAGGCCACTTGGGGTTTGCTATATTTTTTGTCATTTCAATCAAATATCGCAAGATAAAAAGTTTGTATTTTGTTTAAAAAGTGCAAACACAGGAAGACAGCAAGTAGGCTACTTACCCATCTTTTAATATTAATCCAAACAATGGTTCCGGGCTGGTATACCAAATTTTACCGAGCGGCACCCTTGATTCAGCAGCCACTCCCGAGTGGACCATAATGATACTGTGTTGCAGTGGCAAACAAGCATCCAACCATAACACTGCGTAGCATTGCAGCTCTTGGCCCAAACTGAACATTCAAATTTGCACTTCTGTTATGCCATGTAAACAAACATGGGTGAGTCCGAGATTAGATTGGAGACTTAAAGAGAATTCTTTTACACTGGCCTACAGGTTGGCATGTCATTTCTTGAGTCTCACTAGTGCAATGCAATTTTCTATGTTATCAGTAATAATGTCTTTTTCTTGGTGATACTGTAAACAGTGTTGCAACAAAAACCAACAAGATGAGATTATTAAAGGCCCCATCTCATAAAACCCGGTGTGTATTCCCTAATAACCTACTTACACATTTACAAAGATATTGTTTAATAGAAATGAGCTCAGATGACACATTAATATACTGAAAAAAAGAGGATTTCTGACCTTCATCGTATCTTTGCTTGGACACACTTCCTGGTAATGCACTTGGCACGCCCCCGTACAGGCCTTCTCCCACAAAGTCTGTGTAGAAAAGCATGAAAGACATGACAGCCATCCAGCTGCAGAGCTGAGCCACACACAGCTGCCTCATCACCCGCGGGACATGGCAGTAGCTCCTGTAGATGGCGGGGGTCATGGACCAGCAAGTTCTCAGCAGGCACAACAAGGGTCCAGACTTCAAAAGCCTCAGCTTGCACTTCAGCAGGTAGCAGCATGAGCGCGGCACGCCGCATCGACCGGCCTCCATTGCACTGGTCCCTGACTCCAGTAAAGATCCAGACCCCGGCAAGCCACCATTGGCACACGAGGGCTCCTCAGACACCTTCATGGTGATGAGCACGCTGGAGATGAAGATGAGGATGAGAAGGGAGAAGAGGCACTCGGCCTGGCCTCCCAGGTAAACAGAAAGCAGGCCTCGACTCCAGTCCAGTGCTGGTAACAAATAGCCCACACAGCCTCCCAAACTGACCATAAAGGAAAACATGGCAAAGGCTTGGCCACAGTCTTCCTCGTCTCGATAAAGGTCTGACAAAAGAGCCTCCAATGGTGTGAAGCACACTTGTCCACAGAAGTCAAGGAGTCCCACCCCAAGGATTAGAAAGCCCACCTATAGCAAATGAAGGACATTAAATAAAGTTAGATTTGAATCATAATCATGGTAGAACACAAGTTTATAATTCTGGTGAAATTTACATGTAAAAAAATACAAGACAAATAACAATCACGAACAGTGAACAGGTATCGTACCTGGAGGGTGCGCCCACCCCAGGCAAGGCGTGCAGCCAGTACGTCAGCGTGGGGAATGATGAACAGTGCTAGAAGAACTCCTAAAGAGAGCAACCAGATAAAAGGCCGTCGTCTGCCGTAACTGCTGTTGCAGTGGTCACTGGCTGAGCCAATCAGAGGGATAAAAAGGAGGCCGAGGACTGGACCAATACCTGTGGACAGAGCCATGGATACACCGATGATGTCAGAGACAGCACTAACAAAGCATTGAATATGTAGAAGACAAACAGCAAAGACACAGAGGATGTGGACAAAGTAGATAGAAACAGACATTACGTTTCATTCTTGAAACGTGAGCAAATTTTTTCAGCATTCATCATCATGTTAGTAGCTGCGATCTTTCGTAACAAAATCTACACCTCCTTCTGACTGCTCATAGTGGTTGTGTGAATAAGGAATGCAGATAAATATCACTTGTCATTATTAGAAATTACAGTTTTAAATTGTGTTTTGCTCTGTTATCTTAACAATATGCAGATGCCTTTGAAACACATAACTTAAACATGACAAGATTAGAAATATATATATATAAACACATCTAGCTAAATTTGTTGGCAATTAGCAGATTTAAGCTTCAGATAAGGTCTTAATAATGTAAATGGGTTATGTAAATTGACTTAATACATGTGATCTGAGTTTATTGTTGACTGCTCCAGTGGAGGCGTGTCACTGTCTCAGTCAGGAATAATCCCTGACAGAGAGGTTTCTCCAATGATGCAAGTAATGCACTTGTCTGCAGCACACAGCTGTGACTGGAAAGAGCCTTCTCCTGTAGTGGTTGTGGGTTTTTTTGTGTGTACTTATGCGATTTTGATTTTTTTTGGTATGTTTGATATTTTTGCATCAAATTTCATATCGAACCACTTTCATTTAACTTCTTGCATAGTTCTTCCAACAGAGGACACAGAGTTAACAGCATCCGCTTCCTCCTTCAATGACTTTGATTTACTTGTCCCTGTCACACCACTACTGACAAAAGAAAATAAAATATTTTTACCTATTTATAATGATATTTAATACTTCACCCAAAATAAGTTCAATCTCAGCAACGGAAAAGTTTCTCTTTCTCGCTCTCTCTTTCTTTCTTTGCGGTATGTCCGCAGGTCAATAGGATGCACCTATCCATGGTAATTTTCACCTTCTTATATGGCTATTCATGGGCGGGGATGTAGGCTAATTTCTGAGTAGGAGCACGCTGTCAATTTACAATTGATTGGAAGTTTCTTGTGGCGTTCATGAATCCAGTGTAGGTTTTTAGTACCAACGTTCTTTATGTGAAAATCTACTCACAGATTTACTAACATTTCATGAATGAGACCGATTATGTGTGCATATAATTAATTTACAAATATTTGAAACAAACAGCATTAGAGATAAAAGGTATTTGTCTTCTCAAACACGATCACACTTAAAAAAACAAAAAAAAAAACCACATAATCAAATCACACATTACATTTCCACTCATACTTTCCAAGTAGATTTTCACAAAATCCCAGTCCAAAAACACAGGTGTCTATCAAATCTCTGTTCAGCTTCAGTGGCTTACAACAGCTTTTATGTCTATGTTTGACTGGCGTTTGTTTTGGGTTTTTTTTTCCAGCCTGGCTTTTACCAGTCTTTATGAGTCCTCCTCGCTGCTGCCCCACCAGGGGGTGAATTGCACGTGCCCCTCTGCGATCATCGCCGATTGCTGATGACGGTTCCTACAGATGGCCTCCCGCCTGAAGGTAACCCACCCTCAGCTCATCCTCCACACACAGTCGGGTCTGACTAATTAGAACACACCATGGTACACGAGATGTTCATGACACACATGCAATATCAAAAACGACCCAATCTTGGGGATAGAGTTTGACATTTAAAAGGTACCCTGTGGTGTTTTCATTATAGACAAGCACGATTTTCTTTGTATCCAGGGTAATATTTCTCATCAAAAGGCATTTTGTGTACAACTACACTGTTAATTCATGTCTTCCCTTGTGCTCGTAAAACAAAAGATACGCACAAGAGAAGGGCCTCCTCATCAAAAACACAGCTCGACTGCGTCACTAGGAGTGGAAAAACTCCACTCTACACTGAACAACATTTGTGTTTCTGGTGTTTGAGGAGTACTCTAAAACCCTTCAAGAAGCAGAAAGACCGAATAGGTGAGCAGGGAATTAGAAGAGCACAGACAAAGAAACAGGCAGGCAATTTGAGACAGACAAGTGGATTGCGGCCAGGAAGTCAGCACCTCCACCACATTTCTTCTAGCTGCAGCTGTGGAGGCTCATCATAACAATCCTCACCATCTACAGCTGTAAGACTTACTGTCTCACACACTGTCTTTCCACTCAGTGGCTGCTCCCTGCAATATTATATACATCTCACACACACACACACACACACACACACACACACACACACACACACACCACAGCATGCTTTCCAGCCTCTGAATACAAAGCAAGCACACAGACTCACACACACATATAAATCAGTGTGGTGTCTAACCTATCCCACACACCACACATGACCCCTCCTAATATAATGCTGCCACATTCCTCAGTGTGCTTTGTTACTTAAATACTAGGACTGCCCCTTGAAAGTTTTGAATCATGAGTTGGAAACCCCTTAGTCTACTGAGATTGCTTCTAGCCAGGCAGTGTTTTTTTTTCTTCTTTTTGTTAGTTGGTGTGCTGCGCACTGTACTTTTGGGGACGTTTTGGTCCCCGGATTTTTGGTACCAGCAGCTGGGGACACAATGCAGCAGCACAGAGGAGGTGAAACTTTGCACTGTAGGGCTCTGAGAAAACATTATCTTTTGTCTTCTGTTTATAAGTGGTGAACATACAGCTCATGGCAACTGAATACAGTACAGCCTGGCTTTTGTTTGATTTGTTTGACATTTGCCATCAGTCGTTAACTTGTTTACTACATTACATGAATGCTGTATCTCATTGCGCATCTCAGTGAGCCTTGATCAAATTTTAAAATTGTATATGGAAATAAAAAAACTATTGTCGAATATTTGTATTAAACGGCCAAATCTGATTCAACTGGCAAAATTCTGAGTTGGGCACAGCTCTTTTAAATGCACATCAAAATACGCTTAAGAGTAACGATTAACAGACGCCTCAGAGTTAAAAAGCTCAGAGTGTCTTCTCCACTGACAGAGATGAAACCAGAGAAAGAAAGTAACAACTGGACGATGAAGCAGCCAACAAATGGCTATTAGATAAAGTAGAAGCAGCCATCTGAGAACCTGACACTACTGCTTGGGGAAATTAGCTTTAACCCTCCCAAGACACAATATCTATCTTCATTCAAATACCACTCAGGCACTCCATTATAATAACACGGAGATGCCTTACAGTGCAGGCTGTTAGGGAGGAACTCCACAATGAAATCATTTTTCTTCATATCACCAGCAGCTGTTACAAAAAAAACGGCAAAGTAGAAGTGTGTGTTGTTTAATTCTTTATACTTGAATAGTCACTTCTTTCACCCACACGGAGCCTTTTAGTTTGGTGGAGTTGTATTTATCATCTGTATAGTCATGAGATAATGTCTCAAAGAGACGCCTTTACTAAGAACCATGTGAATGACATTTGGGCTGACAGGATAATGCAGCTATTCAAATTGCGCACAAGTAAACTCAGATACAGTATGCAAAATACACATACTGGTGAAATGATTACGTGTATGGACACACATGCCGCTTACTAGTGAGCACCAAGATGAGTACAATTTTTCAAAACAACAAACCTGTCTGAAAGTGGACCTATATTATTTTCCATATTTTGTCTTATATTGCTAAAATGAAGGATGCTTATATTAAATGTGGCCAGAGTTTCAAATAAAGAGGTAAACTTTTGTGAAAGTTATTCCTGTGAGCAAATACCTCGGATTCCCTACCATTTCCAACATGTATTTCTACTCTGGCTTAAGTATGACGTCTGTGGCTCAAGTGGTAGAGCAGGTCGTCCTTTAATCGGGAGGTTGGTGGTTGACCTCCAGTCAACATGTCGAAGTATCCTTTGCCAAGACACTGAACCCCAAATTGCTCCCGATGGCTGTGTGAATGTGTAAGAATAGTTAAAATCTGAGTAACAGGTGCCACCTTGTAGGGTAGCCTCGGCCAAGAGGGTATGAATTTATGTGTGAATGTGACTCGTAGTGTGAAAGCGCTTTGAGTGGTCAAATGACTAGAAAACAAGTGCAGGTCCATTTGCTCAAGGCCCACTAATGCAAGAGTTCACTTTATGCAGACTTCACTACCACTTGAAGCTACATGCTGACATCTGGGAAAGCTGTAATCTTGGTTGCTGATGATCTTCATTTCATCATCACTCTGTTATATGTTTTGGCACTGCGTCATACACAGAAGAGTGTTTTTGTAGAATGTTATGATGTCACAGTGAAGCTGACCCTTAAACTTTGGATATAAAATGTTATCACTTCATCAGTTTTTACCTATTGAACATTTGCATGAAATTTCATCAGAGTTAGTGTATAAATGAATGAAAACATGTTTTATAAAGTCACAGTGATCTTGACCTTTGACGACCAGATTCTAATTATTCATTCTTAAGTTCGAGTGGACGTTTCTACTCAATTTAAGGAAAGTCCCTTCGGGCCTTTTTGATATATTACTTTCATGAGAATGAGACAGATTCCCTCAAGGCATTCTTGAAATATCATGTTCACTACAGACAGATGGATGGACATACATACCTACAGATAACCTGAAAACATAGCGCCTACAGCCTTGGCTGTCACTGGCAAGTTCTCTCCACATACTAACTCTGCCCAAGGTAATGGTGATTGGTTTAAATAAATAAAAAACAACCCAAAGTGGTTTTTTTTTCTTAGTATGGAATATAGTGACCTTTCTCCAGGGCTGTCACAGGGTGAGATAATCTTGCTGTTTGGCTTTCAAATCCCGTCACAACTTTGTTTAATCATAACAATGATTTTATTATCTAACCAACAGAAAAGCAAATATGATGCATTTAGTGGAATCATAGTTGCTCATTGATTTACAGTGTTAGATGTGAGGTGAAATCCATGAATTGCAATAAGCAACACTGTGTCAGTCTATCTGGAGATCGTGTCTCTTCCTCCGGCACATTATCCTGCAGCCTTTTAATTAGCACAGATTACTGGCTAAACAAAACAACAAGTGATTTGCCCACTGATTTGTGTAAAGGCCTTAATTATGTCTTCATGACCTGAACGGGTGAGAAGATAGCTCTGAGGCAAAATCACACCTCTGTGCAACAGCCCCAACAGCCAAACAAACATGGTTACCACTAGATAAAATCACATCTTTATGTATCAAAACTAATTTACAATTCTTTGGAGGGTACAGCGAATTTGTCTCATGGCCTCAGCAGCAACTAATTAAATAACTTTTCATTTCTGTTGTGGCTTTAGTGTAGCCACAGCAAACAAATGCATTTAGACTGATTAAATGAAATCTCATTTCTTTTCAGCCCTATGACAATACACTAAGTACTGCAAAGTGAATGAATGGCACTCAAGGGCTATAAAAATCATTTGAAATAGTTGGACAAGAAACACTCACCCATGTGGTCAATAAACAAGCCACAGAGGAGAAGGTCGAACCCTAATAGTACAGCAGTCTATCCTTGAGAGTGTGTGGATGTGAACAACTTTGCCTTTCATGTTTAATGAAAAGCCTTTCAGATAGAGACAGAGAGACATGATGGTAGACTATGCATGTGTGTAAGAGAGAATCAGGCAGAAGCAAAACATGTGCACTTGAATACACACACACATACACTCTGGCTGAATCCAAATCTTTACCTTCTGGACTTGTCTCACTCACTTGTCTCACAGACTGCAAGCCGCTGATAGACAGGCCTCAAGTCTGTGTCATTGCCGTGGAAAAATTTGAGTGGCAACTACAGTCATGTACACAGTGATTGCTGCTGTCATATTCTGACTGCTCATCTGTCCAAGCAGATAACAAGATGTTAATTTCATGTATTGGCTTTTTTTTTTTTGACTGGACAAAATTATGGTAATGCATTTCTAGACAACATAAAGGCTGCATACATTTTAATGCAGAAATGCCTCTAAATAAGGATATCATTACTAAATAAATTGGCTGTTACTTACATGGGAAGGGCTTGTTTTTTTAAGTCAATTTTCTTAGCCTAATCAAATGCATTTTGATTAGCTAAACTTATACATATTTCTCTATCATGATGTGGCTGAATACTATTTCTGGCCTACATGATTCAAGTAATGTTTTTTTACAGTGATTTATAATAAGTTTTGTTTCATTTTTTTAGCTGGAATTAGGCATGTAAATCACTGGTTTCATCACGATACAATATTATATAGATACTTCGGACAACAATACGATATTTGTCAATATCACAAAGTCTACCATGATACGATTTTGATTCGATTTAGGGGCCAGCAAACGATATGAGTCGATATTATACATTCATTTAACACAGTCAGTTACAGAGGAAGCTGCCACCCCTTTGTTTTGCTTTTGACCAAAAAAGATAAAAACAACATCTAAATAACTGTAAATAATTAAAGCTGGTTCATTCTGTCAGAAAATGCTTTCTAAAACAAAAGTTTTCATTTTAACTGAAACCATGATCAATTTCCTGAAACTTCAGGGCTGTCTGACTTAAAGACAAGCTTCTCCCAACATCCTCAAAACATGGATTAACAAGATCTTTTAACAAAAGTATAAAACTCAGCTCACTGTCAAGTATCATAGTCAATACAACTCTCTATTGTAAGTCACGTTACTGCACCTACATAGCATGCTATCGTTATTAGCATAGGCACATGGCATTTTACATTGCATAAATTAGCCTAGCGGCAAGAATACTTTTCCTCTACTCATAACGTCGCCTATACATTTATTATTTATGCTTTCTCTTACTCGCTGCTGGTCTAAGTCACTGCATCTCCCAACAGAACAGCGCAGATTAATTTTAGTCTGCATGCACATTTTTTTTAGTCTAACATGGTTAAAGCAGTGCAGCTAATGTTGCCACAGGAAGTTAGCGAAGATGCCTGGCTTGTGCTTCATGTTTCCGGAGTATGGCTTTTGTTTACATGTAGCATGTGCTCTGTCTGTTAACCCAAAGTTTCTCCGAAAACAAACTGATGATTTGTTCCAGAGTAAATGGCGTTATCCTTATCATCTTTCTGTTGGCTGCTCGCCATCATCTGCCTGACGCTGTGCGACGGTGACACAGAATTTCAGAATAAAGGCACATCTGAAAGAGGATTTTATGGATTGATATTTTCAATTTGCATCAATAATACCTGATCATTGCTGATTTAATCGATATGTCGATGCAGATCGATGGATCGTTACAACCCTAGTTGGCATATAGAAAAAATTAACAGTGCCATGTATGTATTGCTATGAATTGTGGGTAATAATACTTGCAAAATCCAGTGAAGAAGCAGCAAAGTTTGCTTGAAGCTTCTTGTGGACTGGATGAGTTGTGGCATTGAACAGCTCTCAGAGACTTCCCGTGAGCGTGCCCGCAAAGTCTGCGAACCTGCAAGTGCGGTGTCCAAGTCTGGACATTTGGATTCAGCCTATGAGTTATCAAAGAGGCCTAGTAATCAGATCTCACTCTTTCAGCCCTTACCTAGCACCATGGTCATGTAGCGCTCCTCCACCCCAGCCTCCAGCAGCAGTGGGGGCACGTATGTGATCCCAGCTGCCACACAGATCTCCAGGCCACAGGTCAGGGAGTTCAGCAGGACGAGACGCCACTGAGACCTCCATCCAGGCATATTTACAGGGGCCGGCTCGCCTTTCCTCCCCTTTGGGATGGCCACTACTGGGGGCAGGGGAGGAGGGAGGGACCCTGGTAAGGGCAAGGGGGGGAGCGTGGGGAGGCAGATGGTGCCCCAGTGGGACAAGAGGGCTGTCGGGGAGGGACAGCAGCAAAGACACGTGGATGTCTCAGATGAACTGGAGGATTCATCCTCTTCTCAGCATTCTGGATCTGTAGAGCAGAGGAAGAGGAAAGGAGTGCAGTGAGAAATGGGACTTTTATCAACTTTTGACATGCAGCTTTTACACAGTCTCTGCGTAGAATGCCATACAGTATATAATTTGCTGTTGTTTCAGAGAAAATGTGAGTAAGGGCTAAGGCATGCTATTAGACAGGTCATTCCCGGGTTACTACACCTGGATGTCAGCGGTCTCAGGTTGTATGGGGGGAGGGGGTATGAGTGTGACAGCTCTCTCACAAAAGAATCCCATCAACACAAATTCCAGCATATTTTCCAAAGCATGGCAGTGGCAGCAACATTCACAAGGATATGATATTGATGTATTCTTAGAGCTCCTCACCAGCAGCTTCAGGACAGCAGGAACAACAACAGGCGGACAGAGGAGATGAGTCAGCTGGAGCAACGTGGCAAACACACCAAACCATTTGCCAGGAGAATTCTTTCTTGGCTGTTTTATTTAAGTCTCAAAACGCAGCATGGCAAAGGTTTGAAAGATCAACGTTTAAAAAGAGGACTTCTAATTTCCCCATCTCTCTCCTTACTACATCTCTCTTTTCCTTCTCCATAATAAATCTAGTATTATTGGTAGCTTTTCCTTGGCTGACCCTGTCATTATCTTCATTATTAAGCTCTGATTGCAGTTTTAGTCACATGTGCGATTCCTCCTCCTAAGAACTTTTTGCAGATCACTACTATTGTTCAGCTAAGCACCACAAAAGAAAAGTCACTAGAAAAAGACTATAAGGCAGGGGGTAGATAAGTCACACGTGAGAGGGATATTGGTATAGATATTACTGAGCAGGTTTTTACCATGATAATTTTAAAGACAGAGAGCTATGTTGTGCAAGAGGATACAAGAAAAGTAACAGCAAAATCATCCGCTGTTTTATGTCAGAGGCTAAGATGCGTCTTTCTACACCTACCCGTAAGCTTTGAGTATCAAGAACAAAACACTGAGGTGAACCTTAACAAACATGTTCTAGGGATTGTCTGCACATTATCCTACATTGACAGACAAGTCAACCACACCTTTAGGGATAGTTAGTCCAGTGACAATAGCTGACATTCTCCATTACATGACTTATTGTCAAGATATCGCGTGCATCCCATCCCTCTCAAACCAGTCCTGCGTTTTTAAAAGGGAATATAGATTAAATTTTACTGATATTTGTCTGAAGGAGCGAGGTTCAACTTTTATTCTAAAGACAAAAAGTATATATTAGAAATATGATATAAATACATCAGGCTGCCTCCAGTCTGTGTTCACTCAGATTTCTGTACATGAAAAAAGTTAGACCAAGATTGTCGTCGTCATCCACCAATGAAGTGAGCGTTCTTTTGAAGCAGAGGGAAAGAGCAAGAACAGTCAGAACAGCCGCAAACACAGAAACAACAAGGTGCTACATTTGCATTTGGTGTAACATTTCTCTGCCAATGCTGCCCATCTGTTCTCTCCCAGATAACAAAATGGATGTCATCATCTTCGACAAGATGTGGTTAATCACAGGATTGTGCTCAGATCAGTGAGTGATCTAATCAGATTCATACAGTATTCCAAGGAAATGTGTCTTTTGTGTTTTTAAAAAAATCTCATGTTAGGCAATGGACTGAACGAGCTGATTAAGAGGCCAAATAGATGACATGCTGTTTTTGTCAGGAAACTAGAGAGGCATGTATTAGTTTCCGTCATCAACTCAGGAGTTTCATATCCCTGAATTTCAAATTTTTAGCACCAGTTGCACAAATCACCATTGCATGCCAATCCAAAACCTCCAGTGCCTTTCACATAGTTAAAATAAAAAATGTGAACTTGATGTCGTTAATTAGGCTTAGGTAGTATCATGGTATTAAAGTACACCAGGTTTTTTATACATCCTGAAGGTTTCTTTTTCAATACCATCATAAATACAGACACTAATCTTTCTAATATACTCATTGTATATAGTGCACAGCACGCACCAACAGAGTTTAGTCTCTGGTCTGTATATGCAGCTGAGCTGAAAGATACTGTGACTCCTAGTAGTGGAAAGACAAGTTACAGCACTGTAGACAGCCGGCAACCAGCAAGTGCAGAATGAGGCTGTGGGGAAGAATGGCATGTTTCTTTACACGTAACTCCATGAATTAAGGATTTATTTTGACCAAACCGGAGCTGGTGATTGTTGAAACAATGGACTTACTAACTAGATTACTAACAAGAGTAACTAAGACAGCTGAGATAAGTTTTAATTTGTTTCTCTGGAATTTGAATGAAGTCTGTTTTATTATGGGTTAACAAGGCAATAAAGCCTTGTCAGTCTTCCCTGACCGAGAGAAAGTTTAAGCAGTGAACAGTTGTAATTCTCTGTTTAACAAGGACAATAGATGTGAGAATATTACTTTTCTGAACATTTAATGGGTTTCTACTGTGTATCAGTCTGAAAAACTTAAAGTAAGTAGTGCACTTGCTGTTGTGTGTATGTGTGTGTGTGTTAGTGCTCACACTGACCACTTCATATTCTGTAAACCCTGGTGAAATTTCAGGAAGGTATGAAATATTACATAGCACACAAGCCTATCATCAGTGATGCAGAGTTCCTACAGCATTCATACATGCCCAGCTCAGTCGTCACAAGTCCTTTCATATAAAGGCTCTTTAAGATTGTCAGGGACAAAGCGACAGTGTTAGCAGGCCGGATCTAGCAGGGGCCTGGGTCACTGAGAGAGCGGACCATTTCACACCCGTCAGATCTCATTCTCACCCAGAGCGGGCACTCTGAAAGACACCCATCAGGGGACCAGCCTTTGCCCCTATGTCCAGTCTGGCCACTACAACCCCCTACCAACATATTGTGTGTGTGTGTGTGTGTGTGTGTACATTCTCTGCATTTCCTTATTCTTGCCCAAGCCCTGAGGTCAGCTTCGTCTCTGACCTGCATTCTAAGAGCACCCTTTTGACATATCTGCCCACGACTGGTTATGCTTTTATGGTTCTGAATCTCAGTGTGAATGCTTTCTATTGCAGCCCCAGCTGACTCTCTGTCAGACGTTCTCACTGAAAACAGAAGGGCCCCCGGTGACAAGAATAGAGAAATCTGATTTGTCTGCCCAGGCGGCTGCGGCTTGTCTGGACGCCTGCCCAAATGCAAGTCAGATTCCAGGGTTTTGTAAAATGAATGGTTGCTTAAGTCTTGACCCGGGTGGTGGCGGCAAGTCAAAGATAGGACAGGGGTGAGGGAGGAGGGTGAAAAGACTAAAAGACGATGGCAGGGATGACAGTGAGAGTATTGCAGAAAAGTATTTATCAGTCCATTTATCCACCTCAAAGTCAAACATAAAAATAAAAATCTATGCTTGTTTTAAATATGGTACTCTTTGGCCAATGCAGTGCTTGTGGCATTGGCACAAAGCAGAACAGAGCTCGCGAAATTACGATTTAGCGAAGGAAGACAAAAACACACACAAACTGGCAACCCACACAGTCATTCCACCACTTGCTTAATGACACCTCTGACTCTACAATGTATTCCAGTCATGCCCTACATCGTCTTCCCATAGCCTTGGAAACAAAAACGCACGCACGCACTGTTAGACAAACAGCTCTCCTTGTCACCTTACGTGTTTAAACACTACAGTCTGAGCCAGACTGGTAAGAGGAGGGGTGGTGGTGATGGCGGTGGTGGTGGGCTGCTTTTGTCAGCTCTCCCACTGCTCCATTACCATGGCCTATTCAGCTGCAGGCCCCCCAAAAATCGGTCCTAATGACTCTGAGCTGTATTCTTACAATACAAAACGGGCTTTGTATACATTGTGCCAGGGAAAGTAATGTGATATAGTGAGGTATCAAGTCTATTTCCAAGTCTTGTATTAACACTGTTCATATAGATGGTAGGATATAGAAAGAGAGAGTGTGTGTGTGTGTGTGTGTGTGTGTGTGTGTGTGTGTGTGTCAGTGTGTGTCAGTGCGTGTCTGTGTGTGTGTGTTCGGTTGACTTGGGTGGGGGGTCTCCCAGCAGACAGCAGGGTTTGGAAGAGAAGAAGGAAAGGAATTGCTCTGAGATGACATCAGAGCCACAAGCACAGTCGAGGCTGTGGCTGCAGAAACCTCAGTAGGAGGGTCTGGTTGTGTGTTTGGCTCAAGCTGAATGGCTGCAAAGCTGTGGCCTTCCTCCCTATTGAGTTCCTGCACATTAGTGGACCCAACCGTCTGCATGAGGGGACAGCACGACCAGCTTTTATGCTGACTGGCTTGCCTGGCTCGCTTCCTGCAAACCTTTCTTCATGGCTCTTCTTCTCAGCTCTCTGATTAACACAAACAAGTTAAGATGGAGCAGCCCCTTAATGAACAATGCACTGCTTACATTACTGCCATAATATCACTACCACAGCATTTGTGCACGTGCCAACTTGGCTTTGTCATGCAGGACATGGGAATGATGTCAACGCTCAGAGGGCCCCAGACAGGTTCCTTCAAGACACAGTCCTCAAAATGTCCTCAGAGATAAACGCCTGAGAAACAACAATACCCTTATTGGATATTTTGACAATTTTCAACCAGCTTCAAATCAAACCATGGTAGAAGGCAAGGAAAGTCAGCTTTATTTGTATAGCACATTTCATACAGCAGGGCAATTCAAAGTGCTTTACAGAGCAATAAAATATGACATAATAAAGAATACAGATTTACAATAAAAGAGTAAAAAGATAAGATATAAAAGGTAAAATCAATAACAAAAAGTATGTGTAAATGAACTGTGGTAACCTTCCCTTAATCTAACCAGTGCCTAGATATCCCCCCTCCCCCCTCACAGCAAAACTCTCCAGCTTATCAATGCCCTTTTTTAGCTGTAATAGCAAAAGTTTGTGAACAGAAAATGGGTGCCATTCTGCTTCCTGCACAGTGAAAATGGAGCACGAACAATCGGAGATCAAACAGTAAAACTAAGCCGCGTTAATCAAAAATAATAAACCAAGATTCTGTTACAGCTGTGCATATTTCTTGCCTCAAATGTTTTCAGAAACATATTTTAGCCACCAGCCGCAGCTTCCGGTAAGGCATTATGCATTTTAGTAGTTGTAGGTTTTCTACCTCTTTAGCAACAGCGTCCTTTTTCTCTACATTTTCTCATGTCATGTAGCAAATATTTCAAAAGTATTTGTGTCTTTGTACTGCAGAGGCAGCCTAATTTTATGTGAGGACTCTCTTGATATTGGTGAAATACTTTTTTAACAAACAAAACTGTGCACTTAGACTCAAACTGTGTTGTACATTTACTACCAAGATTGACTGAGATTAATTTTCCATACTTTCGGTACGCCCAGCATCCTTCACACAAATGACCACTGGACTTTTAGTGTGTATTCGCCCCATTCCAGCAATGTACTAACTGGACGTTCGCTGTTTTCTAGCTAGCATCAGCCAGGCCATGAATTACATAAAGAGAACTGGAGGTGGCCCCAATTAATTCCCATAAAAGTTACTCAGTGGTGCACTCACTGGTGCAATTTCCCAGACCTTCTGCAATGAGCAGCTCTTCTAGACTTTTGAAATTTTATCCAATCAAATGGATCAAATCTTGACAGTGAAAAAGTAAATTAATCGAGCCAGAAAGAGCAAGGTTAATACAAATTAAATAAATAAAGGAGCTAAAAAATGAAAAGGTGGATCAGAAAAGGCCAGAGACAAAAAGAAAAAGTCCTCGAGGCTGATGCTGCAACGTGTCTCTCTGATAGCAGAAGTTATAACACTATCATCAGTCTGCACCACATAAAGGGGAGGTAGTAACATGGACAAGATGATACAGGTGAATAAATGTCATAAGTTAATATGCTGTGTTGGTGTTAACTGAGTGCGCATGCGTCATGCATCGTAAAATCTGCGTTGATGAGATACAGCTGAATTTCTTCTTCAAGTTCTGCAAGCTTTGAGTCGTGTAAATCCTGTTGAGATGCAGGTGAATGTGTCTCCTAATTGATATTGTAGTGACACCCGCATTTCCCATGATGCTCAGTCCTAGACTGATTACTCTGTAGTTTGCAGTTAAGTTTGCTGTTCCATGATGCAACAGTCCCTTTTTGTTAGTCTTTATAATGTGTCTGTTGAGAACATGGTGGTTTATGCTGGTTATTGTCATTTTTGTGTAGTTTACACTTTACACCATTAGTGAGTTGGCTGTTATTTTTCATTCGAGTTGTATTATCCTATTGGAAATCTGCAAATGCTGTGTCCAGTGTAAAATGACATTGATTAATTAACACTGTTAGCCACAATATGCCGTACGGGAGTTACCCAAATATATTTGTGTTGTGCATTGCAGTACCTGATTTATGTAAGTACTGTTAGGATGCAGGTGAATATATAGCAGATTTTTTTTTAGCGTTATGTTAGCAGTGGGGTACAATGGGCCAGTCCGGAGGAAAAAATGCCAGGGCTGAATTTTGTTCCCTTTCCGGCCCTGGTTGTGATGCTCAAAAAAATGTATGTACTGATTCATAGACGTATCTTTCATAACACAAATCTATGGGCGAAAAAAGGCTTTTTGGGCCCCATGGCATCATGCGACATAATTGCACTTTTGGCCACTATGTAAAATTGGCTTCAAAGCTCAGTACTGTCCCTAGGCGCTTTGGCCACACCACACGTGTGTGTTTGTTTTCAGCTCAGCATCCGACTCAACTCAGAACTCACTAGAAACTTCAGTCACTCTCCTTTTTCTTCATCTTTGCATCTGATGGCATCTTCATGCTGACTCTGTATGCAATCTAAAATTTGGTTCACACTATCAAAAACACAGTGACACTTCAGTTGACACATCAGCTATTTTTAATGCTTAAACTTCAACTGACAGTTCAAACCCTTTCGGTGTTTTGTTGTTAACCCACACCTCAGTTGCTGTTTCCTTACAACATTTCACATAAAAACAGTTACTTATTTGAGGCCTTTTGACTTAATGCTATTGGAATTTTCAGCATGAGCAAGAAAATTCAAAAGGCCTCAGAAAATTTGCCCTTTTCTAATTTGTAGACATTTAGCACGTCTTCCCACTCGTTCAGTCCATCTGCTACCAGGTGTTCTACGTCTCTCTATGACCTGTCACCCAGTTCAGGGTACCATCAGACCTCTGACACCATTTTTCCAAACAGACCGTTTCTCTTTGTTACTTACAACTGGATAATAACATGGGACTTGTTTAACCTACCTCAATAAAAAGTTTAGAGTTTGATTTGTGCTCTGCCTCTGCTCACTTGAAAGCAGCTCTGACCAGGCTGACCCTACCCCCCAGCCTGTAATCTTAAGCCCACATCCGTCACGGTGACCCCTGACCCTGCCTTTCACCACAAATCATGTGACCAACCTAACATTTCAAAGACAGCGCCAACAGGCGGACGGCTGTCTGCTGCTAATATTCTCCTCCTGTACTGTGCTACTCAGTTAAATAAAAAGTCAGCCTACCGGCAGTTATTTTAAAGTAGTGCTGCTAGGAAACGGTGCGATGGAGGGACATACATCTTATAATGGAGCAAGAAAGACAACCTTGTCTTATTTCTAGAGGGTCTAATGACACTGCAGTTCCACAGTGTGAAGTGCACTTTCCATCTCTGCACCTAATTAGGCTGATGACTCAGAATAAGTCAGATAAATTAAAAAAAAGAAAAAAAGACGACAAAAAACTAATAGTTCATGGCTCCCGAGAGAGCAATGCTATCCGTGTCTTCAAAAATGATTTTAATCAGAGGATGCAATTTATGGTACAAGAGGGAAAATCCATTATCAAAGCATCATTCAAATTCAGTAATTCATTCATTCACAACACAGGAATTCCCTGTACTGTTTTACACAGCATCACTACACAAATGGACTCAAACTTTGGAAAAGTGCGTGGAGAAAAAGTATCAGTGCTATCTGAAGGAGGCTACAATGGATCTACACAGAACAACTTAACACACACAAACACCCTCACATATCACACTCATCAGGTGAACATGAGAGGAATGCAGGCTAGGTTGGGCTACTCTGGTCCGGGATTAGGGTGCCTGTTAGTGTGTGTATGTGTGTGTGTGTGTGTGTGTGTGTGTGTGTGTGTGTGTGTGTGTGTGTGTGTGTGTGTGTGCGCGCGCGCGTGCGCGTCAAAGGTTGAACTGAGGGAAGCCTGCTCCTCTGTCCACACAAGAGACTGAAGCCAGCTTCAGCTCAGGGAGGTGACCGTTATCATACTGGCCCATGCAAATAGCACAACAATGGAGAGCAGCAGAGTTCAGCCCTGCAGCCTCTTGTGAGTCAATGCGGCTGATAACTTGGCTCCCCACGGAATGTGACTTTCCAAGCACTGAAAATCTATTGTGTCAAGGTGAAAGGACTAATACGAGAGAATACAAACGCTAATGAGTTTTCATTCAGCCATGATCAGGTGTGTTTACATTTAGTTAATAGAGCAATTACAATCTTAATTAGGTTTTATCAACAACCAGTTAATTGCGGTGAGCGGTATTTCTGATCACACTTTGTTGTAACATGCAGACATGAAATCTTATTTGTTATTATGCAATTAATTTCTCAACACAGCTGTTTCATTATTTTTTATCTTTACACTGCCAATCTCTGGTCTTTCTTAATAATTAAACTAAAAAAATTATTATCAGCAGATGTTTGTGAATTTCTTATCCTTATTTCAATTATAAAATTCATTATTTTAAGTCACATCATCAATATAGCCCTGTTATAACACTTAAAGAGCAGGTCGATCTGTTTTTTTTCTCCGTTTTTTTAGATGGAAACTCCCACTTAACCATTGGCAAAAAGACCACATAGGCTGCAGCACTGTCTTGAAAGCCATCAGACTCAATTGACAGAAACAGTAATGTTAACTCGCAGTACAAGGGAGTTGCCTGTCTACCAGCGACTCAAACGTTTAATTTGAATCGAACACTACTGGAAAGCTATAGAATGATATAAAAACCTCAAAAAAGCCACACTTAAATCAGGGTGTTGAATCAGCCTGCTTTGCTTAACTTTCAGTCAGAATGTGGCTTAATTTTCATCTCCTACATGCACTTAACACAAGGAATATTCTTGTAGAATTGATTAAAGGTCACATCACAACTTAAATTAGACTTTCTATGAAGAAAAAAGATACAGCTGACCTTTCATTACCATGAGCAGTCACAATACAGAGATACAGTCTCATTTCATATGCTACAATGAGCTCATCACATTCAAAGGAAATTCATCATGCTTGGCCGAATGACAGCAGTTAAAAAACCCAAATGCATGACTATATTTGTGCATCTTTGCCCTTTAAAAAAAGTCAGTTCAGTTCAATCAGTTTTAACCTGTCCATTAACATTAAGGGAAGCTAATGTGAGAGATAGGTGTGATAAAGGAAAAATAACATGTTATTTGGCAAAATGATACTCACCAGCTAAAGAAGTAAGGCTCAAAGGTCCATCTGCAGACTCGTATTGCTGAAAATGAGCATCTAATCTATTTTAAAGGCTGCTTGCACTCTTTACCAAATCAACACCCTCCACTCACTTGCAGAGCATATCTGCACTGACTGTTTTGACCACCTGCTTCAACTCTATGCTCAAGAGTCTGACTCTTTTTTTATCCAGCTTCCTTTTGTGTCCCCTGTTCCCTCCTCTCTTACTTAGCCCACCTCCTTTGCATCCCTCCCATTATTCCTCCTTCCTCCCTCTCTTCTGTGCCTCAGCCTGTTAAGGTGGGAATTGGGAAAATCCCAAAGCACTTGAGGAATCCTGTCGCTTTCTGTTTGTCTATATCTGCCTCCAAAAAATGACTTGTTTCTATTTCAACCTTGGAATTTTATAAGAAAGAGAAAAATTCAGAGCAAAGCCAAAACTTTGACTTGAAATATAGCTACACACACTCACCTGTGTGGTATAATAAGAGCACAACAGGCAGTTAGGAGACAAAGAATGAGTTGATATTATCTAACAACCCAGCCCTGAGGCCACTCCCCCATCCCTTCTCTCTCACTATCTATAACCACTCCCTAAAAGTTCTGTATTATATCCCCTGACCCAGTATCATGTTCAGCTGCCTATCAGGGCAGGGGCAGCTCTCCCACCCTCTCTCATTACCTCCCCTCCTGCAGCCCAGTCTTAGTTAAGCTCATACTCCTGCATGACCGCTTGTCCATGGACTGCTTTAACCCTTTTCCTGGTTCACCAGCTCAGCCAGCAATAAGCCTATTTGAGCAGACACGTACATGCACACACACGCAGACATGCACCCATGGTTGCTCGAATGCACGCACACACACACAGACACACACAGACACACACACACACATACACACACACACACACCATCACTCAACCCCAGGCTGGCTGCCATGTCTGTACCCCATGCCTGGAGGCCAAGACCAACCCTCTATAGAAAAGCTTTTAATTAGATAACAGTGAGAGGAAGAGAAAAAAAGTGGAGTAAAGGGAGCTCTAAAATGGGGAGGGTGGTTAGTGGTGGTGGTGGGGGGGGGGGGTTGCTCAGTAATGTCATTAGACTATGGCTGGCTTTAAGGAATCCCCATTTCTGGAGCCCAGAGGCAGATCAATATGAAGACAGAGTGCAGAGAATGGCTGCTGGCAGCACTTCCCCTCTGCTACAGGAGTGGCTTGCCTGGAATTAAGAGAATTCTGAAAATCCCATTTTGGAGACAGGCCGGCCCTCTGTGTCCTCACTTACCGAATATGTCTTACCCTCACAAACCGTTTGTTAATCTTTCAGATTAATCTGGGACACACACAAAACTAATAATGGCATTCCTTTAAAGAAGTTTATAGATAGGAATATCTCAATGGTGTTACCCACCTCGACTACAAATATGCATATCTCAAACACACACCCTCCTAGCAGCCTAATAATTAACTAGATGTGGAGAACACCACAAAAAGCAGTTTTAATTGTGTCTGTCAACTACGGAAGTGAGAATACTGAATACAAGAATATGTCATGTATACAGCTGTATACAGTTTTTTTAAAAAATCAAGGCTCCAGCCAAACTCCCCCAAACCTCAAGTTCCACACATACCAGACACTTACTTTCCCCAGCAGCTGACAGCTCTTTCTACAAATGACTTAACATAAAATTATACTGCACCAGAACCTTAAACATCTTTAACCTTTTGTGCTGCCATGTTTCTATTGTTAAAATACTGTGTGTGTGCTTGACTACAGCTTTGGGCTAAAGACACATAAGCGCTCTGGGCAGTGAAAGATGGTTTTAATTCCATGGTAGCCTTTTCCACAAACCGTGCTGCTCCAGCCAAACCCAACGTGCCCATAATAAGCTACGACACACTGCTCTCTGCTTTGATAAACCAAGGAAACCAAAACAGTGTGTCAGAAATAGAACTCAAGGGCCACTAGTCTTGGCATAGCAGCAGGGACCCAATAAAGCCTAAATGTCACCCACATTATACATAGCACGAAGGATGGGATGTTTAGGATCAATCACTCATCGTGTGCTTTCACAAAGCAAATTAACCTTTAAGTAAATACGTGACGCTGATGCTTAAACACATTAAAAACAGAGCTTCTATACATACCCAGTGGCTTTTAGCATGTAGCACTATCAGGATTAGCACTACTTCACTGACCATCCAGCACCAGACAGTTAACATTCTCCAGGTGTTATATATACCAGCACATAACTTAGATGGCCCAAGACTCTTCTATATTGTCCCTAAAGGCTCGAGGATACCATCAGTCTTTTATTTACATGGGACCATCTGTTGAACACCACCACAATGTCACTGCCTCAATATCATAAATTATGAAAATTCAATTATGAAATGTTGAATCGATCCATAAAGCTAAAGCCAAGAAGCACACATGATGTTGCATCCCCTCTAGGATCAGTCACTTTGCACAAGGCTGCTGTACACATGTTTGTTCGTGTGCCTGAGAAGATAAGATTGACTCATAGCAACAGAGTTAACTTAAGGGGTAGGGTTTTTCCTTTGTACCAAATCTTAGGACTAACACATGGTGTGACATTTTTTAAACCTTAATAAAAATTTTAAAAAGATGCATCAGTGAGAAATGCAGGGTTTTCCCTAAAGAATGCAATTTTAGCTGTGATATGGTTGCACCACTGTCTAGTATCATCACCCTTTAATATACGTTTTTTTAACAAAATCTCAGACGCACCTCTATCCACAACAGAGGTGCCAAAAACATCTGCTCAGACAAATAATTACTGACACAATTCTAACTCTGACGTGTAATTTTAGATATTACCAGCGTCAAATAATGTAACATTATAATGATCATGTGAATGGCCTTTTCCCAAAGCAAATATCATTTTCTCTGCTCTCAATGTAACAAGTCTACCAGAAGGGATTTTTCACCAGATTTGGAAAATAAAACCATCAGGCAAATAAAAAAAAAGCTACATTTTTCTCTTTTACTTGTGTCCACAATGGTCATTTTATACATTAATAACAAAATCTCACATCAGGAATCACCGAGGTAATCATCTTGCATTACATTTAGATCCATTAGCTGGACTCTTAGCTGTGCACGTAACATCAAAAACAGGAACTGAAAGAGCACTGCTTTCAAGTTCACTTAAAAACCGAGAGCATTACTTGGTGGAATGATCTCTTCCTGAAAAGCAGCCTCATTGTAGGACATGTGTTTTTCCACTGAGAATAGAGGTGTCCTTACAGGAACTGGCATGGGCTATTGTAGGGCAGAACAGAAAAAGACTCATTTGGTTCAGACCCAGGTGCCATTAAACATCCATTGATCAACACAATCGATTCAGAAACATTGAGCCTGTTTATGTCTGATATTAGCAAGCATTTCTATGATCTGAACACAGCTAGACAGCTTAGACACATTGCCATTCACACCTACGTCTGTCATGTGTCTCTAGATAACCATTTATGTTTAGATTTTGTTACTGCCGACATTACTTACGCCTGAAGGTCAGGCAGTTATTTTGTCCCTTCTCTCACCAGCTACTCAGTAGCATGCTCACTAGTCACGATAGCAGTTGTGTCCGCACAGCTGGAGAAATCGCTGTCAACAGAATTCAACAAGTCTCCTTCCATGGAGCAAAATGATGGACGGTCACGCAAAACTTTGTCCAACTTGTTGTGAAATGGTTAAGTTATTGAGCACTGGAGCTCTGGCACCAAAACAACCTCACGATCAGATCCTGTATTAATGACGTAGTACTTGTAAGGGACACATCAGGAGGATTACTGTTTACACTACAAAAGATATGTGTTTAAATGTGTCCCAGACCACCTCTGCAAGTGGTTTGAGTGATCAGATTACAATGACAATGCGTACTGGTGGTTGTTTACACTTGGACATAGCAATGCATTCTGTGGTGTCACTCTAATATCCCACGTTTTCTGCGGGTCCGTGGATGAAGTGCAGCAGGTCAAGTTCTTTTTATCTCTTTCTCAGCTGAATGTTACTCATGGGGTGGATAATTGATCTGTTGGTACATTCACAGCTGATCAGATCGATGGATGAGAGAAGATATTTGCAGATTTTCATAAGTGAAAGAGAGTTTTAGGCTCGGTAAAATGAACGGTTTAGTTTCACTTTTAATGTGCCTGACGTTCTGCTGCTCCTCCTGCGCTATGAATAACCCAATGGTGTATTTTAATACCATTAGACTATAGTGGCCCACCATAGCCTTGGTTATTAACGGGAAACACTGTGTTGCGCTTTCTCAGTAGACTTCCTCATCTACATGTTGCAAGTTAGGTATCCTTCTGTGTCTGCTATTTGTGTTCTGGGATGCTGCTATCGTGATGTCAACCGTCATGTCAATAAATGCACATGGTGGGATGACACTGCACATGCTTATATTTAAGTGAAAACAGCACATGGCAACCCATGTGCCGGAACATACCAAAAACACACATGCTGGCACGACTGGTTAGGTTTAGGCAACAAAGTCACAAATGGTGAGGATTAGGGGAAGGAGGCACATGGTAAGGTGTAGAAAAAAAACATCTCATACACACGAGGAGCAAACAGCGCACTCCCGCGTCAAAGTACGGCTTCGTTCAACCCATCTATCTCCCCTCCCGCCCGCCCTATTGGCTCCCTTGCACTCCTAGTATTGCATCCTTACTGGCAGCGTTTCAACCTGACGCCGTCCTAACGCGTTTGATGCACGTGCAGCAGGTTCTGTACAGCTGCATTTTCAACTGACACCACCTGTGCACGTATCAGGCAGATGCACCAGGTGCAGGCTGGCCAGCTAGCATATAATAACACTGAAACTGGTTCTGTCCAGCCGTGCTCTCAGCTGACGACGACCAGCAGCATTCCATGCTCATGCAAAAGGTACCTTTTGGCATGGCACAGTTACGGCGAAAGCACTGACAGAGTGGCACTATTTTACGATTTCAGAATGAACTAACAGGATGGTTAGTCCGACTAAAACTGGACTTTTAAAATACATGTAAAAATGTTAGTCCTACTGAAATTTTACTAAGTCATATTTCTTGAAGTCAGTCAGATATCGAACAGCATACATTCGTTTAAGAAAGCCAGGAAAAAAAAGAGCGGAAGAAAACTAAACAAAATGAAGGTATCTCATTTGTGCAAAAAGTAAAGTGCAGAATATGTACAAAATGTATAGCACCAAAAAGTTATCCATGTTGTCACGGTTCAACATTCGACCCTGTTGGAGCTTGCTAACTTGTTTGGTAAGTGGAGCAATAGCTCAACCAGAAGAAGGTCCAATAGAAACAAGCTGAAAGGGGCATATTGACAAGTCAAGTCAGTTTTTTTATAGAACCCATTATCACAAAACATGGTTTGCCTCAGAGGGCTTTACAGTGTACGACATCCCTCTGCCCTTAGACCCTCACATCACCCAAGGTCACCAACCGTTCGGAGTCGGACAAACTTCCATCAATAAATCGATTCTTCCCCGTGCTTGTACACTGAGACAAGGACAGCAGTCCTATCATACTGCCTAATCGAGTTATAACTGTAGCTCATCGTAACTGTGCATGGAAATGTACTGACTGTGAGGTTTATTGTTGGCTGCAGGGAAGAAGACACAAGTGGAGGCATTTAGCTTTGTTTATACCTCAATAGGGATGTTGATTTTTTGAGCTGCGGACAAGTTTCTATACATCCTACAATAAGGTGTCAGTTAAGTTCAGTACAGTTCAGTTCATTTCCACACGTCTTCAACTTCAAAAGCTTCTTTGTATGTTGTATGTGGCTGAACAACAGGGAAAAGGTCAAATAAGGATAATGGTGTGATCAACAACTTAATGAGAATAGGGCCAAGGTCAGAGCATAAAGTACATAAGTATAGCACACAAAACAAGCTTCAACAAGTTCACTTTTCTAGCACATCTAATACATCTAGTCTGTAACCCAGCACAACAGGATCTCACAATTCAGCCCTTACAGTGTTAAGAGAAAGGCATGTAAGGGAACTTAATGATACTTGGAGAAAAAAATTAGAGCGACTTATAGAAGTTGAGGGCTGAGAGTCATCATGGATCGAGAAAACAGTGCCAGGGAGGCCCTTCCAGCTGTTTTTTAAGAAACTAGAAAAACCAAGGTCATGAACCTTCCAGCTGCATGGATACAGTTAATACAGCACTGCATAGAGGACTGACAGACATGAGGACAGATGGACATCAACAGGTCCATCTCCTTTTTCCAGCTGTTGTCAGAGCAGTAGTGGCCCCAAGGCATAATGATTAACGCCTCAGTCAAATGCTACACAAACCAGATGGTAAGGATGGAAGCGAAGGGCAAAGTCCTCCCTCTCCCTCTCCAACCAGTAGCACACACAGGGAGGCATAAACCCACACACATACACACACACTATGACCCTCCACATATGCTTAATCTTGTGCACACACAACATTAAAAATACATTTTTAATAAACATCCTGCCCACAGTCATGAAATGCTCTGCAGTGACATTGTAATCATATTTAATGTAGCCTCTCCTTTGGAAACATAAAATTACACAATAGAAAGCATTTTACAAAGTTACTATCTTTGTGTGCCCAACCCATAAATGCAGACTAAAAGTCTGGGCGCTCTGGGAAAATAAGAAACGTCAGTCATCAGCCCTTCAAGACAAAAAGTCTGCCAAAAAAAAAAGAAACTTGTAATCAAGACAAATCTTTCCTTCCTTCATTTTAATCATGTCCTCTAAACCTTGAACAGGACGCTCAATATCAAACCCAACAAGCTCACAAACTGGACCTTGTTTACTGTTAACTAGGGTGGAGCAGTAATTTCATTAGATGTGGCTATGTGCATCTGTGTGTCTGTCTGTTTCTGTACACGTGTGCATGAGCAGCCGCCTTTTCACACATAAGTGAGCTGTAAGGCCCATCATAGCTGATCCCCTAAGCCTGCTGTACCAAACATTTCTGACAAAACACTGAACTAGCAGGAGGAGGCATCAAAGCATTCACACACATATTGACTCAAATCATAAGCTTGATCCTTTCACAAGGCACAGAGCATCTCACATATCAAAGGTCTCCCTCAAACACTCAATAGCATCCCTTTCAGCTTGCTACATGAAAGAGAACACTGTGCGGTGTCTTATAATATGCCGTTTTCCAATTCACACAGACAAACTTCAAAGAGGGCTTATTCAAGCTGGAAACCTTTCACTGTCCCCTCAGCTTGGTGTTTCCTGGTACTTTCAGGAAGGAATTATCTGACGGTGGCAGGGTCATTCATAATTTGGCGCACTAAACACCTTACCAGATTTGCCCTTTCCAGATCTGCTACTTTACACACTCTCTGGGGCTTCTCTGACTTCAGTCAAACAGCGAGTGTGAATATGTATTGCAAACATCTGGCCAACTGCTTATCACCATGGGAAAATGTCTGAGGACAAGCTAATGTTATCCCTGCTGCGGGGCCTTTACTTGTCTCATCTGGACTTCAACTGCGGTTTAGCAGCCATGTCAAACTCTCAAAGTAGTGCTTCTCATTAATGGGGAATTATGGGAAAGCGATAGGCTCGTTTGCCCTCTGTTCCGCGCCTTTCGTGAGAGCCAGACCTGAGGCTGTTTTGCCTTCAATGCCACGCAGTCCCCTCCACTCTTGAACTATGTGGGCAGAACTAACTAAAGTCAGTAAATTCAATTAGGCTGGCAGAGGGGGTGTGAGTGAAACAACGAAAATAGACTCAGACTGTTGAGTCTGTTGTTTTCTCTCACCCAAAAGGAAGTGAGTACCGCCCTGTTAGCTACGAGTAACGTGTCCTTTCTTCCCATAAGCACTCGGATTATGTTGATAAAGGAGGATATAGGGTTACGTTCAGCAACACTTCCAAGAAACAGAGACAACTTCCTGGTATGAAGATGACTTTTAGTTATTTTTTGGAGAAAAAAAACAATCTTCTATAATTACCATTCTTATTCTGAACTTGTTTGACAGGAGTATTTACACATACTTTACAGGAACACTTAACCACTTAACCACACAATGCACTAAATGAGATATTTTTGATATTTTTCTTTAGTTCACAAATTCTTACTCCTTGTCAAAACCTGGCATCTACATTACCCATAACGCAACTCAATCACCAACTGTTAGGTCAGCAATTTACATTGGCTGAGCAAAAATTTGCACCTCTTCAGCAATTTTGTGACTCATATTTATGAATGTGTGGAGACGAGAGAAAAAAAAGGCGACTGGAGCAACGTTACAGAAAGAGCTAAAGTTCTGAGGTCAGATAGAGGCTCTTTGGGGCGAAACACCAGACTATGGTTAGCTTCTGTGCCCAGAGTTGCATGAAAAAAGAAGGACAAACATTTGCTTCAGATTTTGTCTGAAAATATCTTTGGCCTTCTAAAATAACAAAGCTTTGGATACCGATTCTAGCATAAAAGTCATCGTAATGTAGTGTCTTTCTATAATTTATTACTGTGTTGCACAGAGAGGAGACAGACAAACATTAGTAGACAAACAGTTACTTTTCCAGCCATCCCAAATGAATGACCCTTCAAGTAAAATTATGTTGCCATAATCTTTTGCCATATGATTTTGTTTTTAGAAACTGCTACACTGTAGTGTTGGAAATGCCTATAATGTTCAAACCGATTTGAAATTAAGCCGAACACCAAACTGGACTGGCATATTAAATTTCACCAGTAACCAAGACACAAGTGACTGAGTTTGTTTTTAACACAATATTATGGTTATCACTTGGTTCAAGTCCAAAATCTTGCCGTAGTTTTAGTTTTTTGCTATATGGCGAGACACTACATATATCAGTATATTAAAATCCCCTGTAAACTGCTTAAATATAAAATTAATGAATGAACTACAGTTACAAGTAAAGTAGCAACAGCCTTAAAAAAAAGTTACATAAACTACTTTTATAATAAAGATGTATAAAATACTGTTATAATGTTAACTAAAGTACTGTTATAGTAAAGTTAAATCAAGTATTGTTTTGATTAAACAAATGGTGCCTTTATTTTGAAGGACCCAGCTTGTCTCGAGCCAGAGGAGTTGACATTGTTGCTTGAAGCTTCCAGTCAACAGTTGGATGTTAGCATTAGCAGTAAGTTAAACTACTTTTGTGTGTGTGTGTGTGTGTGTGTGTGTGTGTGTGTGTGTGTGTAAGAGAGAGGCAGAGAGCCATAGGGGCGAGAGGGAAAAACAAAATGCCGAAGTGAGTCTTATGCCAGTGGCTAAAAAAATGACAATTTATACTCATGGTTCACAATAAAGTAATTGTATACATCGCAGAGATACAGATTGAGATACATCGAGTATATTTGTATTTCAACCACCCCTAGTTCTGTGCCTGCCTTTTCATACCCAAACCACGTCCGAACGACGGATGTAGTGCCTCTTTTGGATATGAGCTCCTCTTCGTTTGGCCGGTTGGTGTCAGTGTCTTGTGCTGAATCCCCACGTTCCAGCTCCTCCATGCTTGTTTGTTTTGGTGCCGTGCATTGTGAAGATTTCCCCTTGGCCACACGGACGGATGTAAAGCATTATCAGATGAAGTAAAAGAAATAACCGATATAGCATAATATGAAACGATACGCCCTTTTCATCATCAGACGATATAATTCGTCATATTGCACAGCCCAAGCATGCGGCTCCATTAGTTTATTCTCAAACAAACATAATATTATGCTAATGATATTGTCATATTGTTTTTTATTACTGTTGTAATACATTTTGGATGTACCACAATGTGCCATCGGCATTAGCAAATTTTGAATTTCAGAATGACAAATGCTGGTTCAGCAGGCTTGCATAAAATCAAACCGGTTTAAGCTTGTACACCGGACAGGAGTGGCAAAACAGGAAATCAACACAACTCTAATAAACAGTTGGCATATTTCCCCCATTGTGTTATAGTGCAATCAATTTGAATGGCAAATATACAGAGCAACAAATTAGGACTAAAGAGAAAAGCAGTTGGCCAAGCAAGCCACTCAAGAACTGAACCATTGCCAATGCACCCACACACTTTGGCATGGAGCAATGCAAAAACTGAAAAGAAGATACTGAATATTCATGTCTTTCATCAGACTCGATATTAAAAGAACACAGATAACCTAGATGCCTGAATTGAACATACCTTCACATTCTCACACCAATTAAAGGTAGCCACGATCTCGGTACTGATCCCAAGGGGACTCTGATCCTACAGAAGGCCAGCCGTGCACATCAAACTCTCAGGCGACTTTCATGACGCCAAAGTAAGAGAGGTGTTAGTATGTTATATTCACATGTTATGTAAAAACAGATGTTGACTGAACTCAAGTTGGAACAAATGACAGTTCGAGATCCTTGTCATTCCTTGTCATAACATTATCGGAAACTGGGTGGTCAAACTCCTCGCAACCACTGTGAGCAAGCGACCATAACACAATGTCAAAAACAATGAAAAAACAGAATGATAACAATGTCACAGAGGTGACATTCCTGGGTGGAAGGGTAGCTGTCGTCTTTTCTTTTAGCTTTGGCCCATTAGGGAAGCCTATCAGCAGTCCTCCTCGCTGACCCAGCTGGCTGCGGAGCACTATTACAGAGAAACCGTTTGCACTTTGACCCCGCAGCCTGCAGAGAGCTCAGAAAAACTTTGATGCTCCTCTGCTTCCCATCAATGAAAGATCTAGGAACCAGACAGGTTGCTTAATATTCAGCCCTTTCCCCCGCTGTTAGTGAGTTATGGTGGTCTAATAATGTGCATTCCAGCACTTGCAAGATTTTCCCAGTCTGTGAGCAGGTGTTGTGTTGCTTTTGATTGGTGGATGTTGTCCTCCAGGGGAAAACATACAAGAAAAAAAATAATCTAACACTTTTTCCTCATCAACTTTCTTTTACCATTACCATTCCTCTCCCCCCTCCTGTTTCAACAAATGAGCTCACTGTTTTTACAATGATTAGCGCTTCAGGGACACATTCACTTCAGCAGTGAATGTGCAAGACCCAAGTGGGCTGAATAAGTTTGCCTTAAGATAAACAAGAAAATACACTGAGCAGATCTGAGAAATGAACTACAGCGGAGTTCACGCAGAGACAAAGAAAACAGAGGCAGCCAGTATGGATTCTATCAATATAAAGCCAACAGCTCAGTTTACATAAAACCCCAAGGCAATTGGTCCAACTTAAGTGCAGACAAGGTTTCACCTAATGTGCCACAGACAGAAAATCAAAAAATATAATGTTATGTATGAGCAACAACGAGGAATAATCTGTGACATACACAACAGGACATCATTAAAGCACCACAACTTGACAAACTGACTAAACTAAGACGTGAAAGTTAAAACCTGAATGCAGTGTAGAGCCATAAAGCGGCACTTTCTCACTGAATTAAGTGTCTCCTGCACTTGATGTGAGAGACAACCATTGTACAGATCGCATACCTGTGATTGTTCATGGCTACACGATACCAGAGCAACAGCAGCTCACAATGCTTTGAAGAGGACACAGAGCTTAAGAGGAAAAAAAAAAAAACCTTAAGAGCAAAAGCTCTTTGGGCCCTCCCCATTAGGAAGAAGTGTCTCAAAAATCACACCCACCACATAATCCACCACCTGTCTTAAAAAAAAACATATGCAGAAGCTGAGTGTAATTCACTGAGAATCCAGGTACACACGAAAAGCACAGAGAGCACTCGGAGCTGGAGATAAACAGCCTACGACTGATTAAAACTGCAAAGCCTTCAGTCTGCCTAAGTAGCTTGGTGTCCTCGACGGTGGGTGATTATCCTGCGCTTGGCTTGGGGGTATATTAGACTGTCAGAAAGCAGTTAGAGAACAGCCAGCTGGTCTAGCCACAGCATCCAGGGTGAAGAAGCATTTGTATCACTGTGGAGCAGATGAGCTCTGCAGAGAGCAGTGCAAACTCCTCCCGGGGCAACACACAGAAAGTAGTGAGTTTTAAAGAATGCTGCTGCTCTGAGATCAGCTATTCTGATCATAACGACTGCGAGTCGCTGATCATTAGTAGTCATATTTTTGGATGATGTTAAAGTAAACCTGAGGTATCTCACATGGAAACTAGTTTTTAACATACTAGCACAGGACTCAATTAGATATTTTTAAAATAATTTTAAAAAGGACATTAAGTTTCAGGGTTATTCTAAATAATGTAAACCGTGACAAGAGTAGAGAAGAGAGGAGAAGAGCAGCAAAGGCCAACAGGGCTGAAGAGAAGAGTCTATTTTCCAGCGTAGAATGAATAACACACTTGAGTGGTCCATGGAGAGGGGAAAGAGGTCTTTGTGAAACGGCAGAGTCACGGTCATGGTGACAATAAAAGTCCCTCTGTCATGGGTTAGAGCTGTTTAACCTTTTGATCCTCCTTCCTTCTTAATGTGGGCTTTGAATCCTGAAGGGTCTAGTACAAGCCAAAGAAGCAGATTTTCACACACTAAAAAAAAAAAAAAGTGGAAACTTTTATAGCCCTTTTGCGATGTTTGTTTACTTAATAGAAAATGAAGTTTACATTCCTTTACTAAAAAAACAATAATAAACAGGCTTTAAAAAGCGAGATTAAAGTACACAGAAGGATCCATATCGCAAAATTGTCTGTTACTACACAACAAAGTTAAAAAAAAAAAAAGCAGTGTCACCTTTTTCATAATTTTCTTTTTTATATTCTAACCGTGAGCAAGTCAACAATGGATTTGTTTTAACTAGATATTACTCATCAGTAATAAACTGATTAATAGGCAGTAAAGCACGATTAGGGAAAGATTATTTTAGATGATGATTAATCCAAGATTTTAAAGGGGAACTACGCCCATTCCCAAAACTCATACATGTTATTCCTATGGTCAAGGACAGTCCAAAAAATATTAGTTTAATTGAACAACTCCCGAATCTATGCAGTATTACTAAAACTCAAATTTGTGAAGTCATAACGCATACAGTGTGGAGCTGCTCCATAGACAATTAATTGGGACTCTATGGTAGGAGGGCTGGAGCGATTCACTGACGTAATCCATGTCACCATTTATGGTAATATGCTGATTTGCATTTTTGTGCAACGCGATATTTGTAGTCACACCACAGGCTGCAGCTAAATAGACTCAGCCAAACTGCTATGTACAGACACCTCTGGCCAAAACATACTGAGGCGCTTTGTTAAGACGACAGCAAAGTGTCCTGTTTACTTTTTGTTCTCACCCAAGCATGACACGTATGAATTATGAACATGTGAAATGTGTTTTGGTTTGTAGTAGTCACTTAAAATGTATGCACTGCTTCTAACTTAACATCCTGCGCCATATAACGTTACTATTCTGACGTTTTATATTTTTCAGTTTACTTCAAAAGCCATGCACGAGTGAGAAAACAGCTTCAACTAACGCACAAACTGTTGTTACAATCTGAGAGTCATTGGTTATTTTCCTTGTCCCACACTGCTGCAAAAGTAACATTTGCCAGCGATTATCCTAACTGCATATTACTCCAGTGATTAAATAAATATATGTTAGAAGTTTTAAGTCAAGTACTTAAGAAAAGATAGCCAACCGATTCTCCGGTTCAGGGAAGCGGCTGCTGTGATATACAATGATTAAGTTAATGTATGTGTGACAGCAATCCTTTTGAGTTTGAGGTCCAATTTTTTTCTGATCAGGCATGTGACAAATAGGGTCTATTAATAACATTTTTATTATTAAAATAATAACATAACAGTGGAAATTAGACTAATTTTAAAATATGCTATTATGCTATGTTTTTAAGAGAAGATGATTGAATAGAATTATTTAAACATTGATGAGACACATTTTTCTATTCATGTTTTGGGTAAGGTTATTGTGTTAATAACTGAGTATTGACAAAATAATCTTTTGAATTATCAAAAAAAATGGTTAGATTAATCAAGAAAAAAATAATTAATACGTGCAGCCCTAGTAAGTATATATTTTACTGCAGAACTGAGAACACCACAGTAGAATAAATCTAATCTGGGTATAAATAAAGAAAAATGTCTGACGTCAATGTCTGTGGAGCAGCTTCAGAAATGGAAACTTTTGATGCCACCTAGCATTAAGGTGGCATCAAAAGTTTCCATTTCTGGTACTTGTTTCCAGTGATGACTACAACAAGGAGAGACTCATCAGACTACTCGGAAGGAAGTTTGTTTCTGACAAGAAAAATACTTGAAAATTGTGGTCACTGATTCATTCATCATCTTCCTCAACTAGAGTTTAAATGACAAGTGTGTAAGATTTAGGGGGATATATTGGTAGAAATGGAATATAATATGATAAGTAGGCTACATTGTCTTTAATGTGTTATTACCTAATAAGAATCATTGTGTTCTGCCTACCTTAGAATGAGCTTTAAGTGCTGTTGTGCAAGGACCATCATCTTCGAATTCGGATTTCGAGACAAGTTATGGAAATGTGAGGGTTTACAAAAATGTTTTCTTGTTTAAGCTTTGTTTATATTCTCTACCAAAAAAAGTCATTGGCAAAGATGGTGTTCACAGCTGCATCTGCATATCTGAGCTTAACTGACTCTCACACCACTAAAATCTCTTAAATACTTGATCCTCGTATAAAAACAGCAAGAACCAACACTATCATTTAGAGTGCTCAGTGCCACTGCCAGTTGGAAGAGTTTGAGAGCAACTTTCCAAACAGGGTGTCCTGAAACGCCTCCACCCCCATATATCCATGTGTCAAAACAGCGGGGTTCTCGCCAACCCAGCGCCAAATGTTTACAGCGAATTAGACGAAAGCTTTTTGCTTGGACAGAGGAGGTTATATTGGTCGGTAAGCCTGTAAAGTTGTTGCCACCATGGCACTTGGCAGCACATCAGTGTGCGCAGGGAGCCTGGTGGTGGTTGAGCTGCAGTCAGCGACGCAGAGTGGAAAAACTTCCAGAAAGCACCACGCTACTGGACCCCGGCTAGCCATATACAGTACCTTTCAGCCGCAGGCTCAAACCAAGCACGATCGCACTCTTTAACATTTTCAGGTCAGCCAGATTTTTAACGTCGGGTGAAATTTACGCACAAAACCAGCGATACGCGCCGACGTTTGGGTTGAAATTCAAACCCGTTGTCTGCGGTTTCGACGCGGTCAACCGTTGTAAAGGAGCCTCATACAATGAATAAGTTTTACGCACACAGCGACCATTAAGTTACAAAGTGTCTCTTTAGATTTGTGTCTCATAAATAAGGCAGATCACGCATATAATTTGTCAAATACACATATTATACCATTTAAGGATTCTCTTTAAGTGTAACTTTACCTTAAGTTAAGTGCAGCTCCGGGAAATCCGTCCAGCAACTTGCTCGCTCCCGACGAATCGCTGTTGCTCAACTTGTAGAGAGCCAGATACCCAGCTGAGACACCCGCTGTCAAGGTAGAGGCAATGACAACTACAACTTCCGGTCCAAACTTTCGAAATAAACTGACCGAGCGCACTGGCAACAGACACCTTTTAGTGAATAACAAAGTCATAACTCCATATAAAACAAAAACAAACAAAACACATACATATTTAAAGATGTTTACACAGTAAGCTAAAATGAAAACACATATTTTTGAAATTGCAATGTTATTTTCAATGTGCTTCAATACTCTAACAAGCTTTTATTTTCAAGCAGAGACACAGCAAGTTCCGGTATCATTAACCAGTGACGTGAGAGGGAAACAGTAGCATAAATAAATTATTAAACATGTCGATATTAATAAGTGCTCGTCATGCTTTAACCCTTTGAAATCTGAGCAGATTGACTTCATTATTTCGACCAGTTTGCTCAGGATTCAAATAGTCATTTAAATACTTGTGAAAGGCATCTAAAAGCAGCACAGGGAAAATTATGTGCGAGGTTTCAAATTGGGTTAAAAAAACAAAACAACTTAAGATATTATTTATTTTCAATTAACTATTCCTCTATATTTCATTGCATTGCTTTATCGATGCTTCCTCTAACACTTTTCCTGTAGATGTATATCACAACTGTCACCCCACGTTTTTTTGTCACAGAAAGCAAGCACTGTCTTTAGTTTGCTCATTTAAATATTATGGTTTTAATAACCAGGCATTTTCTGACATTATATTATATTATCATTATACCCCCCCCCCCCCCCTCCTTTGTGTTTTTTTCCACTCATACAAACTGTCCTTTAATTCATGCATATTACCAGCTTGTTTAACAGCCAGTGCTGGTGTGCCATTCCTCAGACTTATAATTCCCAGGCAAGTTAAATTAGGTGAGGAAATCAATTATCACTGAATAATTCTGTGGTGTGAGGTTAAAACTAGCACTGACAAAAACTTCACTGCTTGCCAAGAAGTTACAACTATGTTTCCATGTGTGAGAAAAAAAAAATTCTCCTGAAGATGTTGTGATATACTCTACAGTAACTGTTGTGAAATACGACATTTATATATATATATATATATATATGTATATATTATATATATATATATATATATATATATATATATATATATATATATATATATATATATATATGTATATATGTATATATGTATATGTGTGTGGTTTCCTTAACAGCCCATACAGATAATCAGACGAATTTAATTGTCTTTAATTCCCAGGTGAGCACAAATGACTTTTCACTTTAACAGACTTAAAACAATGTTTCCTTCATGACAAGAGCGTTTATGAACTATCAAATAACGTGACACAGAAAAATCCATGCTGTCATAGTCAGATGAGGCACACTGTGGGCCAAGTTTACTACATGATTCTCTTTAAAGTTTGTAATCAAATGAATATGGCAAAGAAATATACATATCAATATATGAAAAGCATAGCAGCCAACATAAAATAGAAATGTAATGAAGAAACCATGTTTATCTAAAGCTATAAAAAAAAATCCAGGCAGCCTGTAAATGGTGTTGTTTTGATTAATGTGGCACAGCACCACCATAATGCTAAACACTTTCACTGCGCACAGACAGTCCAGCTCTTTGTTTGATCAAGAAATGTAATTTTTAAGGATGCCAAATTGAACGCTCAATAACGCCTCTCACCTCCTTCTCGCCTGGAGAGGGATGGCAGGTTAACAAGGGGGGGCGCATTTTGGTCATTTTGCTAACAAGGGGGCTGGCGTCCCCCCTCATATCCCCTCAAATCACCTACTGAGACTATCACATGCTGCAGATGACGGCTCCCTGGTCATGTTTCTGTGGTTTTGAGTGACTGGACATCTCTGAGGAGGGCCTTAGGTTTCAGCACTGGCTTAACAGTTTTTAACAGATGCCTCGTTGTTCCTGTTTTCCCACATCTAAAAAAACAACAAAAAAAACCCCCATCTATATGAATTTATATTATTCATATCAATTTTGTAAGCATTGCTTTGATTATTTTCAATCACGTGTACAGAACTCAGCGAGGGAGAGGTGGACTGTCATGTTGAATCGGCACCCTGCACTCTCTTCCCAGAGAAACCCAACACTCCGGGCCACTGAGACCAATCCAGAGAATGCCAAACACTCAGCAATACATATTCTTACAATTTTGTGGGTTCTCGGCGTGGCAGTTTGATATACACAGTTGCAGGTTTCAACACGGAGCTATTAAATCTCATAACTCTCAGGGGCCTGTGGCCTTCTTGTTTATCTTGAAAGAAGAGCAGGCAGCTCGCTCTGATTGCTGCACTCTCAACTTCTTTAATCTTTCTAATACCACCATTGCTGAACGTGGCTGTGGCAAACTTTGTGACAAGCCGAATTGATTTCAGTCTGTCTGAAATGGCTTATAGGGCCACCATTAGATGTAGGAGGAATGTAATTCCAATGAATGACATGGATTATTAACTTCAGAGAGATTATGTGCCTGTGGATAACCCATCAACACTAAATAAAACGCTGAACCAAATGCCACTAGACGTGTATCACTGTTGGCAGATGGAGAGAAAAAAAACATAATTAGCCAAAAGACTGTCAGGAGCTTATGGTGGCTTTCATGAAGAACTTTTTTTTTTAATTAAAACATAAACATGTAAACATATACAGTGATACATCTGATTAGGTTCAAGTGTTTGACACATTTGACAAATATTTACGACTAAAGATACAAAACCACTTGAGATGAACTTCATCGTGCTGCTCATTTTAACTTCCTCTCTTTTATTGAGAGAAGTGTGGTAGTGCCTGTGTAGTCACTCTTTTCACATCTTTGTCTTTAAGAACAGTGCCATCTGCTGTTACAGAGGTAGAGGGTAGGGACCACACACGTGCGTGCGCACACACACACACCCACACCCACACCCACACACACACACACACACACACACACACACACCAAGAGTGATCCTCACTACAACTCACTGCAATGCAGCATAAAAACACCTGCACGTTGCTCATCTCAGCAGCAACATCGTTCATTATTGGGACTAGAGGAGCCAAGTTTGTGTCACGTCTCTGTGGACAAATTGGCCCCCAAATGTGAAGCCAATTACAGATTGGTTTAGACCTCTAAATCTCATGTGACGGCTGAACTGTGTGATTATACATCAGGAGTAATTTGTGAACATTCAACAGATGAAATGTAATGTCGACAGGGACCTCATACTGTCCATCAAGACTAAAAAAATGATTTGAAGGGATTTTGTAAAGTAGGTTGTATGGGTCACTCTTCCATAGTTAGTATATTACCCGTATTTCCCAACAAGATTAGCCTGTGCACGCAGGTTTTTTGGAGATAGGTAATCTCACTAAAAAGTAGGCCATAGACTGCTCCTCCATTGCCAGTTGAACAGAGCTGTTTACATGACTCTGCAGCAGATGAGGATGATTTTTGTGTGTGTGGGTTGTTTTGGTGTGTCCGCTTGACCTCCTGGACAGGCTGGAGAACCGTGACAACTGTAGAGTCATTTGACCCGAATGTAAATGCCAATTGTTGACTTTAACACTGCGTTAAACAGCCAGCTGTTAGCAGATTTTTTTGTGCAGTGGAAATGAGGCTCTACAGAATTTACACCCCCAGTTTAGAGATGCAGGCTGGAATCCAAAATGGAAGCTTAGCAATGTACTGCTGTGGATGGGGATCAGCAACAAAATGTATTTTAGCCAACTAAAGAAGTCCCAACCAAGAAAAATACAAAAAAAACTATCAGTTTAAGTGTAAGCTACATTGAGAGTATTTTCACGTTTTACCTTCATGTCAGACAGTATTTTCCAATGGGAAAATGAAGCAGTTATATTGCTCTCTTCAAAGCCAGATTCCACTGAGAAAAACAAAGATTTAACAGGGCTGAACACAAGAGCTGCTGGTCTACCACTGCCTCAAACTGTTATTTTGTTTGAGTTATTGTGTGATGTTGTTCAGCGAGCTAAAATTACTTTTTTTCTCAATGGAGGCTTTGACGAAAGCATAGATGGGAAACTTAAGCCGTTAACGACTTCTCGGTCAAGACAGGCTTAAGTAAAACAGAGACAATACCCTTAATACAGCACACACTTCAACAGACATTCATTTTTTAATGGGAAGGCTCTTTTTAAGGTGGCTAAAATACATTTTGTTGCTGACTATTCACAGCATTACATTGCTAAGCTTCCGTGTCAGATTCAAACCTGGTGGAGACTGAGGGGCGTGCTGACCGACATCCACTGTATGAAGTAAACTGACAATGGATACGAGCCCCATACAACCCCAACTCAAAAAATCTGAAATATCCTTTTAAAGTGAAGATCCATCATGTTTTTTTTTTTTTAAATCAACACACTGATATTACATCCATTTGTATGTTAATGTATGAAAACACAACAAAAATCACATTTAGCATGGTTGCTAATACAGTTAAGACGCATCTGTCTAATTGCCTGTGCCGGTTCCATCCAGCCTCATCACTTTAGTAAACAATACTGTTTTCACATTTACTTTATCTGCTTCGTTGGTGGGATTTTCACTCTGTACCAGCAAGTTAAAACAGCTTCACCAACACTACAGTCTTCGTTATGCCGTAGCTCGAGCGTGCGGGGAGTTACAGATTGCAGCTTTAAAGAAAAACTGGAATAGTTGCTGCACCGGTGGCTGATGTCATGATGTCATAAAACTCTGTCACCAGAACCACACCCCGGAGGCTTGAAATGATAATTGCAGCAGCTGCTTTGGTGAGCCACTGAATCCAGCCCTCTTTCAGTTAGATGTATTTACATCATGTGGTGCAAAATTAACAAAGCTCACCAATTGCATACAAATGTCTCTTCTCATTTAAAATCTGTTTTGCACCTCTACTGTAAGTCCTTTAATGCCACCGTATTATCCTGACCCCATTTTTAATGAATGGGACCTATGTGCTACTTCATCAAATCTCCACTCCTTTAACCTGAAAACAAAAAAAAAATATTAACTTGTCTATAATTTTTGAAATAAACAATCTGTGTTGGTTTGAATGCCTTGAGGATGCAATGTGGTGCATCTCCATTATCAGTGCTTTGAGGTGAGAGTTAGGGTGGAGGAGACACGGAAGATCTGAGGCAGCATGTTGCTCAACTGGTAGAACATCTCCTCTGAGATACTCTGTCAATACAAAAGAGACACAGACAGGATTAGTGAGTAACGAGGGACCGAGATTTGTGCAGCACCAATGTGAAAAACACCTTTTGTAGGCACATTTTCAGTCCACACACAAACAATTGAAGTGAACCAAATGAACGTTTTTTAAACCCAGGTGGAATTGTGCCCATGCCAACAAAAATACATTTGGACTGTTCATGTACAGCCAAGTGTTAACAGCCCCTGCGCTGCCCTTTAGTTTAACATCACAAGGACTTTTTTTCCCCTAACAGTAGTCAAGATGCTGAAATGACAGGAGCTCCGGCAGCTGTGACTTAAACAGGGGAAACATACCGTGTCACTCTAAGCATCGCCACCCGTCAAATAAGAATGTTAAGTATTCATCTTTACGCATTTGCGCATCATTCATCCGCATACACACACAGAGCATATATTTAGCCACGGCGTGTCTTTGAGGCATAGAAAACAATGTTGTTTCAGAGGTGCTATTTTGAATGGTGTCTGAGCATGTAACTGACAGGAAACCAATACAGTCAGAGTCCTTTGATGCCGCCGGTTTTTATCATCTTAACCTGTCAACATGAGATTGTGCTATAAGCTCTGCTGCCTTTCTGACAAACCACAAAAGCTATAGGTATACAACATAAAGCTTAGGCCAGAAATAAGATAAGAGTTATGCTTCGTCCAATGTGAGATCAAAACTACTTGAAAATGTGACAGAAAACCTTGCTTCAAGCTGAACTTGGATGCTTTTCCTCTTTGACTTTTACCTTTTAAATAAGGTTAGAGCTGGATATCCAAGTGAGTTCAAGATACGGCTCAGTGTCGGAGAACTGCACGTTAATCCCACTGCTTATCACACAATTATATGGTTGAGTCTCTGAGCTTTCATTTATCACAGTTATGTACGGACCGGTCAAGAGAGAACCTAAAGCTTTATAATCTATGATTCAGGGCAAGCTTTTCAAACACTCTCTCTTTGCCTGCATTCAAAGCTATGTACTGCCAGGCCAGGTGCGCCTTTTGTGATGTTGTGTACATGTGAGGCCTTAAGCATACATTTCTGAGAGATTTGCTGGCAAGCAATTACTCAAAGGACAGCTGGGTGCTGCCTTCACTAAAAATTGGGAAACCAAAAATATAGGTACATCATGTTCTCACCTTTGGCACTAGAAACTGGACTGTGCGTGATATTCCTCCATCCCATGAGGCCATCTCCATCATGAAGCCTACAAATTAAACAGTAAAAATCATTTACTTAACAAATATCTGTCTCTATGGTGTTTTGTGATTACATTATTTTGTGTGTCTAACTTTCCTCGCCCTGCATTGGCTTCCTCTAAAGCATGAGAGCTTTTGTTTTACCAATCAACAGGAACACTACGCCTCTTAGTTACAATATATTACATTATTGATCAGCTTTGCGTTATAGAAAATGTACCTTGTCTGCTAATATATTGTCCAATAAAAAATTGCGATAAGTGATATTGTCATTTTAAGATCTTTTCATGGCGCTGATAAAGTAATAATAAAATAGCATAATGATGCAAGTACACCCGCTCAAAGAGCAATGGACTTAATTTGATCAAAAATGACTGCAAAAGATAATATATATATAATATATACTGCATTTTTTATGTTCATTTGATTTAGGAACTGTGAAAAAAAAACACTTAAGCACTGCATCCGAGTCTTATAATGGTCAGAAAAACTCTGCTGTTGATTCTGGCACCATGTTGGCTAAAAAGTTGTTGACATTCTTATTCTAACAAAAATGCATTTTAACACAAAGGCACATCGTACAATATATGGACGTGGCCCTCTATCATTTTTTCTGACCTCAATAAGTCAATAATGTCATTATTGTGACAGGCCTAATCACAAGTCATGTTGTTTACATTTGGGTTGTCACCTATGAAAATATACAGTAGAAAGGATACACAGTAAAATGGACAATTACAATGTGCAATGTCAATTGCTGTTTTAACAGTGTTGGTAGTGACATAATAGTTTCACAAATAATGCCTTAAAATAATTTCAAACTTTCAACTTACCTTTGACACATTTGAACACCAGCTCGGCTCTCTTTAGACACCACGGTATGGTCATTTCCTGCAGAGACATGAGGAGAGAAATGAGCACAGTGAATTGTTCTGTTTGTTTGCATTTAAAAAAATGCATAGCAAAAGTAGTTTAGAGTATAACATATTTGTTAGTTTGTGGGCACAAAGATTGATTCTCCAAAACAGGCCTCCTCATATATATATTGACAGAGAGAAATTGAAATTGAAGCTTTCTTTTCACATCTTTTTAAATATGTGTGTAAGGGTAAAAATCTTTCCTATACTGTGTATGATTATATAATAACACATGCATCTCTAGTTTGTGACTTGCCAATTTGTGTCCCTCATGTTGAGCCGTATTTCCTTTTTCTAATATGTTAAAAAATAGTGTTCAAAATTTAAAAAAAAACTGCAACACAGTTTGCGTTGGTGTCATTAGAGCTGAATCATATTAACAGTTAAAACTGTGATACATTACACATCCCTACTTAGGAGTCTGAGTCTTACGCAGTTATGCAGATTAGATACTGTATATATTACCTATTAACTAGGTCAAACGCAAAGTCTCCTCTGAGGCGACTGAATGTGTGCGCAAAATGTTTAAGTGAAGCATTTCTCATCTCCCTTCAATCTGTGTTTGTTTCCAGGCTGCTCGCTGCTCACTGTGACCTCAGCAGGCAGTCATCTCTGCAGTCAACCTTTACTCACACGTCAGATAGGTAGAGTCTCTGTCTCTCACACACACACACACGCACACACAGTCTTTCTCGTAATTAGAAATGTGCTGCACCTATTTCAAGTAATCAAACTGGATCCATGAACCAGAGGCGAGGGTGTCATCGCAGACCATGTTTAGACCTGTGTCACTGTGTCACCCACTAACTGATTTGCCCTCAAGATAAACTGCACAAGCTGGGGCAATGAGTCTTTGATGCATAAAGAGTGAGAATTTTCCATTATGGTTGAGGCTAGTAACAGTGCTGAGCTGGTGGCTGCTGTTCACAGGGGCACTAAAGGCAATTGGGTAAGATAAGGCATTTCTTACAACCGGAAAAATGAACACAGCAGTTGTCAAATTGTGTAAGTTTCCCTTGACAGAGTTTTTAATTTCCTGTCTGCAAATGTTTTAGCATGTATTATAGTGTTATTAAGCACATTTTCTGTGTTTCCTTTTCCTCTCGAATACATGGCACAGCCCCTGTTGTATTTTGATTGCAGTCTGTAGTTCATCCAGAAAAACTGTGGCAGTTGTTTTCAAAGCCAAAACACAAGAATAGGCCTGTACAAACAGGCAAACATATCCAGTAAATGGCAAACCAGACTAAAGAGAAGATCACACATGTGAAAGTTGTGATGTGGCACCAGAAACTATGAATTTAAGTTCCTCTGGTTCCTTTGGTTATGTAAACAAAGACTCTTGATTAGACATGACGAAAAACTGCACTGGGCATGTTGTGGCATGAGTGCACTCCAGACAGAGGCTTGATGAGAATTTACTTTCCATCTCATGGGATTCTCATTTTATTATATTTTAATTCTGAATAGTTGAAGAAATAAGAAGGAGCTGCTATTCAAGCTAAAAGAAAATCCCAATTCCATTAATGCCATGAAAATCTAATAAAAAAAAAAAAAAAAAAAAGATTTACCAATTTCGAGTCATAAAAGAAAAATCCACCTCATTGTGATCGGATGTTTGCCTTAATTCTCTTTGATTCGGCTTAGTTCATCATTCGGTGAAAGCTTTCCCTGTTACTCTCCCCCACTGTGAGTACAGAGTTCTGCTGCACATACACTCAGAGGTACTAAGTAAACAGAAGAGTTCATGACTCTCGTCTTTGCCCTCCTGGTTTCAAACCTGGGAAATGTTAAGTTGTGGGCAGAATTAACAGCCAATGCCTGACAAGCCAGACCACAGCTGAGGATGTGGTGCGTAAACAAGCACAGGCAGAATTAAGGGGAAGAAATTGTGACTTTGCCATCAGTTAAAGCAGCAGAAACTTGTGTGGCCAGCAGGTTTTCTTCACCTTTAACCACAAACAATCACACACTACTGTGGCTTAACACAGAAAAACAAGATCAGAGCAGATAAAAAATGATGCTATTACGTTACTCATGACGGTTTAGGAGCTGAATCTATCCCACTATAGTGTTGTTGAGTGACAATAAATCCATATGAGTGCTATGGGTGATGTCTGTAACCGAACATATTTATTATTATTATTATTTTTATTATTATTATTACCTAACTTTTTAAACCATTATCTATTACTTTGAGGTTAAATATTTCAACGATCTATCCATTAGCTAATTATTTCAACCATTTATCCATTGCTTTTAGTTTTAATTATTTATTTCAACAAGTACTTATTTATTTAATTAGTTATTTCAACTACATTCCTGTTATTAACCATTCATTAATATTTTTCTTTATACAACTATCTCTTACTTTACGTTTAAGTTACCCATTACTGTGAGCTAACTATTTCAACCTTTTGTTATTATTATTATGTAACAATTTAAACCATTCTCTATTGCTTATAGCTAAATATTTCAACACTTTATCTTTAACAATTTGCAAATAATTTCAACAATTTATCCATTACTATAAGCTACTTCAACCATGTTTCCATTATTATTAACTCTTTCAAACATTTTCCCATTATTATTATTATTTCCACAATTAATTTCAACAATTATTTATTACTTTTAGCTAACTATTTTAACAATTTATCCATTACTATTAGGTAATGTCTTCAACCATTAACAATTACACTTAGCTAACTATTTTGACCTTTCATACTTTTCTATTAGAATCAGTCATAATGACATAAATGAGTGAAAACATGAGGGTTATTTTTGTAACCCTAGCATTCAGGTGTTAACAGTTGGCTGAATACGTGGATATATTTTATAAATCAATATCAACTTTCAATTTTTACAAGTAAGTTGAGCTACTCCACAATTTTTCTACATCCCCTGGTAACTGCAGAAAACTCCTGGGGTACAAATACCCCTGGTTGGGAATCACTGCATTAAGTAGCCAGTATACCCCAATTTAAAGTCATGTCCTACTAACCTAAGGTGAAAGTCCATTTAACTTATTAAACTCATTCAACGGGCCAACAAATAAAGAGCTATTTGGCAGTAATGGACTTTTCTAATCTGTTCAAGTGTTTGGTATTTAAACTGTCCAAGTCCAACTCAAACACTGTCCAAGTCAAACATTTGCCTTTTTATGTGCTATTGACTAATGGGAGAAATCTAATTAACATTTTACACTGTTTTGGAGTGTTGCCTTGCTAATTTGTGTAATTTGGGAGAAGGGGAAAACAGAACTGTGGGAACTGACTCGCTGTACGAATTTTAAATTTTGGTTTAATTTTTCCCTTGAGGTAGGTTTTTATGTTATAAAAATATAGTCATTAATTGTGCGAGAGTGTGTGGACTCTGTTGGAGAAAGTGTGCATATTACAACATCATTCAGATATACAAGCGTGTATAGTGCTCTCAGCTCCTCTTACCTCTGACATGTCGTGGACCAGCAGCAGAGGGACGGTGACAGTTGTGATGTCATGTGTGCAGCAGACCTTTAGGATGTTTCTCAAGCCCATGATGGCCGGGTCCCGGGCTGTGATGTTCCCTGATCGCACATTGTCATCCACGCATAGGTGGAAAACAACATGGACCTCAGAAAGGTTGGAGTGCCGCGAAATGTAAAACTCACCTTGAGGGAGACGCAGCAGAAACAGTGTGTTATATTGAGTCTAGATATATCTCCATGTGGTTTCATGCCTCTGTGCACCAGTCAGGTTGCACTTACAGTTTACATCCATGTCTGTGAAAACATGGATGTTTTACACACAGGAGATCCTTGCAAACGGTAGTTTCCAAGTGGTTCTTGAGTTATGGCCACAAACATGTTGTATGAGGTCACTGTGTCCTTGACCTTTGACCTTCGACCACAAGATTCTAATCAGTTTATTCTTGAGTCGAAGTGGACATTTGTGCCAAATTTGTGGAACCTCTGTCAAGGCCATCTTCAGATATAGCGTACACGAAATGAGACAGATGCAAGGTCACAGTGACCTTGACCTTTGAACACCAATTTCTAATCAGCTCATTGTTGAGTCCAAGTGAGTATCTGTGTCAAATGTGCAGTAATTTACTCAAGGTGTTCTTGAGATATCGCTTTCACACGATTCAGATGACTGCAAGGTCACTGGGACCTTTGACCAACAAAATCTAATCAGCCCCTCCTTGACACTACTCAAACGTTTGTACCGAATTTGAAGAAATTCACTTCTCGAGATATAATTTTCACAAGAATGAGACAGAGGAGGTCACGGTTACCCTAAACTTTGACCCATAACCACCAAAATCTAATCTGTTGATCTGAATCGAAATCAGTGTACAAATTATAGAGATCTCCATTACCTGGTAAGATGTTAGATGGATTTCTTTCAACATTTTTGCTCTTATCGTCACCTCCATTCCTCGGAATCTCTGTGAGGATATACATTGAAAAAATACAACGAAAATCAGAACATACAGGACACATAATGGCAATGACAGCTGCACTTTCCTTGAAAGGCTCGTAACCTAGAAAGAATGTTTCTATATACAGCTCTACTCTACAAACCACTCAACATGCTGTGATAAGCATCTGGACACAGTTTCCCATCAATGCAGCAGCAGTAATGTAAAGTGTCTTCTACTTCCTGACTGGTTAATCCCCGTCTCATAGTGCTGGCATGTCGCTGACATTCCCCAACTCTGGGAAATGTTTTGCAGTGTAAAGTTTATGTACTGTACTGCAGCACAGACTTATATATAAATACTTACGTGACACATACTCACTTCCCTTCGATCATTCTTTTAAAGAGAGCTTGAATTGTTGCTGGTGTCAAAATAAGAGCGCTCTTTCTTGTCTTGCTAAACATCAAACTAGATAAATTAGAGATTAACGTGGTACAACCACTTCTATCTTATAGTTCTGTGTCTCTGTGGCAGTGCTAAACAAGGCCATGAATAATAATATTAGTTAAGCATTCTTTAATGCATAGTTGACTAAAAAAGAGTAATCAATTTTCTTCGGTTACGTCTGTGTCCAGGTTTTTTATTCTCTGGTGCAATGTACATCCAGGATGAGATTCATGGAAGCCTTGGTCTCACTAGTCTTGCCTTTCTCTTTCTAATCCTCTTTGAATGTTTGGTCTACATTAAAGCTGTAATGGAGCAGCCAAAAGTCTAACCAGGCTGGTCTTTATGCTTGCTGCTCCGCTGGGCTCTGGCATACAGCACCACCTGCTGCACCTCGTCCAGTTGCTCCTCCAGACAGGGAAAGTGGAAGTCTGTGCACTCCTTTGCCACAGTTGCAAAGTCTGAGGGTAAACACAGAACAGGCCAGGGATGAAATGATGCATGACGTTAAAGTTAAAATATAACCAGGGCTTAACTTTGTAATTATGTCTCCATACTGTACTCCAGCTCTAAAAATATACAAGTTTAAGGATCAGAGTGCCCTGGTCTTTAAACAAATCTTTTAAAGAGGAGTGAAAGCATAGTTTCATTCTCACAATATAGAGTTCCAAAAAAGCACTACTATTGCAGAAACATACTGACCAACCAGCAGGAGACTGCCAAACGCAAATTTTAATCTCATTACAAGACAACATCAGCAAGGTAGTCCAAGTGACAACATCTTTATGTAGATCGAAAAATCTGTCCCCTGACCTCTCTTGATGCCACTGTAGGAGTTGACCCTGTTGTCGACCAACAGCACCAGGCCACAGAGTGAGGAGGAGTAGAGCGAAAGGGCCGTCTGCAGCCGCCTTAGCTTTGCTCCACCGCTGCCGTGCCGCCGGTGCTTACAGAAGTCCAGCACGTCTGCTCGCACCAGTCGCAGGTTGTGCATTGTTTTTAGTTGTGCTCCTGATATACAAAATATATATATCACATACAGTATAAATATATCACATACAATATACATATATATATAATAAATGCAGAAGATGCTAATCAAGTCATGTCTTAACCACATTTAATAAATATTTACATACTTATTATATACAAATATTTAGAGAGCATGTCAAAGTGAAGCACCTAAGTGTATGGTGAAACTCTCCTCCAGCTGAGGCTGCTCCTCAAACATCCTGGCCCCAGAATCTGCCAGCTCTGACAGCTGGCTAGGCTGCACCTTAATCTCCTCACTGAAAATCAATCATGCAAACATATCAATTAGTAAAGATATCTATCAAAAATAGCACATCTGGTGCATCATTTATAGATTTAAGGACAGAACTGACAGAATCTGAAGAGTTTGATCCAAGGCAAAAGTGAAAAGTAGGCGACATGAGATTATATATTTTCTAAAATTCTTTTTATACTGCCCAGAAAAACACATTATTCAACAGGCATTTTTCACATTTTTTATAATGAAAGCTGCATGTTTTGTAAATACTTTTTGGATGTTAAAAACCATAAAACAATAAAAACTGTAGTACACAGTTTATTCAGTTATATGGACTCAAAGTTTAATTTTAGCACTTCATGTACATAAATTACAAAACAGTATCAAAGGAAACACAATTCCAACCTGAAATCCTTTTTGGGCTACAGCTTTAAAATTGCATATTTACAAAGTATTCAAAGTGCTGATTTAGAAGTATTAAGTTCCACCCACACATCACAACATAATGATATTCATCATTAGAAAAAAAACTGATGCAGGGTCAGCACATTGTCTGAGAAGCTCTTAGCATACAGGTCCTGGTGGTTTCTGTGTTTTGATGGAATATCTAATATATGCAGAGGGAGTGCAGGACCTGAATTTAAACCACCACTCTGCCGGACCACATTACTGTTAACCACTATTAGTTTTTTCCCCAAGTCTTATCCCAAGATGCCAGTCATAACTGATGCTACAAGGCTGAGCATCAGTCAAACTAAGATGAGTTTTTGACCTCTCGTAATCACTTCAATTTCTATGTAAATGCAGTCTGTACTTCAAAGGGCCAGCAGACACGTCGGGTTTTGAATTAGAGCTGCTGCTGAAGTGCAGCTGTTGAGATCCTGTTAGTTAAGGGTCAGTTTGACCTCTAGTCAAGATTCTGTGAGACTTTTTACAGGAGCATGATTTACATAAGGGATATGTAACGTAGCAGTGTGTGGGATTTAGTGGCATCTTGTGGTGAGAATTGCAACCAGCTGAAACTTAACTTGTGTTGCAAGTGTGAACTCCCATTTAGGATTTCTTCAGTGTTCATTGTTTTGGAGATTTTTAATGGAAGCCAAATGATCTGCAGAGGTCTCTTCCTCACCAAACCAACAATTTTTCTTTGATGCTGATTCCTGAAGGTCCAGACCTTTAGGTTTTCAGCAAGAGCCAAATTATCCACAGAGCTCTCTTCTTCTCAAAAACAAATGTACTTGGTGATTTAAAGCAGCAAAAACACAAACTGCTTTCCCGACACTGTTTGGCTCGTTGCAGAGGGGCTGCTAACTACAGAGCCTGCCACAAAAATATGAAAGGCCCTAGCTAGAGCCAGTGTTTGGTTTATCTTTTCTGGGCTACTGCAGAAACGTGGTGGTGCTACAGATTGGGCTCCATGGATGGGGACCAGCTCCCCATGTATATATAACTGGCCATTTCTCACAGAAATGAAAGAGCCTGTTCAGGTGTATATGAGTGTAAAGTACGCCTGCAGGTGGCAGCTGTGCTTATTAATGCATCAGTATAAACACAAATACAAAATGTAACAGACTGTTTGTCTGAGTGTATACAAACACAGACTCACTTGATTTGGCTGCTGTTGGTAGATTTCTGCAGGTCCTGGTGCAGTTTGATAACCCACTCCTGATACTCATGTTTTTGAATACCAGTAACTTGCTTCAGCTCACTGGCCCACTTATTCTCCAACACCTGCTCAAAAAAGACAAAATCAAACAGAGAAATATGACAAACACATGTTCCTACTAAGCAGGTGAGGACAAATCCAAATGTGTACATGAAAAATGCACTAAGTGAATCCCCCAACATTTCTGTAGTGAAATGATCATTTTGCACTGGGATCAAGGTGCACCTGCTCTTAACACTGCTACAGAGCTCCACGACTTCTTTTTTACCTGCTGAGCATCAAAGTGTTGAGAGGCAACTGCGTTTACATCCTGGTCACTCAATGTATTCCCCAGCTCATGCATCACTTTGTCCATTTCAGCTGCTTGCCTGCCAGACAGAAAAATATTAATTGATTAAACTGATGGAAAAATACATTGTAATTTATACAACTCGTGAATAAGTGAGAATACATCACCAATATTCACAAAATATCATTCCAACACAAACTGATAAAACCACAGGTTGGATGGCTTCAGAAACAGAAAGGCAATACCTGATTTGTCACAGGAAGAATAATAAGGCCAATGATTTTCTGTTTAGCTTTCAAGGTAAACTGCAACTTAGTCATTCTCCAATCATGAGCAAAATATGCAGATCAGCAGTGCAATAAATACAAGAAAATATCTTAAAAGCTAAATGCAAAGTAAAGAAAAGTTCAAAAGAAACATCCACCTGCTCATCCCAGACTGATTCATATTCTGATTTGTACAGCCTATCTTTATGCAAAAAAACAAATGTTAACCATCGGTGCATGTGTGCGCATCAACACAAAAAGGACTAAGACCAAATAAACCAAAAAGCACTGCAAGAATACAGAAGCCGAATACAGCTTTAGCAATGCACTGAATTTAAAAAGAAAATATGGAGAAAAATACAGCATGTGCAGGAAATCCCGAGGCAATAATCCCCAACACCAACCTTTCCTGCAGCTTCTTAATCTCCATGTCTCTCTCACTGATGAGCTCGGAGATGCTAACAAAGTAGTTGTGCTCCAGGTTGAGAAGGGTATCTGAGGCTGGGGAGTGGATAAGCTCGTGGTAAACATCTGCAAAGTCCTCGTCCCAACTGGGCTCTTCAGGTCGAGCATGCTCCAGTGTAGTCTGATCAGTGATGGAGGAATGAAGAGAAATATTTAAAACTCTTAACTGCAACACAAAGGCAAGGAAATACAGCATGGCCACTCTATGCACTCTACAGAACCATAATGCATTCACTTTTTATCTCAGCATTATGAGAAAGGTTATCATGTAAAAATATCTGCTTGTTTCTATGAATTAAAAATGTTTTATCTCCTGAAGTCTTTTTTTCTGAATTAGTGAAATTCTTGCATTATGAGAAAAGAATTTGTGAAAGAAATATCTGCTCGTTTTGTTTTATTAAATAACAAGGTTATTATCTCAACTATTTTTTCTGACTCGGTGAGACTATTATCTCAGAATTGTCAGAAGCTTTTATAAAAAAATCTTGTTAATTAAAAAAATTGTTTGTTTTTTCATAAAAAAAACATTTCCAAATTCTGGGATGATTATCATGTTAATTCAGAAAAACAGGGCAAATATTTTTCCCCATGAAAACATGATACAATTGTCTTCTTCTTTTTTAAAGATTTTTTTGGTTTGTTTTTTGTCTGTATTTAATAGTACAAGTGAAGACAAAGAGGACATGACTCGCAGCAAAGGGCCCCTTGGTTGGACTTGATCCCAGGCCACTGCAGGACACAGTCTCGGTATCTGGGGTACACGCTCTACCAGGTGAGCTAATGGGCACCCCATTATAATCGTGGTAATGCATTTATGTAGCAATATATGTGGGATGACCAAATTTCCTGTGGTCACAGGAAGTCAAAATAAGATGTCAACACTTTTTTAATGTTTTGCTCCGCTCAGTAAACCAGGTCACTTACCCCATCCATAATTAGTAAAGCAACAGAACAGTATTAGAATCTGAAACTCCTCTATTTATACAGGCTCAGGAATCTTCAGGCAGCAAACACGACGGACTGGAAAGCTTCCATGTGTATTTCTGTGTGACTGCAGTAAAATGCAAACGGTAGCCGGTCCTGTGCACTGGGTCAGAGGGGCTTCACAACAGAAGCTGAGGCAGCCTTTGTCTTTTTTTTATGAATATCTGAGCTAGTCACAGCCCAGTTTAGACTCCTGAATTTTGAAGGGTAAATCCCGAAGATCTTATTGCTCTTCTTTAAACACCAGATAACAGATGGTCACTATCAAAGACATGTGTAGGAGAAAAGACCATACTTTATTTAATTAGAAACCAAAAAGTCTACATTTGCGTCTCACTAGACTGTTTTATATTGATCCATAACATGAAAGTGATGACCCTTCTCTCAAATATGTACAACCGCCACAACATATTGGATCTCTGGAGAAAAAGGCATCAAAGGGTAACCAAGTGCAATGGAGAGACATTAAACGCAGCACGCAGGCTTTTTTTTCCACGGGAACTCATGAATAATCAATTTGCAGATGCACTGCACTACTTCTGTTTAAATTACTTTAATGATCCGTGACTGGCCCAAAGTTAGCGGGAGCATTCGAGGACACTTCTGACACACTGCTTATATCTGAACATATTCCTGCTTAGACAGTTACATTGTACACATTTTATTAAATAGTATTGTTTAATATTTTATATTTCTTGTCCTTGCACAGAAACAAGAAAGCAAATTCCTTGTATGTGAAATCCTACTTGGCAATGAAGCAGATCCTGAGTCTGCTGTGTACCAACCGAAACATGGAGTAGTGGATATACGATCAGGATATGTTGAGCAGCCAGTGTCTGAAATTAACTTAACTAACATCTGCCAAGAATAAAACATGCTGCCCACATTATGAATACGCATTAATCACAGAAATGCCTTCCTAAAGCTCTTTTACAATTTATGTACAGAATCAAATATAATCATGATCCAAAACAGCATTTCTGAGCCGTCCCAGAAACACAAACTAACGTAAGAACAGAGAAGTTTAGATGCCATGTAGAGTTGTTTAATTTTCTTAGTAATAGTGATAAATATTTATGAGAGTTGGGTTTTCTGTATTAGATATTCTAAACTGGATATTTAAATATAACATGTTGAGGTTATTAATTTGTAACAGGGTCTCCAAACAAACAGGTTAACTCTATGAGGATGATCTATCTCACTCAGTCAATGAAAGACTAATTATGTTTATGGCATTATTATTCAATCTAATGATATCTTACCAATACAAATGTATGGTTTTTTTTTGTCAACAGCCCTTCGACAACCACAACACTATGTCACTTTTTTGTCAGAAATTATGTAGATAAATCCAAATAAATCCTTAACACTATACTGAATCTGCCAATAGCCTCCCATGATCATACTGTACAACAGTACTTTACTTTAGCTTTATTTGGGGGGCACTTTTGCAACACGACAGGAGGTCAAGGGCCATTTGCTGCAGCCCCATACATGTTTCTAGGATTTTAAGATGTTTCTAGAATTTTAGAACATTTTTAGGGATATTAAGAAATTAGGCAGTGAACTAGGACCTCTGTCTGGGAGTGGTGGGGATCCTCCGCTGGCACTTTTTTTTGATAAATAAGGTCTATATTGATGCTGTTTTTATGCACTCTCGCACTTAATGTATACTAAAAGTTAAAAAAAAACAACAAAAAAACAATTCCAGTGTGAATCTCTTCATTTTTATTATAATTTAGAAAATGGTTTGGGGCCGCCCGACACCCTATCAGGGGCCAGATTTGGCCCTCAGGCCCTAAGATGAGTATTACTGCTGTAGATACTGATATGAGAACTTGTGTTATGAGCAGCTTCTGTTGAGTAAAAACGCTGATGTTAGTTTTTAGGCACAGTAACATACTGAAAGGTGTTATTACCTCCACATAAGACCTGGTCCATGCATTTGTGAGCTGGTTTACATCAACATCTCCTGTTGTGAGTCTCTGCAGGGCCAGCTCTGCCTCTCTGTCAAAATCAAGGATAGTCTCACTCTCGATGAAGTTGGTGAGGGATGTTTTTAGCTCTGCAGGGAAAGATGCGCACGCGCGCACACACACACACACACACACACACACACACAGCAAAAAACGTTCATTTGTAAATGTTTTCAATTCTGAGAAGGCCAAGTAGTGCACTGCAAAATCATTAGTCAAGATCCACTTCATCCGTTTAAGTTTTAAACTAACAGCATGCAGGCTGACAATACCATCTCTTTTCAAAGAAGACATGTGAAGAGATGTTATTTGAATATATTGATCTCAAATAAACAGAATCTGATGTTTCTTGTCCAACTGTGTAAAATTTGTTGGGGGTAGTTACAGGGCCCTGCACCAGTCTAAAAATAATGCAAATCATGATATTAACCCTTATGAATGTTTCTTTTCGTTCAGGAATTTAGATCCATAATAACAGACCTACTTACAGACACATGACATTGATACTACCACTTGAAAAATACAGTGTTATTTTTTTAAATAAGAAAATTACCTTTTTAGCAGGCATAAATTATTAATTTATCTTCAGTTTTTTTCATTTCTAGTCCATCTTGTAGGCGTATATTGTGACAAATATCGTCACTTGCATATAGGAATACAGATTATTTTTAATCATTTGTTGAGGTGCTATTGCCATCAACAGTGCCTGACTGGAGAGCCTCCTGACAAATCCCATAAGTCCCCTGATAAGTTTCTCCGTTCAAATGATTTAGTGTAGGCTATAAAGCAGTGATAATACACTTACAGCCCGTGGGCCAAATCTGGCCCCTGATAAGGTTCTGGGAGGCCCCCAAACCACTTTCAAATTCACAATAGAAATAAAGTGATGTCACACTGGGAATTGTTTTTGCACTTTTATTACTGGCCCCCTGTCATTTTGCAAAAGTGAGCCCCCAAGCAAAGCAGGTTGAGTATCCCTACTATAACGTATATGCCTAATATGAGCGTTGGAGTTACCAAGAGCAGCAATCTCACCGTTTTCTATGTAGCACGGTATTTTATGTAGCAGCATCAAGCGTCCGTGGAGGTCACTGATGTTCTCTTGAACAGGAAAATGCAGAGGCACTTTGAGGACACAATTGTTTTTCCCTGCCTTGAACTCAAACACAAACTCCTTCTCAGCAGTGCTGCTCACTTTGCCTTTGTTCTTCTTCATTGCTGCGGCTGAAAAATAAAATTAAAAAAAAACAACAGTTAAATTTACATCGGAGAGTCTAATGAGCTATTACTGAACCGAAAAACTGCAAAAAGGGAAGTTAACACCAGCACGCGCATGCTTTCCATCATTCACATTGTCATATCTACAAGTATTGTGTGAAATAACTGATTTGGTGAACAGCACAAGCAACACGGCGAGACCAAGACTTCCTCGTGATTACCTTGTTAAACTGTAACTATCAATGGACAATAAATCTGCAACTGCCAAAATCAAAGTGTTGAATGGCTTATTACTGTTACTGTTATTGTAAATGTAGCTCCATGCTAGCTAGCAGTGTCGCTTACGTTTAGGTACAAAGCTGAACGTAATAAAGGAAAAGCACTCCGACATTGACATGTCCAATTGAGCAGCGCAGTTTATTTTGTTTTGGTGGATATATAAATCTAATAAGAGCCAGATTTACCTGAGAATGAATGAATATGATGTTTCCTGTAGCAGGGACGCCGCTCCTGTTTGGTTCAGTCAGCTGACTGCCTCACAGTGCAGCGGTGTGACAGCAGAAGCACTTTCGACACAAGGGCTCAGCTGTTTGCGTAAATTTATGATTTCTAATTTGGCATCAGAACTGCTATGGTACTCGTCCAATGGCCTAAAATTCTGGCAAATTGTGTATATTAATTATATAGGTTGTTTTCTTTTACGTATAAAGCTCATTTACAGAGCCACGAATCTAACGGCCTCAAAGCTTAATTTGTGAGCGCGTTTTGTTTATGGTTTTGCCTGAGGCACTACCGCACCCTACTGGCCACAGATCATGCCAAACAGTGTCCTCTTGTTCAAAGAGGAATCGACCAGGAGAAGTTACTCATAAACAATGCATTTTTGTAATGTCCTACTTAGAGTTTGCTCAGTTGTCATGGAAATAACAAATAAAATGGTATGATATATATGTAAAGTAGGCCGTATATAGTATATGGTTTCGAGTGTAAAAGTAGAACAAAACCATGGTTTATGAATCTAGTCAGAGTTGTGCATAGACTTCAAGTTCAGTCTTTAATTGTAATAGCACAGTTATTACAGTGGAGCAGCCGGTGGCAATGAAATTCGTGTCCTAAGGCTCCCACAAATAATACTGCTACAAAATGTATATAAAGAAAAGTACAAGTAAAAATGCGAATCCAAGAGTGCAGAAGTTAAAATACAGCAATAGCACGTTGTAGGGGTGAAGCTAGACTCTCTGATGGCAGCCTCAGAAAAGAGGATACTGTCTACGATACATGTCATCTTGGACAATGTCTCCCACTCACTCCATGATGTGCTGGAGCACATTCAGTTACAAATGATTCCCTCAGGATGCATCACAGAGCGCCACAGGAAGTCATTCCTGCCTGTGGCTATCAAACTGTATACCTCCTTCCTCAGAGGGTTTACACTCTGAGTCAACAGACAGACACTTGGACGTAATTCCAGCATCTTCAATTTGGCTATAATTCAATTGCCTAATTTATCAAATTTCAAATGTGCAATAGTTTTTTAAGGTGCAAAAAATGTTTATATGGTGTCTTTACTGCAATAATTGCAACAATCAAACTACTACACTACTACTATCATCTGTGCAATTACTCAAATGTGCAGTATTCTTTCAACTTTTCAATGCAGGCTATATTTAACATGGTATACATAGCCTATTTTATATATTCTTATTGTTCTTACCTGTGTATATATTTGTTTTGAACACATTTCACATTTCTAACTTTACATAATAGTTATAGGCCTATACATATTTTTACACACTCAGCACAGCGACTGTAACGAACCATAATCATTCCCCGCAGATAAAAAAAAAAAGTGTTTCTGATATTGATTGTGTTTCTAACTAAAATACATTACATAGGCTATACGTGTAATATATCTGAAATCGAGAAAAATAACATACAATGCTTATGTATTAAAAGATTTGTTTTTTTTATGGGATATGAATATGTTTTTGGCCGTGTGTCTTCGCGCGTGCGCGTAGGGTTCATGTATTCGTTCATGCTCATAAACGCGTGCGTGTGTTTTCTTCAAGTTTGAGTAGGTAAGGGAGCGTGTAAAAGTATCACTCCTACATACATCCGGATATCATGCTTTTTATTAACCTAAAATTAAAATACCATAAAATCCTTGCAGTTAATTCACAATATACTACGATTAAATACAATCGTGGATTATACAATATTTATAGACCTCACAAATTTCAATAAACACGGCCTTGTTTTGTGGCACGCTTTTGAATCGATGTGAGCACTTACAGACGCTCCCTGCCACGATTGAACCGTCCCGTCATACCTAGCGTGGCCAACGGCTCTCTTCACCGACTGCTCTCATTGAATTACCGTCTTCAGCCTTTTCAGCTCGATTTAGGGAAATAATTTGGAGCAAACCAGGTCGGAGCAGCTCACTGAACACCTGTTATCTGACACACACTTCCCCGGCCTTCTGTTCGTCTGACTGCGGCGGTGGGGCGTGCTTTCCTGGGCTCGCTGGCTGGGTTTGGTCGGGGAGGCAGGGGGAAGTACGGAGCTGGTCCCGAGTGATGATGGAGCTAGAGTCGGCCAGTACAAGAGGCGAGCTGGGAGCTGTGGGTGACTCGCTGCAGCCACAGACTCCCAGCAGGCACGAAAAGAGCCTGGGACTGCTCACGACCAAGTTTGTGACTTTACTACAGGAGGCGAAGGACGGAGTGCTGGATCTGAAAGCGGTGAGCATGCAGCCCGGAGTCTTTGTTGTTAGCTAGCACATGTCATTTTGAGCCTGCCCGCTGTCGTTAGGTTACATGCACTTTCGCTAGCCTGTTAGCCTAGCCTAGCTGTGTGACAGGCTAATTTGAATGGGTGATATCTCTCTGCGTATAGCTTTGTAATTTTTACACACCTCGGTTACTTTCAAACATCCGCTAAAATGTTATGTCACGGTACTTCGGCGTTTCTCTCGGGGGAGCAAAGTAAGGTTACAAACTGAACTTTGAGAGCAGTGGTCAACTTTTCAGACTCTGCCCCCTGCAGATTCAAAGTTTAAAAAGTGGGTCAGCTTTTGTCGTTCCCTTCTAAGCTAACGCTGTTGCATCTTTACACATGAACAGTTTTTTTCTGATTGATAACGTCTTTGTCACTTAACGACTACATGCACTCAGTACGCACGAAAAAAAGAATACTATTAACGACAATGCTATCAATTAATGTTAGCTGAGTTCTCCACAACAGTTTAGGCCACCATCCTCCTAACGAGCTGTTAAGATGTTACATTAACACTCCTACAAAACTATCGTCCTACGTCTGAGCAACCTTTTAATGTCAGGATCTCTCGTGTTACTTGAATAACTATTTGGTGTTGAGAACAAATTGATATTTGGGCACTTTCCAGCTAGTGCTACTGAGCTTAATGAGATCAGAACTCAAAAACCTTAAAATTGGGGGTTACCCTTAATTCAAGACTTTTGAAGACATGTTAATACACTTGTCAAATTGTAATATAAATAGAAACATGAAAAAACAAAACACTGGCAGCCTTTTTTTCTCGACTAAAACCAGTGAACCAGATGGGAGTTGAACCAGCCAAGCATTACTGTGTGTAACTGACAGTGGTGGAAAAAGTACACAACTCTCCTACATGAGTCAAAGTATACATACTCCCTGTTACTCAGTACAAATGAAAGTTGCTAGTTGAGTTTTAGTACTGGAACACTGGCTTTTAAAACAACTTAACCATTCAAAGTACTTTTTGAAAGAAAAATCTCACTGGATTGTTGTATATTGTGACAGTAAATTAACAGAACTGACTCTTAAACAACCTACTGAATGCAATGACTTGCTTGTAGAACCTGTAGAAAGAAAAGCTTGTTGTTGTCGCAAAGCCTCTAGAAATGCCTTTAGAAACACAAAGTCAAAAACTTTAAGCATGGACTTGAGGTATGGTTATGGGTGATCTGGTGGGGTATCTTCATCTTCATCTGCTGCTGATGGCATTGCTAACTCTGCATAACCAAATTCAACAGCTTGCTAATGACCGCTCCTCTCTACCTGTCTACCAATGAACTACCCAATCTGAGTAGCATTTGTGTAACATAGAGGTATATGAACACAACGTTGAAAAACATACCATTTACAGAATTGTATGATCACAGTTTATGGACTTACGGATGTTAGAAAAGAAAAAGAAAACATCATTGGCTGACATCAAAGCAAATGTAACAATTATTGAGAGCCTGAAAAGTACAATATTTTTCTTTCAAATGTAGTGGAGTCAAAGTAATACGTTTCCAAAAATATGATACTAAAGTAAAGTACAGATAAGCAAAACTGATCTTAAGTACAGTACTTAATTAAATGTACTGTCACTGTACACCAGCGATAACAGAACAGTTTTTTTTTTTAGAGTAACCTCAATGACTCAGCGGCTTCATAGCTACTGACACTCATGTTGGAACTGTGCTTTGTCTTATACTGTTTCTGTTTCATTCTCACCTGTCCACGAATACACACTGCATTTTTCAATAATGACACCCACTGACTTAGAGAACCAGCTTGAATCAGCCTCTCCTTGATGAAACTTTGCTCCCTTGACAGAAAAAAGAAGCGCCTTGCGTATTCATATTATCAGATGTTAGCTCACATGTTTTGTGATGGGGTGATTCATCTGTTATGACAAAGCTTTTAGACTCTGTCAAGGTTTTTTATAAAAGAGCTGTGGTTTAAATGTGTTTTGTCCTAATTTAAGACCGAAACACTGCTCTGACTATCTATGTTTACACTACTGGTAAAAATAAAATTTATTACATCCACTGTTGCTCCCATAGCAAGATTGAACTGGGAATCCTTACATTTGTTATTGCATGAGCGAATAATAAAATTATGTGATGTAAACTGTTTAATTAAAAGTCTTACAATTTATAAGCTGTCATTCAGCGGGTCTGTGACTCCTCTGCACCCGCTGGGCCTGGTGACAAGGCCTGTACTTATCAGCACCAGCCATATGGTTATCGTTAGTTTGTTAAACACCAAGAGGTAGGGCTGGGAAGGAAGTTGAAATGAAAATGTCGTACCCTACGATGAGTGGTCGCAGGGCAGGCATCCCTTTGGCACAGATACAGCTGTCTCTTTTTTGTGTGTGTTTTAAGCTATGAGCCTACTACTAAAGGACACAACAGTAATCTCTTGTGTATTTTTAATTGCGTTTGTACTGTCATTCAGGCTGCAGACACCTTGGCAGTGCGGCAGAAACGACGCATCTACGATATCACAAATGTGTTGGAGGGAATTGGGCTGATAGAGAAGAAGTCCAAGAACAGCATCCAGTGGAAGTAAGTACACTGTTCATTTTTTTTTATTCTCTAATGGTGGAAAGACTAAATAAGCGCCAAAATTTGTTGTCTAACAGGATTAGCCTCTCTGCATTTTGCCTTCATGAAAAGTCAGTATTTGTAATTTTATAAAATCCTCCACAATTTGCATTACCTGAGCTTATGAAATTAATATATAGGAGCTTTGTCCTGACCTCACACGGCCTTCATCACAGAAATGAGAGGGCTGAACTGAAATCATACCACTACATATGTGTCTTGCAAGCATTTGCACCAATCCTCCCCACCACTTCCACTTTGTCATATAACACACCCATGTTCTAGCCACAGAGAAATGGCCAAGAAACTGATTCATGTGAGAGTCACAACTACAGTTGTTGATACCATGTTACCCTTGTATGCACTCATGTTTGCTTGTTTGTAAACGTGTTATTCATTACAGTAGAGAAATTACTGTTGAGTTATCTTCTCATTTAGGCTATAGAACTTACCACAGACAATATGTGGTGTATTTGTCACTTTTCTTGAAAATCAACATGTTTTTGTCACAGTATGATCATTTCGTCACCATAACAAAATGAACTTTGCAATAGAAGAATAACTGACTACAGCATCCATGCTGCTACATCCTCCTGGACAACTGTATATACTAGAGTTGTAAATGCACACCAACATATACTGTGTATGTATATGTCTAGATGGCGTGGTTCCATACTGTGTACATTTACTTTGCAGTAAGTGTGTGACATATTTCTCTGTGGTTTTGGCTCTGTAGTCAAGCGCGTTGGATTTGAAACAGTGGCTTTGGCTTTGGTGTGTTAAGTACTGCTTACATACTATGTAGTGCTATTCATCATCACTTAGAGAAAATACTGTTGTGGAACTTGTTGAACCTCTTCATTCATAAATGTAAAAAAAAAAACAAACTTGATTTCTCTCAAAAACACTGGAAGAGTGCGATGAGCTACTTAAATAGAAATGGCCTAAAAATTAGAAAGAACAAAGAAAAAGTTACAAGAAAATTACATGAAAATAAGCATAGATAGAAAGAAAGAAAATGACCTCAAGAAAAGTGTTAAAAATATTTATTTTTAAAATTGATTTTTTCTGTTACATAATTTTAAATATATATAATAATTAATTATTTTTAAATAATTAAATATGTAATTAATAACAGTAATTAAAGTATAATTCTCTTATTTATGTAGCTATTTATTTAATTATTTGCAATTTGCAGGACATTTATTGCAAAGTTGCTCAAGATGTTTGTTCCTGTGTTTTTTATTTTAAAGAAATCAAAGCATCTTTGTCAGGTTTCAATACTAACAAAAGGCGACTGAATGTAATCTGTATTGTAATCACATTACATCTGTCATAAACAATGTTCCCTGTCAGTGCAGCTATAGTCCTGATATATCTGCTCTAATAAAAGGCAGATTTATCAGTGGCCAGGAAAAGGTCTTTGCCTGCTGACTGTACATGACCATATACTGTATTTGATTTTGTGTTTCAGGGGTGTTGGTCCAGGATGTAACACCAGAGAGATAGCTGATAAGCTAATTGATCTCAAGGCCGAGCTAGATGACCTGGCGCTCAGGGAAAACGAGCTGGATCAGCAGAGAGTGTGGGTCCAACAAAGCATCAAGAATGTCACAGACGACTCCAACAACAGCCCATATCCTTCATGGCACAGTGTGTTTATGTGTGTGTTATAGCCAGAGACAGTTTTTCAGAGATGCATTTCATGGTCAGTGCTTACTCAATGTGACTGTTTTATCAGCCATGTTGCGTTCCAAATCACAAGCAATAATTGCTCCTAAAAGGATTTGTCTGTCATCGGTGCTTCTCAAAGCCCAGCCAGGATAACCCTTTAACTCTTTATGTGGAAATACGCTGAATTTGCCCTATATGTGGGATTATTTTAACCGAGCTGTGGCATCTGAAAGAAAGGCCCATCCAACATTTATAGTACTGTAACATTCACCTGTTCATAGAAAATATTAAATTAATTTGTAGGCTCATACATGTTGGTCAGACATCAGTTTTTCCTGTATAGGACAGACTGCCTGAAGAAAAAGGACAACAGTGTCAAACTGTCTTGCAAACATACTACAATGAATTAATTAGGTAAACTCATCGCTATATGCTTTGTGAAAACCACTCATTGTCAGTATTAAGATACGTGCATGTGACACAGAGTAACAGTTGACACAGTGGCACAACAGGAATACATAACCAGTACCATCAGTATTTAGTTTTGTAATTGGAATTCTAGAATCTGGCGTTTTTGAACGTTGACTCATTCTCGAGCAGCGATAATCAACTTACAGCCCACAGGCCAAATGGCCCCCCAGCCTTTTTCTAATTCACAATAATAAATAAAGTGGAAACTGTTTTTGTACTGTTAGAAAACACAGGGTGCCAGAGTGCATAAAATAAGATCAAAATAGAAACATCCTAGAATCCCAGAAACACGTAAGGGGCTGCTGCAACTGGCCCCTGGCCTCTTGTCATATAGTAAAAGTGGCCCCTAAGCAAAGCAAGTTACGTATCCTTGTTCTAGAGACTCTCTCTGCCTCTGCGGCTCCAACTTGGCCGTCTCTTATTTGATCTGTCTTTTTTGAGTCCCCCTTTATGGAAGTGCAATACCACAACTGGGTAGTGCACTACTAAGAAATCTAAGCATTCGATAAACCATTATGTCCTTGGTGGTTAGCCAACCATCATAAGGATAAAATGGCTTTTGCTAATGACAACACAGTCAGTCAGTCATGTGTAATGTCAGTGTGCAAAGGTGCATTGTTGAGATGATAGTTGGACCCTTAACACATTCATACTATGGCATATGTGAAACATGAGGACCTCTGTGGAGCTTTCAAAGGTAATTGTTCAGCTGCTCGGTTGTTATAGACATTTTTCTTTTTCTGTAACACTTGCATTGACAGTCTCAGGATACATCCACACTAATACATTTTCAGTTTGAAGCACATAACTACTGCTACATTTATACCTAACGTCTACACTACTCTCATTTTTGGACCTTTGAAAACACTGTTGCCGACCCTGTTTTAGTTTGAAAACTCCAGGGTTGTGTTTTATCTGGACTGGTGGTAACAGACTTTTGAAAACCATTACGCAGACACCCATATTTGCATCTAGATTGGGTCTTGTCATTCACGTCTCGCCAAACTATAACCATACAGCTTAGCCTACGTAACTTTTGTGATGTTATCCTTCTTGTGTGGGTAACAATCATTTCTCATTGCCATGGTTTCCTCAGCATTATTAATGCTTCCAGACAGTACCGCACTGATATGTCAACATGTTTGCTTTTTAACAACTCCTATTCTGTTCCGCTGCCTTGACCGCCATATTCATGTTATTGTCATGAATAGTTCCACCTCGCCGTCGCTTTAAGCAAAGAAATCTATGGTCATACTTGTTGCTATTGTTTTAGTTTTAAACAAAAGCATATTAGCTTGGATGTGGCCTTAAACAAGTTTTTTTTCCCTGTCCTATTTCTAAGGTGACACACTGCTAGCAATCCGTGCCCCCATTGGCACACAACTAGAGGTCCCCATACCAGAAGCTGTAAGTTATGTATGTGGTTGGTTCATTTTCTGTGCTCATTAGGTCCAGCTAATGTTTTGTCTCACAACTCAGACTGGGTTATATGTTCTTATCCAGGTCCTCAACGGACAAAGAAAATACCAGATCCGTCTCAAGAGTTCATCTGGTCCCATTGAGGTTTTGCTGGTCAATAAGGACCCGTCCAGTGCCTCTCCTGTGGTTTTGCCCGTCCCTCCTCCAGATGACATCCTTCAAAACCTCCCAGCGCCGACACCTACCTCTCAGCCGCCCACTGCTGCCTCCCAGGTCCACACAGATATCAGCTTTCTCTATGCAATCAGCTCTGTTTGTGTATCGATCTGTTTACTGTAAGAGACTGGCTGTTTCTGCATTGAAAAAGTACAAAAACATTGATCCCATGGCAACAATATTTTTTAGTTCCCTCAGAGATGGCAATAATGTTTGAAATCACCACAGAAAAAGATTTAAACACCGACTTCTGCTTTTTTCACTGTACAATTTATTTTTGATGACTTTCCTCTTTTTCTTAATCTTTTCCCCCTCTAGGTCCCCAAAGCAGCTCCAGCAACGCCTACAAAACCCGCTACTGCCACGGCATCAGCCACAGCAGCCAACCAGACAGCCTCAGTGACAGGTACCTGTCAAGTTCACTGTGAGCTGAAATATGGCAAATCACTTGGACTGTAAAGAAAACACAATGCCCCGTGTTGTCACCTTTTGTTGTTGTGTTGTACACCAAACCGTTTGTGATGTACGTTATCACATTAATTTATTCACACTTTTTATTTCAGAAGTGACGAGCACCACACCACTCACCCCATCAACAGATACGCCTGCTGCAGTTACCCAGCAACTACAGTCCTCTGCCTCGTTGGATGGATCTGCGTCCTCCTCTGTCTCTGCCGTATTTGAACCAATTAAGTCGGATCCCTCTGAATGTGAGTTTTACACGTTGCATAACTCTATTTTTTAACATGTGGAAGTTTTGGAAAGATAAAGATGTTGAGGCAGGGATGATGATGACTAATATTTTCCTTTTACATTCACAGTTTCTGACATAGTGATGACAAAGATTTTTTTTCTTTTTAATCAGATTCTTTCTATGCAGGATTACAAGACATACTATAAGGACATTTACGCACTTAAAAGTGTACTATACAAGTTCACTTATGACCCACTAGAAGTGTGTGACAGTGTATTTATCCGTAGAGACCCTGCTCTCTGCCTGGATTTTCTTATTTTCTTCTCAGTTTGCAGTGTTCGGGATGTTTGTGGGCACAGCATGTTGGTGAGTTTGGGTCTTTGCAAAAAGGTAGCAATCAGGTGCCAGACCGTAAGCGGCGGGCATCCAAGAGGAAAAGTAGTAGACACCACGCCGAAAAAAAAACCCCCAAAGATAGTTAAGCTTTCACTTTAACTTGTGATATTTTTTGTTAACAGTAACTGACAAATCCTGCATGGTATTCCTTTAGGCGTGATGTAGTGACTGACTGCATAGCTGACCTGTTTACTGTTGTTTTCTTCTAGTGCTGGACTTTCCCAAAGAGCTCTCTGAAATGTTTGATCCAACAAAAGGTAAACTCCTCAAGCATTACATTATTGTCTTTTCTCCGCTGTTTTTTTTCTGTAGTGTAGACCACTTCCTCATTGTCCTGCAGACTGATTGTTCTTTCTCTATCTCTGACAGAGATCATGAGTGGAGACCTTTTGGAGGACTTGATGTCATCAGAAGGTGAGTTTGTTTACAGACACACAGATGGAGAAGCAAATGACCATTACAGATAACTTAAAAAAAAGTTGTATGACTGTATCCAGTGTGTATAAAGAGATTCTTTTAAGTCTGAGAAAGGCAGAAATTAATATGGGTAATTAGTTTGTCACACCACAGAAAAATGTGTTTTTGGCCAACCAGCCATATTTGAATTGCTAAAAAAAATGCCATGTATATAAATTAGGTTTCTTGGAAAAAATGAGCAGTTTTCTTTGCTCTAAGGGAGCGTAAACTACATTATATATCATTCATTATATATATATATTATATATAATTAATTACATATTAGTGTCATTCAGTTCAACCCCATGTGTGAGCAGTGAGTTTGCCTTTTTCTACGAGCTCTATGAGCTTTTTCAGTCTAATAAAGACACGAATAAACGGGTTTGCTTCATGCCACAATCATAGAAACACAACAAGACTATCCGTCACTAATGTACCTTTCAGTTGTTTTAGACTGTATCAGCTACCCGGACTGCACTCACTGCACTGAGTGTGTGCTTTGTGTTAACGTTTGCTGCTGAACGAGAGTCTGTCGCCACGCAGCAGCTCTCTGGTTCTTCAGCTTGGGATGTGTACGTCATCGTGCAACTAGCTGAGCTGCTAATGAGTCTGTCGCAGTGTGGTTGCTCACTCTTCGGCTCCGGGAACATGTGTACTTTGTGCCACTGAGTTGGCTGCTATTGCAAGTCTGTTGCTTTGTTGCGGCTCGTTCTTCATTTATTATGTTAAGTATGGCTCTATTGTGTAATCAAGCAACTGGTTTGACCTGCCCAAAAACTCCTAGATACAAAATGGTGAAAAACAGTTAAACAGTATTCACAATGCAGTACTACACAGTTCCCAGTGTATTTTCTAACATTTACAGTACATTGTGTTAAGATAGAAATGGCCGATTTCCCTTTACCCAGACTTTAATACGTTACAGCACTTAGACTCATGGCCTCTTTTTAAGCTTCCTGGATGTTTCACTTCTTTCTCTTTCTCTGTTTCATCTCTAGTGTTCTCGCCTCTCCTCCGTCTGTCCCCTCCACCCAGCGACCACGACTACATATACAACCTGGATGAGACAGAAGGCCTTTGTGACCTCTTTGACGTCCCCATTCTCAACCTCTGACCCCTGAGATTGATGTCAGAGTGGCAAACAGTTTCCCAAACATGCTGATCTACCTTCATTTTCTCCAAGTTGTCCCCCTCACTGACAGTGAAGGTGAGAAGAGGTGCAGGAAAGCTGAAATGATCTGACGAGCGTTCAAGGACACCTCTGCACTGACACGGTGAGCTCAAGCCGAGCTCGGTCAGACAGTAGCTCAGTGTACAGCCTCGTGAAGAAATACAGGCGAGAACAAAACATTTTACTCACTGCTTTTCCAAGAAGTCAAAACAAATGACAAATAATTATATTTTTAGACTGTCGTGTATGATAAAGCGTTATGTATGTGTATCAGCTTTCCTGTGTGTTTGTGAACGAACGTGAGTCGGCAGACTTTAGTGTGCCTGTGTGTCTGTGTGTGTGTGTGTGCTTGAGTTTTGTACTGAACACTCTCTTAACTTGGGTCTGATGTCTCCAGGAGATAAGAGAAATCCTTTTTTCCTATCAGGTAAAGAGTCATGGCAGACTAACAGAGCACAGCCTTTGTCACCTGGTAGCTGGCCACGCATGGCTTGAACGCGTCCAAACACAGCTGGTTAAATATTATGCACTGTCCTCAATGTACATAGAGAATATATATTTTGTATTACCAGCACACAAGACTATTGTGTAATAATGAACTACATTTTTAACACAGGCAGGGCAACAGCCTCGCAGATAAACAAAGGATCCAGACTCAGATGATCATATTTGGTGTATGACGTGCTTTGTTTTAAATAATGGGAATTTGTCTTAATCAAACCTTCAAGTGTTGGAAGTGTTTTTGTGAACCAGTCAGAGAAAGAGGATCTAAATGTGGAAACACTGAAGCCAATAAACTTTTTGACATAAAGAGACAAAGACCAAACAATGCAGGGGTAGGTTAGCGGGGGGATTTTTAGAACTTTTTACGTGAACACTTTTTAGGTCAACAAAGAGCTTTATTAAATAAAACGTCTCCTCTAACTGGTTTAGTACTGGCACTTCAGCACTGAGAGGTATGATGTGAAAAAATAGATTTGCTTTCAGTTTCATTTTGCCTCTGGACTTTAAAACTTTGCAGATTTTCATTGGCTCTGATTAATATATAACTTTACAGGAGTATGTCAGAGGAATAGCACCCCCCCCCCCCCAAAATGAGTACTGTGGCAATTGTCTTTCACATGTTATGTATGTATATGAATACCATTGTACTCAGTTCATTTGTATGTAAAAGGACATGTATGTATTTTTACTGATGCAGTGAATATAGTCACCACGTCATGAAAAAACGCTCCTGTTTTTGCTTGTTTTTGTATATTTGGCACAGATTCCTCATCAGTAGTTTGATTCCAATGTTCTTTTTTTCTTGTACATGAAATACTGCCTGTCACTCTAATTCTAACGTCGCAACTCTAATCATTTTCTTTGTGCAGGGGACAGTTGAGCAGCAGCTCAGGATTTTACTAGCCCGACTTTAAACACAAAAATGCCGTTATTCATTTTTCTACAGTGCTTCTTCTATTTGTGTGATAATGTCCTGTTTTGCCCTGGATGACGTGTATGTATGTATGTACAGTATGTACTGTTTATATCCCTCTCTACCGCTTGTATAGAATAGCATTTATTTTTTATACCTGATAGATATATTGTTACTGCTACTAATTTGGGCCTACATTTCATTGTTTTTTGGGAATTCGTCATAAAACTTTCCGCTCTGTCAAAGTATCCTGTCTCATTGTTGCACTTTACATCACTGTGGACAGATTGGCTGCTGCTCATCCACTCCTGATCAGTCGCCAGTCTTTGTGTTTGGACAGTGTTGTGAGTTTGCTTAATTCTCCAATAGAGCAGCCAGGGGAGTTCAACAGTACTGGCCTGAATGAGTTGTGTCTGTGTGTGATGGCTTGTGAGACTCAAACCTACAGACTGTTTTTAACAGGCTCACTATTGCTAAGCTGTAGTTGCATCAAATGAAACAAAATAAAAGCATTGGTATTCTTTGTGTTTTGCCTGGTTTCCAATTTAAATAATGTGTCACATTATTGGCGAGCACCAGGAAGGGTTTCCTTTTCCAACATATAAACTGTTACAAGGAGTTCATTCGAGCATAGTTAAATGTTCACATATGTTGTTGAGGTGAGCTCGGACCATTTATTATTTAAAAAGGTGCAAATGTAACACCAAATCTGATGAGAGTTAACCTCATGTAGCTAGCTTTGTGGAAGCCTGATAATAAAACAACCGTTAAGGATAAGATTCTGAGATTAGGGTGCATTATCTCCTAAACTCCATTAGTCAACACATAGCTAAGTCATCTGTATAGATTATGGTGTTATACATCTTTAGAGACTAATCAGGTTATGATGCAAAGGGAATGACTTAATCAACATGTGCAACAAACAGCTAATACATATATTGCCATTATGTCAAGTTATAAGTTACTTCTCGGGCAGCTGATAGAAAAGTAAAAGCTACAGGCTCTCCATCCTCCCAACTTCCATAGCTCTACTTATGCAACCTGCTTAATTTTTTTTTTATCCTGGTGTGATAGCTATGATACATTTAACTTATCTTGCTTTTATTATGGTTATTTTATCTTATACTTTTATACTAATATTTTATATTTGCAATTATCATTATTTTATTTCACTTTTATTAATGTGCAAGACATTGCCATTATTTTTATTTTATCTGTCTTGTCATTATCATTATTCATGTGCAATTATACTCCTTTCCAAATATATTGTGCAATATTACTGTGATAACAGAGGCTGGTGCAATATTAAGGGCGGGTGCAGTACATGGAGGCCATGTAACTTTCTCTTCATCTGTAGGTGACATCTGATTTCATGTTGTCAGTGTAGACTGTCTTTTGTTGTTCTGTGTGTCTCACCTCGCTGTATTTGTCTCTGTAGTAAAGCTTGTGATGGCAGCATTTTGTAGTGCTGTAGCCCAAGACAAATTTCCCTCAGGGGACAATAAAACTGATCTTGGTCTTGATCCCAAAGGCATAGATTTCAGGGAGGGATGCAGGGGACATGTCCCTCTCAGTGTTAAAAGCATGTATTTGTCCCCTCAACTGAAAACATGAAAGAAGCAGAGGACTTTTACTTGGTCTATTAATAAGAAGTTTACACCCTAAAATGATGCAGAAAAGGCACTGATTAGTGCAAATATATATATATATATATATATATGTTCCCAGAATGGAGGAAGTTTCTTGTTTGACACCAATTTTGTGTCCTTAATACTGAACTGCAGCAGTGTCTTTGTAATCAGTCAGTGGTGTAATGTAACTAAGTAAAATCCCATTGTTACAGTACTAAAGTATTTTTGAGAGTATCTGTACTTCACTTGAATTTTTATATTTCTGTCAACCTTTACTTTTACTCCACTACATTTGCAAAGTAAAATATATATTTTTACATCACTGTATTTCCCCTATGCATCTTAGTTACTTATTTAAAAAAACGGGATGAAGTGAGGGAGCAAGGAGGGGACAGATGAACTAATGGAGGAATTGGAAGGAAGGAAAAACTGTTTTTTGTTCTTTAAACCCTCTAAATAGCAAAAAAAAGACCTTGGTTTTTCTTTGAGTGTAATATATGCTCAATTTTAAGGTGTATATTTCGAAGAAGTAAACATAATAATTCTCAAAATACTGACTGCTTCCTTTTTTATTAACAGCATTTACTTGCACTTTTACTTTCAATACATAAGTACATATATTATTATTTAAAAAACGTTTGGTTTAAATACAGTAAATATCAGATACTTTAAGGCTCAATTCAAGTAATATTTTAATAGGTGACTTTAACTTCTACCAAGGTCATTTTGTGGTAGGATCTGCTGTAATCAGTGCAGTTATGAAGCCCCTAGTTGGCCAAATGAGCCAAGAGGGGACGCATCTCTCAGTTGGTTACAACAGGCATGAGTTCAAAAAGCATGAAACATTGTAAACAATTATGGAAAGACTCCTGGAGACTGAAGGGACAGCAGGGGGCGGCTGTAACCAGCTGAACTCGACCCGGAACTTTGATTTACTTCATCTAATACTTCTTGGAAATTTGAAAGAAAAACTAGTCTAGCTCAGCACAAGCACTAGATCATTTCCAGAACTAATATTAATTTTCTTTCAAAATAAAAGCGGCAGAATAAAATTATTTATCGTCTGTCTTAAAAGTAGCACACTTCAAAGGTCTGAAGGTAAAGCTTTACATGGCCGCATTTAAATGAAACTGATGTCATAAAATGATTAAATAGTGACGCTTTCTTTCTCCGCAAAGAACATTTTCGTGCGAAAGCGTTTCAGGGCTGGTTTTATTTTGAAAGTCAAAACAGGAAACCTGTTATCTAAACATGGCTAGCTTCTCTGAAAGCCTCGACTGATCGACTCCAACCAACCCGGAACTTTTAAGTCAACTAATCACTCCTGAAAACTTGTTGCAAGGAGTTTCCTCTTGTTTTTCCGAGAAGTTTAAATGTTACTCTAAGAAAAGTCACGTCTTCGGACTGAGTTAGTTTCTTCTGAGGGGAAAAAAGACAAATGTTTCTCGCTCGGACTGCGGCGGTTCCTGTGGGACAGTAGCTCTCGACTTGTCTTTTCAAACCAGGTAGGAATCATTGGAGGAAAAAGCTTTGCAGCTGACTCTCACACTCCTTGCACAACCTCGTCCTGTATCTTTTCTTCTCAAAGTTTTGAAAAAAGTCACATGAGTTTTCAAGTACTAATAGTTTTACCTCTATTTGCATTACTGCGTTTACTACTAACTTCTGTTAGCTCAAACGTAGTTTTTTTGGTTCACTCATACAGCAGCACTTAAGTTAAATGTATTTGTGTAAAAAAAAAAAACCCAACAAATATAATGCTGTAATGATTAGGTTGATATTTCAAATAATAGTTTAATACAAGCTCTGACTTTCTAAAAAAAAAAGTCAAAAGTCTTAGTTTTACATTTCATTGCTGCAATTCTGTTAAAATTTTATAAGTTAGTCTATGGTTTTAATGATTTTATGGTTTTATGATTCTGAGGTTTAAGACTAAAGTTTGTAAGATTATAAGGAATCACTTAATTTGAAAAAAGTGTTTTTAAATGTCCTTTTATATTGAATTGCCTTGTTGGCCTGTTTTATGTTATTCTGTCTGTTTATCCTTTGCCCTTGTTGTAAAGCACCCTCTGTTGCATTTTTTATATGAAAGGTGCTGTACAAATAAGTTTATCAATATTATTATTATATTAACAGAAAAATAAGTAAATGTGTATTTTGCATGCACATTTTTATTCTTTTTTTAAGAAAAAAATCTGACTAATTTCTTCTTTTTATGTATCCTAGTAGAAGCCTAAAGATGTTCTTGACTTATATTATTTCTGCATCTAAGATACACTTTTATGTGTGTGTGTGCATGTGTGTGTGTGTGTGTGTGTGTGTGTGTGTGTGTGTGTGGGTGTGTGGTACCCTGTCAGGTTAGGAATGTCAGGCAGCTGAGAGCTTCCCCCTTCTCTCTCTCTCTCTCTCTCTCTCACACACACTCACTCACACACACACACACACACACACACACACACACACAGAGGAGGGGGTCTTTCAGTCCAGGGGGTCTGAGACACAGTAGTGAGTCAGCAGGCTAACAAAAGGTCTGGGCGTGCTGGTAGTTTTAAGCTTGATGAATCAAAGTGCAAATAGAAGAAAACACACTGACAGCTGCGGTGGACATGTCAATCTTTACACCTCTATAAAGTCTTTTTTTTTTTGCCAGTCTGGCTGCTCTGTTATGAAAAGGGAAACAATCTGTCATTGGTTTAGCCGACAATGTGACAGCTACACAGTGTATTTTCTCTGTACAGTAACTATCATAACTTCCTATTACTGTAATGGCATATTTATAATATCAATTGGTAATGACTGTTATTATTATTCTCTTAACTATAAGCTCATATGAGTGTCTTCAAAATAATTTATGTAATTTTTACTCAGAATAAATAAACTGTACATGTGTTACTAAGTAAAGCTTAGAAAATGTGTCTGATCAAACCTAACAAGGCTGCAACCAGCATTTGTTTTATTTACTGTATTTTAAAGATGCAGCAAAATAATCTAATAAGTTTCCAACTGTTAAATTAATGGCTGATAATATGATAGTTGGTTAGATTGTTTGAATCACAGTTTAAATTCTCTGATTTGAGCTTTTATTGGTGATTTTTTTTCTAGTTTCTTTACGTCCCAGTAAACTGAATATCTTTGGGTTGCAGGAAAAACAAGACATTTGGGCTGTGGGAAATATTGATCAACAATTTTAACATTTTCTGACATTTTATAGACCAGAGAATAAATAAATGAGTCAAGAAAATAATAGACAGATTAATGGATTTGAGAAATAATACTGTAGTTAAGAGAGAGATGACTGGTTGGTCTTGATAAATAAATGGGAAACAACAAGATACACAGTATGAAGGCAATGTAGTCAATCCAAAAATTGGAAAGCAACATTAAAAATACTTTATTACAGTGAAATCATTAAAAGAGCCAACTTTTTTTTCAGTTTGTATTAATATGCCAACTGTTTCATTGATTAATGGATTAATGTGCTCAAAAAAATGTCAAAAAATGGGATAAAATGCCCTTTACAGCCCAACGTGACATCTTCAAAATGCATTGCTTTGTCTAAACACACAACTAAAACCAAAGATATAAGCTATCTTTTCCTGTCATGGAGAACTGAGAAAAGCAGCAATTAGCCAACACCTTAACTTTACTTCAGTTTCAAAGCAGTTTTTTCTTCCCTTTACTTAATTTAGGGGACATCAGAAACATGAATCGACAAGCACAGACAGGGACAGACACACTCACTTCAGCAGTGAAATGAAAACCTCCCCTCTCACTTACGCTGAAACAACAGTTTGAGCATTTTTATTGACCAGCATCTTATCTGTTCATGAGCTGAAGTCTACGACAAACTCAGACTGAGTTTGACAGAATTTAAATGTATAAAATGTTGCACACCAACCTTTGATGTAATTAAATGTCGATCAATGTAAAATCTATTTGATGCGTCAGGTTAAAGCACTCTCTAGTCTTGTTTTGAATCGTAGTCAAGGAGATGAGCTGAGGCTCCAAGCTCTATCTTAAGTTTATCCTTCGTCATGTTGTCATTAAGGGCGGCTGTTGGTGCAGACTGAGCACTGTTCGGTTTTACAGGAGCCCTGAAGCATGTGTGGACAGGTCATGATGAATGTAGACTAATGGTGCTTCACTGTCAGCCCGGGAAAATACAAACCGCTTGAAGTCTTCACTGAAGCTCTCTTTAGTTGCCCTTTTTGAACAAAAGTCTTCCTAAAGAGTTTTTTTTTAAACAGGTGGCTAAGTTAGTTACGATTTTCCATCAGCCAAATTACTGTAGTACGATATAATTGCAGAGTGTGTGTACTTTGGATACACAGACCGTCAGTGTAGTCTGCAGTTCAGGAAACCCAATACATATTCTCATATTCATAATGTCTTACAACAAGTGCAACTGCAAAAAGATGCCTCGAAATCTAAACACTGGACCTTTGACATTTATCAATATTTTATTATTATTATTATTTATCAAAGGTCCAGTGTTTAGCATATAGGGGCATCTGTTGGCAGCAGTGGTATTTAATATTCATAATTATAGTTTCCTTAGTGTATACGCACCTGAACAACAAGGAATATCTGTGTTTTTGTTACCACAGAATAAGCTGTTTATATCTATGAATGTAGCAGGTCCTCTTCCATGGAGTCCACCATGTTGATTCTACAGTAGCCCAGAATGGACAAACCAAACACTAGCCATTTTTACACAGAAGTCACGCCAGATGACAATAAATCTTATCCCTTTGACTTTTAATGCTATTGTGATCTTAGACAAAAAAAAAATCTAGAATTCTTATTTAGGTTAAAGTTAAATAGTAGGTGTCTTTCCTGTTTATAAAGACAATTATTAGACTTGACAACATTTGTGTAAATTTGTGTTAAAAAGTGAATGTCTCTACCTGTCTGACCACAATTATGATAGTTCCTCAAGTTTGCATGTCTGTAAACATCATATGAAAGCACCAATAATCATATTATTGCAATATAACCATATTCACTTAAATACTTGACACTAACATGAAATATCACCTCTAACAAATATTTTAAGTAAAATATAGTTAGCTACTGATGGATACTATTTTTTGACTTGTGATGTCACATATGGACTATAATTCATTGGATTTTATTTCATTTGATAGAGTTTGCAATGGGGAAGAAGTAATCTAGGGGGCGCTGAGTGGCTATGAAGGTTTTTGTTCAGGGTAACGTTAATGTGTTTGTAAGTTATGTATGTATTTTGTGGATCCCAGGAAGACTAGTTACAACCCTGGTAGCAACTAATGGGGATCCAATTTCCCAAATTAACAATTAAATAAATAAACAATCACAGTTGTCATTCAGGAAACGGATGCTAAGAGTCTGTAGCCATGCTAACGTCCCTGAGAGACTGTCCTGCCCTTCCAACTAAATGCTAACGTCCGCACGCTTACGTACTCACAATGACGTCTAACAATGTTGACGTAAATTATGTTGCGCAAGAATGTTTTTCAAGTATGTACCATTTTTAACCATCTCATTTTGGTCTGTTAGCATGTTAATATTTGCTAATTAGTAGTATTTTGCTGTTAATCGGAAGTATCGGAGAAATCCGAATGTCAACGTCATGAAGGTGTAACAGGAAAAGTAGTTAGGATGCATTATCTGTGAACCAGTAACTTTAAAAAATGTCGTACCAGTATCTTGTAGAGTTTTGAAAAATATTTCAGTCTGGACCAAACAATAAAATTTGCTTCAATTTTCTAATTTTCCAGCCTTTTGGATAAGTGAACTGAAAAAGCGTCAGAGTTATACAGATCCTTATACCAAATACAACATCTAGCAATACAGCATACATTTCCATATTTATACCCACCGGTGTGGAATTGTTTTAACAAAACAAAGCCACCTCTCCTTTCACTTTTTGCTCTGCAACCAAAGCAATAATCTAGGTTTCATCTGATATACACATATGAGCTCATTTTCACATTCATCATTATACAGCTCATACAGATCTGCATCTTAAAACCCACAGGCAGTTTATTTGCTGCAAGGACGTGACATACCATTACCCAGTTTGCCCTTGAATTTGCTGACTCATAAGCTGCCCCTGAACAAAACTACATTCATACCTAAATCTCTTAAAGATTAGGGCTGCAAGCTCCTGTTGTTATTTGTTAGAGGGAGGTTGACCTTCACCACCAGCACTCGTGAAATGATTTTAGCACATGAGGGTTTCATCGCTGTCTACTTCATGCAAGTTATAAACAAACCTGAGGTGATTATGTTTGCACACGCTACAAAATCAGCAAGGCTGCAGCCGATGCTGCTGTAGAAAGACTGGCCTCCCAGTTTTCCCTCTTGCTTTAAAGACATACTTTCTCAAAAAAAGTTGCAGTTTCAGGGTGAGTGAGGTGAGAAGACCGTGAGCGTGTGGTTGTTTTGACAGGAAAAGGCTCGTTGCTTTGAAACCTGCCATAAACTCTGCGCGCTCTTTTTTCAGACTGGAGTGATGGTATGTGAACTATCCAAGAGACGGAGTGGAGGCGGGAGTCATTTATCACACCAAACACAAGCAGGCACAAGCTCGACCTAATTTCTCTCAGCGAGAGTTCATGAATGTACACAAGAATTAAAATCCAACTGTATTGTTTCCATGTGCGCAGAGCGAGGGAGAGACGGAGAAGGCCAAGGCAGGGGGGAGGGTCGGAAGCACAACTGCTTCTTCTGTATCCTCTGGGAATGCTGTCTGAAGGCTGAGGAGGAAGTGTGTGTGTGATGATGTGTGTGTGAATTGGAAAGGGGAGAAGAAGGAGTGAACAATCTGTGGTGCGTGTTCAGACAGAGTTTAACCCTCGCAGCTTCACTCAGTGCACCATAAATACACAGTGAAAGAGGAACACGGTGTTCATCATTGAAAATGATAGTTGCATGAGTCATTCGTGAGACGACTGGGCTCGCCAGTCCACCTTACAGAGAGACTGCACCCGGGTTGGTTTACTTTAATTTTTTCAAATCACTGAATTAATGTTCAGTGTGAAACACGAGCAGCAGCCCACATTAACCGTCTCTGTGCTTAAAATTGACATTTTTGAACTGAACAGAATGACTGTTCAGTTCTTCCTTTGCACAAGTAAAGAATAGGTGCACGTTTTTGTAGATTTATGAAATTATCAATATTCTGTTTGTCACCAGTTTAGAGCTTAAATTTTTAGTCCAGCCACAAAATATCAGTGTGAAATTTAATGTGAAACTCATCTTGGGATTTTTTTGCCCCATCACAAACAAATGCAGTCTCATTTTGTTGTAGTTTACTCCAAACTTTTACATGGTTTTTTAGAACAGAACAGAAGGCTTATTTATTATGTTCGGTGGTTTTATTTTTCTTAACTCTTTGGGGGTTTTTTTTTTTTTACACAGTGAAATCACCATGAAAGATTTTCCCTTCTTTTAAAAATCAGGTTGCATCCTAACACTGTTGATATGTGTAAATGAACTGTGGTAAACTTTCCGCCATCTTACCAGTGCCTACATCCTCCTGCTCATCCCTGAGGTCAATTCAGTTTTCACTGGCTTAATGGCTTTTGCTTAAACTACAGATTGTACTTTGGCATTTTTGTATGGCCACCACTGCGGACCCAAACAGGTTATAAAGGATAGAGAAAGCTGCCCCTCTTTCTCTGTCTTGCTCCCTCTTAATCTCAGGCCAAACTGTAAAACCAGAGAGTGCTGATCAAATTTAAACCAAGATTATGTTACTGCACTTTTTTGCCTAAAATGTCTTCAGTAACATATTTTAGTGCACTTTAGCTGTAATACAAGAATTTGTGAGCAAGAAACAGGTGCCATACTGTTTCCTGTATTGTAGCTAAGGAGGCTGAAAAACCTGAGATCAAACTGTAAAACTAAGCAGTGATGATTCTGTCACTGCGTTTATGATTTCTAGCCTCAAATGTTTTATTTTGTGCACTGTTAAACTGTACTTTGATATCATTTGTTACCAGTCAGCTACCATATTGTTTCATGTGGGAAAAACAAGCTTGCATTACGTCACCCACCGGTGGGAGAGTTTGTCGGCATGGTAAAGTGCAGTGCATTCTGGTAGTTGTAGGTTGTCTAGCTCTTGAGTACAAACAAATGACACGGTCATTTACTCTGGTCATGACGCACCATTTTCATGAGTATTTGCATCCTTTTACTGCACAGACAGTCCGGTTTTATGGGAAAAAAAAGCTCCAGCAGTGAAATACTTCTTTAAGGAATATACTGTATGCAAGAATAGATGGGAGCACTTTATTTTGACACTTTCTCCTCTTTTATTATCAACAGCTAGAGAGTGGTGCGGTCAAGAGGTGCCGACATGCCTCAGCAGAAGGACATAGTGAAGATAGCCATCCAGATGCCTGGGGCCTACCCCCAGCTTATACAACTGGACCAGGTAACGCATGCGCACACACGCACTCGCACACAAATCCAAATATATTCTCTTTTAATCTCCAAAATACCCAATAATAATTAGTTAATGAATTAGGGACTAATTAGGTCATTGGTCACTCTTTTGGTTAATATTTACAAAGACAATTTCATGTTAGAAGCGTAGTGATATATAGAGAGTCTCACGTCTCTGTTCTCAGGCTTTGCTCTGGCTGGCGACTCTGATTGTGAACCATCATGGGAATTTCTTGCCATAAGTTGAGGCTTTTCAGGTTACACTTCCTCTCGGGCTGCTTCATTAGCTGACAGTGATAACCCAGGGACCGCTACAGTGACCATAACCCTAACCTTCAGGGGATGTTCAGATACTCGACAGAAGTTGCTGTGAGTTCACGTGGTAGTGATACCAGGGCATGAGTGTTAGATCAGGAGTTATGTGGTTTACAAACTTCCTGGAGCTGGTCAGACAAAAATTTGCAGCAAAAAAATTATCTTAAAACTATCTAGTTTGTTGGAGATCATCAGTGTATCACTACACACCCGAGTCTTATAAACGAAGACGAAGAACGGCAGCATGATGTATTGTTGGGTCTAAGAAGAAAGTCAAGCTGAGAGTCACACAAGTGTTGTGTGTGTGTGTTAGCTGCTCACATGTCCTGTCAAGCTGCCACCTCATCAGTTAAAACCTAACTTGGAGGAGTTTGACAGAGGTGCTTGACAATCTTTGTCTTTGCTTGACAATGTGCACTTTATCATGTTTTTTCAGATTTAAATTCTAACCACTTAAATATGCAATTACTTCCATGTAAAGGTTTGAGGTACTATTTTGGGAAAAAGAAGCATTGACCAAATTTAAACAACGGTTGGTTTAGTTTTGAGGACCTTTTTATCCACAGACAAAATGTGTCTGTAAAAGATCAACACTTATGTTACACATTAAATGCTGAGGTAATTGTTACATTGGAAACAAAGGGCAAAGAAGACAGTGTTAACACTTCTGGGTGGTGTGTGTGTCTACGGAAGGCGATTATCTCCACTTCCTTACTAGTGTGGTTAATAAAGCTGCTGCAGCATGGGTTTTTTTTAAAATAGCCTTAGTCGCTGCCAGTCTGGTGGTTATAAAAAATCATTTGTCATGTCACTGAACGGTAGTTAGACTAACAGATCTGCTTTTTAACATATTCCTTTTGTTCACTCCACCTGCTGCTTTTTACTTACACATCTATGGAGCCCCAAAGTGTTCAGTATGAAATAAACAAAAAAGTTGATTTATTATAAATATGAATAAATTGCATCCTGTATATTTGATAAAATATGTTGTAAAATAATTTAAAGATATTTTTCAAACTGTGTATTTTCATAACTGAGCAGAGATTCACAGTAATTCAATTTAATATCATATTAGAAATGATTTATTTCAAACGGCCTTTGCTGTGTTAGTTTTTTATTTTGTAATGCCACTTTTTTATCACGCGACTTTTACTTCATGGAGTGCTGCAGGGATAAAGTTATCTGTAGGCCAATATGGAGGTTAGCGTTGCCCTGATTCCCTTGTCGAAAAGCCTGTTGTATTTTTCCATTGGATTTTGGATTATTGCAGAAAATAAGCTCTGTGGAAAACAAACGTTCACGATACCAGTTAACAAGATTAACTTCACAAATAAACGCAAATTTTATGATGTTTGAAGTAAAAAGCTAACGTTAGGCCGTAAACAAACTACACCATGGTCTCATGACTTCAACGTCGCCTTCACAACGAGGCTGTCAAGACATGTTCTGTGCATTTGGGCATAATATCGTTTTGTAGTCTCATTTAGCAACTTGTTAGCAACCGTCTTTTTCAAGACACATAAAATCTTCAGTATTTTATGTGTTTTATGTTGTAGAAGAAAACATGAACGTGTCTTCATCTTATGTTTACCAAAGACCTTATATCAGACTTCCAACCAAAAATCCATTTAAAAAAACAACTTTGACTTTACTTTTTGACATTAGCGCTAAAATGCAAACTCGTTTCTGGGTTGGTTTTCACAACAGTGTAGATGTCACCAGGCCTTCACCTTTCAGACAGTCACAGGCCACCTGCCTCTGAAGCAAGCTAACCCAAAAACTGCTAGCCAGTGTTGCCAGATGTATAATAATTATCGTATTTGTACGATAATTTTGCCCTCTGTACGTTGCATGATCAGTAATTCAAAAATTGCCGTAATATGCGATTATGTGAACATTATGACACTTACAATAAGCATTTAGTTTAGTTTAAATGTCTCATTTTAAATAATGTCCTGGCTCCTACATCTGTGTTTATGCCTCACTTCTCACATGATCTCCTTACAGCCAATCATGTTTACAGCAGGTAATAATGACACGAATGTGATTGGACGTGACGACTTTTCACGCTCAGGTCGCGTTCATTGAGCATGCACCGCTGTCACTCGGCCACCGCCGTCATTTCCGTGTAGACTGAGAAATAGCCTCTCTTTAGGACAGTAGGTATGGGTAGATTTGTAGATGTGTCGAAGAGCTGTTTAAATACTTGTTTACTAAATGTATAAATTTAACCTATTCGTTCTCAGGGATTATGACTGGCGTACAATAATTTTTCTCAGAATACCATAATTTTGAGCCTCTGGTACGACAATCAGGCAACACTGCTGCTAGCGGATTTAGCCAGATTGCTTCTTTTAACTAGAGCAAGAACAATGCTAAAATATTTTTAATTAACTAAAGGTGTCTGCTTTAAGTAAACACAGACACAAAAACTTACATTTCCATTTATTTACAGTATTTTGCTCAACAAGACTGCACACGTCACCTGCCTAACTGCCCAGCTAGCTAGGTAGGGTTGTGAGCTTGTTTTTTTTTTAGTATCAATGTGAAGCGACATTGTTAAAGGAATCAGCTAATGCTACAGTGACCTCGGCAGGGTTTTGATTTTAGATGTGCCTCAGAGAGAATAAAACAACTCTGTAATGATCAAAAAAACATGCACTTTTTCTCTGTTGTTGCCCGTCTGAGGTGCAAGCTAATACTGCTGAATAAGGGTCCGATCATATCAAGGCGCGTCGCTAAAGAAGTATTGGCAACAAACACCTTGTTGCCCGACAGTGCAGAGTGGTTGTCTGGCACTCCTCTCTTGCTGCACAATACGTTTTTCTGGTGGTTTTTGGCGTGCATAAAAGATCAAATATTTTCAACTTTTCTGCTCAATGCACAGAATCACGCATCTCATTAATGTCACTTGCCCACACGCACGCAGCCCCGCTCAACAGGCACTCCCAGCAGTTTTTCCAGGCACTTGAAAGGCTTTTTTAGCGCGATCTCACCTGACGCTATGTGATCGGCCCCTTATTCGAGCTCACAAGCTAGCTAACAAGCAAGCCAAGCTAGTTAGCTGGAGAGATACTGTAGGTACATAAATAATCATGTTAGGAGAAGTGTTTGGTAATGAGTTGATCATTGCTTAACTTATTTTATAGAATGTTGGTCCATTTGTATATTTTACACAGTTTATTCATGTGATTATTTTATGCCGTTATGTCTTGTTTGTTGAAATAACACTAAACATTTTGGGGTTTTATACCCATCCACTGGTTTGTTACTTCAGTTTCTACTGAATGTGATTGTGGGGAAATTTTCCAATGTGTTTCCCAGAAACTTTTGGGGAAGTTGTATTCTTTGCGCAAGACACCATGCATGAGTTTAAACTGTAACCAAGGCAGCAGGGGTGTGTGTGTCTCACAGTCACATACTGTATACCACTTGAGGAGGTTTGAACAGAGAGAGAGAATGAATTTAACAGGCACTCACTGGACTGTCTGGGAATTTTAAGATTTGGAAAATGCAACACAACAGAAACTGAAATGAACAGTCTCAGGTTCACACACTTTTTCAAGCCCTGATACCTTCACTAATATTTCCATGACTTTTTGCTGTAATACACTAAAGAGCAGCATAACAATCGAGCAGCTCATATATACGTGAATGCTATTTGCTTCTTCAGTGTTTTCATTTTGCATCACAACCAATCCTGTCAGTCTGGAAGAATCTCTTTAAAAATCTCTCATTGGCCCAGCAGTCTCCACTAAACACATCCGATTGGTCAACCTTCTTGGCTGCCACTAATAACAGAGCAGCCACTGGGTCTACCACAGAACCCAAAGACATTTTCATTGGTTGACCACGGGGCTGACCACTAATAGCAGGATAGCTGAGAGTCAGACATGGAAGTAGTCTGGCTTTTATTTGCGTACAAAGAGAGATCTGGGCACTGAGGGTAATATTGTTCAGAGAGCGTTGGGGAGCTCTTGGATTTCCTCTTCTCAGCAAACAAGGCTTGCAGCCAGCGAGAATAGCTGCGGTACTATGATCCCATAACAGCATGTGATTACTAAAGCAGCTCTCTGACAGAGAAAATACTTTGATAGTAGAGTTGTGTTGGTATGACCCACATGTATGCAGCAGGTGTGTGTTTTTTATCTTATTTGTATTTGTGTGTATCTGACTACATGCTGTTTTTTGTGTCTTGGTGCAGAAAAAGCCCCTATCTGCTGTAATAAAGGAAGTGTGTGATGGGTAAGTTGATGATTAATCTGATTTGTTTTTCTGCCTCAACACAGTTTCTGGGGTAATGTCATTGTTATCATTTACTATATGTAGTGCTGTGATAGTTAATATCAGTGACGCTCTGTGTGTGTGTGTGTGTGTGTGTGTGTCTGCGTGTGTGTCTGCGTGTGTGTGTGTGAAGCTGGAACCTCCCGGGTCCCGACAACTATGCTCTGCAGTATGCTGACGGAGTACAGACGTACATCACTGAATCAGTGAGTCACATCTACTGTATGAACAAATCAATACAAATATTTATCCACACCAGGTAGTCGGTCTGGTAAATGTTTGAGCACATCTTGAAGATATTGAGCTACTGACCTGAGTCAGCCCTTCAGACAATACTATGTTTAACCAAAAAATTTTGGACATTTCTTTTGAAAATGTGAAAGCACAGCAGTGAATCAATGAATCACAACTTTGTCAGCACTTTGTGAACTTTATCTGCTTTTGTGAGTATTTCTCTTGAATCTAAGTTGAAACATAGGTCACATTATGTCGTCAGTGCTTTTATAAATGAGTGTGAGGTAGGCTGAAAAAGCAAACGGCAGAATGAGAGACAGAAAAATAGAACAGCAGCTGGAAGTACACTCAGCTACTTGGTGTCAAGTGACCTTTGAGAAGGTTACGACTGAAGGGCCCTCCCCCTTTTTGGGCTGACGGCAGGACTGCAGAATCCATTATATATTAATTTCATCAAATAGATGCCAAGAGAGATGCTTTATTTATTGTAATAACACTGCAGTGAAACTATCAGAAGTGTGCTGCTGTTTAGAGTGTTAAACCAAGTATGCTTTTACTTTTAGCACTCCGAATTTGGTGCAAGGATGCTAACTCTTAGACTTTGAATTTAGTGAGTTTGTAGATGAAGGCAGATGTTTTAGTATTTGAGCAGCTTTGCGATGAGTTTGAGGAATACTCAGCTTGATTGCACACAAAGTTTTGCAGCCATAGACTGTCTAAAATAATGGACGTAGCCACTTTGACATCACCCAGTGGTATTGAAGCTTTGAGTTTGGCATTTTGGCTGTCACCATCTGGGATTTTTGGAGCCAGAGGTCACCATTTTTGGATACATTTTTGGGGGGGACTAAACCTAATGCTAGCTGCTAGCTGCTAGCTACATCAGCATGGTGCCTCTTCAGTCCATGGTAATACTGATACTAATTTTTGCTAGCACAAAAACAGGCTTAGACCATTAAAACAAAATATACTTACTGGAAAAACTGAACATCCGACTCCATGAAGTCTAATAATACAACAAAATGCTGAACTAGACTTTTCAGGTGACCAAATTGTTACCATTAACGTTAATGAACTGAAAATACACTAAAAACAACAGCTACAGCTATGCCTTAACGTTGTGAATCTGGGGTTACACCATGGTTGCCTAACCTATGCTGACAACATGGTAGCGACTTATCAACAGATGTAAACCCACCTGTCACAAAAAAAAACATTTTATTTCTGCTGTAAAATTTGGTATTTTAACATGGGGCGTCTACAGGGATTGATGTGCTGTTTGAGCTAGCCTCAAGTGGCCATTCAAGGAACTGCACTTTTTGACACACCTGTGTTGGCTTCATTTTTCAGCTTTGCAGTTGCTGCTTGGAAGAAACGTGATTAATTCCTGCTTTCAACAGCAGTTTGATTTTAGGCATAGGCTCTCTGTCTTTGTTGAAGTGGACAAAAAAAGCAAATATGAGTGCAGAGTTGGGCACAAAAAACACCAGCTTTTGTAATTTTGGTGAGCAGTGGTGGTATATGCTCAACAACACAGATGTGAATTATATCTATTCAGTTTTGTATGCACCCACTTTCATGCCCTTGCTCATAAACATACACTCACACACTTTTGCATCCATGTGTTCAATGCACATGTACAATACAAACATGCAAAGACACAGGTGGTGACGGGGGGGTGAAAATTGCTTTCACTAGAAAGTAAATACATTACATATATTAATTTCTTTTTCTTATCTAGTAATCTGTATTGTGATTGTATCAAATAAAACCAGAAATTATGCAGGAGTATGAGAGAGTGAGTCCAGGGCGGCTTCTCTTTTGAGAAAAATGTTCTTAACCAGGAGGTGCAGAGGCAGAGTTTTTTTTTTTTTTTTATCTGTCTGCATCTTACACACACACACACACACACACACACACACAAAAACCAAAACAGTTTTAGCCTTAACATTCCCCCCTCTTTTACTCACAGTAAGTAGAGTGTCAGTGGTCGTTTCTAGCATTCTGCAGTTTATATAACTATATTTGTCCTAGTGTGAGCTTGTAGTTGGGTTACTGTGTGATGTATATATATCCATGTGTGTCTGCCTTCTCTACCTTGTGGTCACTTTGTCACTACACTTTATATATATATATATATATATATATGTCAGCATGTCTTAGTTTTTTAACAGTTTTTACGACTCCATCATCTGCATGCTTTTGTGTTTGTGTGTGTTTGTTTATGTTTGTTTGTGTCTTGTAGAATCGTCTGGACATTAAGAACGGCTGCATTCTGCGACTGACCAAGGCACCGGTGAGTCTGCATCAACCAGGCTCTCAGCCACGCTTTTCTTTCACCTCCCTCTTCTCACATTCTTCCAACCCGCTGTCTCTCACTGGCTCGTCACTCTCATTTATTTTCTGCATGCAGCAAGATTACAGTATCAGCTGCATGCAGAGACATAAGAATAAGTCAGCACTTATCTGTCATTGCCATTACAAGAGCTTAATTTCAAAGAAGAGTGAATACACATAACTACAAAAAGACAACATTTTTGAGTGGTATATGTCAACATGTGTGTTTTGTTGATGCTACTGAATGCAGGGCCGCTGTGCAGAAGACTTGTACAAGGGCATCCAGAGTTCGGACGCAGGCGTGCGCTGCGATTCCTTGAAGCAACTGGCAAACGTGTCCACAGACGTGACCTTTGCTCAAGAGTACATCAGCCGAGATGGACACCTCTTATTGGTCAAGATAGTAGAGGACTCTAATGAGTTAGTACTCAGTGTGTGTTTGTGTCTGTCCATATTTTACATGGCTTGGATGGGATTGCTGTCTCTCAGATAGATATCAGTGGTTCTGAGACAGGAAGTTGTTAATGCTTATGTAGCAGCATATCCTGCTGAGCTAAACCTGTATAGAAGGTACTCCACTAACTTTGCTGTGCATCCTTTTTTCAAAATAAGGGGGGGGGGGGGCAGTTGCAGCAGCCCCATACATCGAGGATTTTAGGACATTTCTAGGATTTTAGGGCATTTCTTAAATGTTAAAATGTTTCTAGGACTTTTCTAGGATTATAGGATATTTCTAGGATTTCCAGATATTAATAGGATTTTAGGATTTTTCTCAGATTTAAGGACATTTCTAGGATTTTAGGACATTAGGGGCTTAGCTAGGACCTCTGTCAGGGGCTGGTGGGGTCCTCCACTGGCTTTTTTACATACGACATCATTTTTTGATAACAAGCTCTATTTTTATGCTGTTTTATGCACCTGGGCACCTAAATTATACTAAAAGTACATAAACAATTCCCAGTGATATCACTTTATTTTTATTGTGAATCAGAAAATGGTTGGGGGTCCACCCAGCACCCTATCGGGGGCCAGATTTGGCCCGTGGGCCGTAAGTCGACCATAACTGTATTTGTCTATATCCTGAAGAAAGAAGTGTTTCCTTCCATTCGTTTCAAATTCTCTTGCCCAAGTCAAGCTAAATCAAGATCGTTTATTTGGAGCAGTGTCCATGATCATAGATAACACTGACAAACTTCACTGCAGCATGTAGGGGCAGTAGAGCGAGCTGAGTCCTGAGTGCTCTGTCGCATGATGGAAATGTTTTAGAGTGCATAAATATTTACACTTTAAACCAGTTACTGAATTACTGAAAGGATTCTTCACAAGAAGTCCATCCGAATGCTGCTTTTGAGTGTGTATGAGTGCATAATATTTCTTTGTGCGTGTGTCTGTGTCTCTCAGGAGTAACGTGATCATGACCCACACACTGACAGCCTTCATGGAACTGATGGATCATGGGATAGTTTCATGGGAGAACCTCTCGTCTGTCTTTATCAAGAAGGTGCTGTATCTGACGCTCTGTTTCTCTGTTTTGTCACCAATATGTATTTCACTGGCTGTCGTTGTTCTCTAACTATCCTACCTTCTCTCCTCGCCTTCCTCCCTTCTCTCCTTTCAGATTGCCGGTTTTGTCAACGCCAAGCCGACTGATGCATCAATACAGCAAGTGTCCCTGGACATTCTGGAGAGCATGGTGCTGAGCAGCCAGAGCCTCTTCCTGCAGGTCAAACAGGAAGTCACTATGGAGAGGCTCATCGCTCACCTCCAGGTGTAAGTAACCAAACGATGTGAAGTGACTCTTATGGTGCTTTCACACACAACCTGTTTGGTTTGGTTAAAGCCATCTCGGGCCCATTTGCCCTTTTGGTACGGTTTATCTGAGATGGTGTGAAAGCTGCTCAGTCGAGCCGGACCGAGGACCAATCTGCACAGAGTCTGTGTGAAGAGGTTCTTGCCCCATACGCTGCCTCTTGCCCTGATCCCCATTAGCAGCCACTGACTGCTGGCTTAAGTCAGGCTGAAGTTGTCAATTAAGTGTTTTCTCTGTATTTGTTTTTTTGTATTTTTTCTTTGTCGCCTGGTCCATATATAATCAGCATTTTTTGCTCTTTGTTCACTGGGGCCATTGTGATTGCTGCAGCCTGGGCTGAGGAGAGAGGGGGAGGGCTCAGCAGCCCGAGTTCCCCTGGCTGTGATCAGGCCCTGGTGACAAATAGGGGAAGATCATCCTAGGGGTATCAATGAAGTAATTAATTTATAACTGCTTTAAGTTTTGCCAGCTGATTACTGATATTAATCTCTAGGATGAATTTCACTGTTATTTTCCTCTCCTGGTTTACCTGACCCCTCTGAAGTGGATGAGTCCAATGAGAGGGCTTTGACAGGGGCTGAGGATTCTTTTGTTTGCAGCCTGCTGAGAGGCTGCGGTCTTTTTTCTTTCAGTTGATTTTGCCTTAACTGTTTTTTGCCTAGTTTCCCGGGACTTTTCCGAGCATTTCTGTTTCTGTCGCCAGTTTCGTTAATAAATTCCTGTTTTTGTTTTGCATGGACCTCTGCCTCCTCAACTTCTTTAACTCCAGAGCTAGCCAGTCACACCAAAGAAAATCCCACATTTTGTAGAGGTGCTGTTAGCAACCTTACAGTCTGCTTGAAAGCTTGGGTCTTGGTTGAATGGCAAGCTGACGCTGGTGCGCTTTGTTTGTGGTGTAAAAGCAAACAAATCAACCACAGGGTTTTATGATAGCAGCTAAGGGATTTTAGCCTGATTTCAAAAGCTTAACTACTTATAAATCCATCTGCTGATTGTGAAATCTGTCCAAAAGACATAAAAGGTATGCATATTAGCACAGGTATTTTTCCTGATTAATAGATGAAAAGCTGTTATAACAGCTGTGCTTGTATCTGACTTCACGTTCGTCATCAGTCACAATATGAATTCTGTCATTTTAATGTGCAGAGAGTGTGCTGTTCTTCTCGATCAGTGATTTTTAACTGGCGGCTCACGGGCCACATAAGACACGTCAAAGCAGCATCTGGCCTGCAGAATAGGAACCAATTAAGAAAATGTGAGGAGGAAAAAATCCAGTATTTAGGATATCTGGTATTTTTCATCCTATATTGAAGCAAACACAGAAGCAATTGAGATGAAAATAATTTTATTAGAATTGATTTTTCAACAACACTATTTATGTGCGTTCCACTCACGAGTACTAAAGACATTATAAATCCATCTCTCTGCATTTTATTAGGGAGTAGTAGTGATGCATCAGAAACCTTGCATGCAATACTCCAATTTCCACCCTCTCTTCAGTCCCTCAGTCTCTCTCTGTCAGATAGTGCAGTTACATGTTCAGGATCTACTTTTCACCAAAGAGAAAGAGGAAAAACTCACTGACAGAGTGACACATCTATGAGGCAGAGGGGTGTGGCCGTGAAAAGTGGCAGCATTGTATTTGTAACAGGAAGTTTTAAAATATGTTAAAAAAAAAAATTGCTGACAATACAGCTGTCTGCCATTTATCACACCAAGATTTCACAGACAGAATGTATTGATTTGAGAATTTAGACCTTTTAAACATCCTGAATCTGTTTAACTTCCTAAACACACCTGTTCATTGAGCCCAAGAATATTCAAATTATGTTTGTCTCACTTCCCCCCCTCTCCTCTTTGACTTCTTTCAGGACGAATCAGCAGATACAGACCAAAGCCATGGCCCTACTTATGGCACTACTACAAACAGCCGGAGCGTCAGACAGACAGGTGCTGCTGCTCTCAGTTTCTCACTTTCCATCAACTTCCCCTCTCATAAGCTATTTAAAACTAACTAAATACCTACTAGTCTGCACACTTGGAAGTTTAGAGTCTTCCTGAATGTCTGATACTTCCAGACAGCAGGGCCTGCAGTTGTTAGTCGGTATGCACCATGCATACTTAAAATCAGCTGATGTTTTTCATTTTCTGTCATTTTTTAATGCTTTAGTATGGTCCATTCATGCACCAATGAGATGCTTCTATATCCAAGGCTGAGAGTGGCATGCATATGACTTTGGGTGAAGGGTGGTTATTTACCCCATCAGTCCATTATTCTACATACGAGTCAGAATCCTGTGGGCGCCACTTCTTACACACAGCTGGAAATGACCATCTCCGTCATTCTGTCTGGTCATCTCAGCTTTTCTGCACACAGTCGATGCTTTCTCTCTCTGTTCTGTTCCTGCTCCTCTCCCATTGTACAGAAACAGTTCCTCCATTCAGCCATCCGTCTCCTTTCTCTGAGTCTCTTTTGTTACTCACACACACACACACACACACACACACACACACACACACACACACACACTTCCTCACTTTTACAGTAGGTCAACAAATCCACCCTTCTTATCAGCAAATAAGCCCCAAACAAACCAAGGCTGGGCTAGAGACACATGTACCAGCAAGTGATGATTTCGTCACAGAGGTCAAAGTCCCGCACACTGTCACTATATCGCCACCCCATGTTAAAACCATGACATTGCACCCTAGTAACACGTTCATGCTCACTTTGCGCTCTTGTTCCTTCTCTTCTGTTTTCCAGGATATGTTTGCGTTCCTGAACAAGAAGAATCTCCGGCAGTACATTTATAAAGTAAATTATCTCCTTATTTACAGTGATAATTTTACATCGGTAATAACACAATGATTTATGTGCAGAGGAAGTAAAGCAACACTTATTGAAGAATATTGTGTATTTGTTGCAGAACATCATCCACAGTTCTGGTTCAGTCCAGGATGAGATGGCCCACTACCTCTATGTCCTACAGTCTGTTACCTTGAATCACCTGGAGCCTCGCATGAGGACGCCTCTGGACTGTTACAGCCAGGTGAGTTATAGCATGACGGCTCTATGTCAGAGTGAAACACCTGCTGCTTCTCAGCTTTTTTCACACTTGTTGTTGCACCCACACGCAGTTAAAAAAAAAAAAAGTAATATAATTTAATTTCAGTTTAGGCATTAAACAGTATGACGTCTTAACCCTGCTCACACACCCTTCAGAATTTATCACCAGTTTTTTTCCAACCATAAATTGTTAATGGCTGAAACGCAATAATTCCCCAGTGATCACATCCTAAATTATCAGCTGTTCCTTGATCCAAAGCCAGTTTGTGTATTTTGCTGAGCAAATATCTTTCATCTAAATTGATTGTAAACAAAAAATATAACATTCTTCACAGAAAGTATAAAATACTCCAGATGAAGAATTTGTCAAGGCGTTAACTAAAGTGCGTAAATACAAATGTTTATTTTATTATTACCCTGATTAGTTATCTGTTAGAGTCCACAAAAGAGCTGTTTTAATTGTTGCAAAAAATCAAAGATGTCTACTCAACATCCATGTCCGTAATAAACATCCACTGTTTCTCTGCCTCTTCCCTACAGGAGCAGAGAGACATCCTTCACGGTTTGCGACAGGCAGCATTTGAGACTGAAAGCGAGAACAGTCTGAGCCACGAGAGACGACGCTCGCTCTGCGCCAAAGAGTTCAAGAAGTTAGGCTTCTCTGTAAGTGGCTGTTATCCCATAATTTTTCTGTTCAATATCATCAAAATTATCACCTCTCTTTATTTAAAACACTTTTCATCTTCACATTGCTGTGATTGATAATGTCTTTGATGTTTTCAGAACAATAGTAACCCTGGTCAGGACTTGGTGCGAACGCCTCCTGGTCTTCTAGCTTTGGACACCATGTTTTATTTTGCTGTGCGCTATCCTGATGCCTACAGCAGGGTGAGTGTGATTTATCTGGCATGAATTCAACAATATAAGGAGCTCTTCATTTAAGATTATTTGGCTCAAAAAAACATTTCTTTTACAGTGTCATAGTCAGCATTATGTCAGCGTCACTGAACATTAAGACATTACACTGTCCCGAATTTGAAATGAAAAAAATAAAAATCACTGCATTAAGTAGAGATGTTGTGAAATTGCATATTGTCTTGTTTATTTGTCTGTGTAAGCTCTATAACAGAGGCATCGATTTATGGCCAACTACAACGGTGTTGTAATGTTTACAATACGATGTCTTAACAGTTTGTCCTGGAGAACAGCAGCAGGGAAGACAAACACGAGTGTCCATTTGCCAGAAGCAGCATCCAGCTCACACTCATCCTGTGTGAAATCCTTCGTATCGGAGAGCCCCGTAAGTTGACCTCCAACCTTCAATATAACAGCCATAACTTTGTCTGTTACCTCTGGTCAGTCCAACTCCACAACTGATGATCTTGTATTGATTTGCTTTTGTTTTCCATCTTATCCATTAACAGCCTCAGAGACGGGATCTGACTACCACCCCATCTTCTTCAGTCAGGACCGGCTGATGGAGGAGCTTTTCTGTATTTGCATTCAGCTGCTTAACAAGACCTGGAAGGAGATGAGAGCCACGCAGGAGGATTTTGACAAGGTAATAAAAACGAAGCATGACACGGCTAGCTTCGAACTCAACCGGCTTTCCTTTTACCTTAAAAGAACTGTTCAACTTTTGGGGAAATGACCCTTGTTTGATGACAAGATTAGTACCATTTTCATGTCTGTGAAGTAATTATCGAGCTTGAGCCAGCAATTTCTTAGCTTAGCTTAGCTTAGCTTAGTTTAGCATGGCAGTGCTCTGCGGCCTTTACACAGAGCCAAGCTAGCTGTTTCCCTGTTTCCAGTTTTTGTCCAAGCTAAGGTAACTGGCTGGTGGCTCAAGTGTCATATTTTGAAATACCAATATGAGAGTGGTATCAAACTTGTTATGGAGATCTCAGTAAAAAGCAACTGATCACATTTCCAAAAATAACAACTATCTCTTGAAGGATTCCATTTCATTGTGAGGCGTCATGAACAAAGATTCAAGATTGTGCTTTTTGGCCCTGACACCAGCTCCACCCCGATATTTTAGGCGCATCCTAGCACGTCTTACTAAATTAGCTGTGTCACAATATCAGAAAACCTAAGACGGATCCAGCAGGAGGAATGCTGCATTAGAAGGCAGATGACTCAATTTGCCCGTAACACAAGTTGTGTTTCTAAACTCACTCTGCAACGTAGTTTACAGATTGTGGTTGTGAAACAAAAACCTGTCAAATCGCTGGTCTAGCACGGCTTAATGGCACGTTGACTGTCGCTTAGTGTAGAAAAAGATGACTCAGGATATTTCAGATCCTAGTCCCACCATTGCCAGAATCGGCCTGTTGACTGCAAATCTTGCAAACAAATCCTGTTGTATAGCAAGATTTTGCTTCCCATTGAGTAATAGAACTAATTGGTGTCTGCCATTATGTTTGACAGGCCTTAGGGTGAGGGTCCACAGAGTCTGCCATGTTGTACTGCCATGTTTCTAAAGTATCCCTGAACCGTCAAACCAAACACCGGGGTTAAATTTGGCCATTTACATTTCGTGCCTTTTTTTTTTTTTTTTAAACACAGCTGTTTCCAGGATGCATAGAGATGAACTAATGTTATCTTTTCGTGGCTATATAGGATTAATAACTGTACCATGACAATGGTGACTCAAAGTAGGCTAAACGGTGTTTTAGCTTCCAACATAAAATCATATATTGATCTGAAACAATGTCTCTCAATTTATTTCATAAATAAAACAGACATATTACACACTGTACCTGTTTAGGAGGAAGAGGGCCAATTCAGGATTAGTTTTAATGTTTTCATATCCCACAACTCTCTCCATCTGTTGAATAAGCAACCAAGGTTGACTCGAGTTTTCGCCTCCGCTCTATCAATGCCTCTTTTGGCTTTTTTTTTTTTTTAATCTTCAATCAGTTCTTTTCTTTTTGTCTTTGTTGATCATGCCCCATAATCAGCTATAACCAAAAAAATATGCTTTAAAGAAAAATCTTCTCCTGCTAAAGTTCAGCTTATTTATGTATTATTCACTGCCAAATTTTTCTTTGGAAAATGTAAACGTACAGTTGTAGGCTCTTCTGGTCTGTGTGCCATAAATCGTTGTCTCTGGTTTCTCAGGGAATAACATTATAGAAATAGCAAGTCCTCTTGCTGAGGGTCTTGTTTGCTTCGGTAAATCATATAGAGATATCAGCACTGAATTGAAACTGTCTTAACAAGCTGAAAACTCGTTGTAACTGCTTGTTGTTGATTCTTATCTTGCGCAGTAGCATCATGAATCACAGATGTAACTGAGCCTCAGCAGCGCTGAGTGAAATTTCTCTCATCTTGCATGCGTCTTTACAGGCATTAAAGCATTTAACATGACAAATCAAATCCAACGCAAGTTATATTAATAAACTATAAAGGTCTTCAGACTTATTCAAATCTAACAACAAGGTTTTATGTTTTTTATGGTGGATTTGTGTAAGTTTATATTCTTGTGATTTTGTATAGGTTCATTCTTATGCTTACCACCTCGACCTGCCCCCACAAATAGGATTGACCCTACATTTAGGAGCACACAGTGACCTTACAACCACAATGTAGTACTTGTACAATGGTAATAGGTTAAGCCAAGCCTTCAGCAGTGTGGACTTGTCTAGGAGAAATATTGAGAATCCAGCCATCCTGAAAAGAAGAGTGATAGAGCTTTTGTCTAAACGCATTTCAACATCACACACAACCGTCCGGCATCAACAAAGCACTCTCCTGATAGTCCTAAAACTCAGCGACCCTTTGACCTTTCAGGAGCGGGGCAGTGTCCTGAGCACAGGGCCAGGAGACCGGCCTTTTGTTTTTGACCACGGCCCCCTACCCAGGGTGCTTTGGGGCAAGGACAAAGGGGCATTAGGTGGACAAAGAGAAGCGTGGTGGGCGGCAGAAACAGAGGGAGAAGGAAACAAGGAAAACAAAGCGCCCAGGGCACGAGCAGTAATTACACAATAACAGTGGGAACGTAAAACCTCTGGAAACAATACGAGAGGGAGAGAATGAGAGGGGTGGAGGGCAGGGAGAAACCAAAGAAAAACAGAGGTGGAGGGAGATTTGATATCACAAATTTGAATTTCGTTACTTAGAGAATGAAGTGTAAGTGTTTTTGAGTGAGCAACTGAGATCCACACACACACACACACACACATACAAACCCTTCATCCAATCACATAAATGTGTTTGCGCAGCTCTATACGCTCCTTGTGATAACGGTCATCCCCTCCTCACACGCTCTCTCTCACACACACACACACACACACACACACACACACACACACACACACACACACACATTTAGTATGCATGCACATGCTGCAGGGTTTTAGGGAACAGAGACAGCTGCCAGTCATGGCTCCTATTGGCTGGTTCAGCTAAATGACAGAGGGGCTGGACAGGAGGGGTGTGTGTGTGTGTGCATGTGTGTGTGTGTGTGAGAGAGTATCAGGGTGTCTGTTTACAAAACACCCACAGGCCTGCACCTCTCCTGTCATGTAGGTGATCTCTGTCTCTCTCACCCTCACTTTCATTGCCTGTCATCCCCGTCACTTTTCTCTGATTGCTGTCGACGGGTGGAATTTGAAGTTGGGATTGAAATATTTGTTAAAATAGTCCACCCTGCAGGAAAAAAGATGGAGGTAAGGTTGTCTTAGTGTTGTTTCTCAGTTTGAATGTGTGTCAAGCAGTTTGTTGTTCGTTTGTTATCGATTATTTGATTTTACAGCCAGTGTCAAATGTTCAGGATGTAGACACAAGGTCAGTTTTCTTCCATACTCTAATGCTAAGTGTTTAAAAAGATGAGACTTGACAACAGTGATGATTTCCAGCATCTCAGTTAAGATGACACAACAGTGTGAATTGGCTGTCTGAGGCATGTGTCATGTGAAAGCTGACAGACAGTGAGGTTATTTTGGCTAGGGGGGCTTGAGCAGGGAGTCACAGTGTGAAACTCTAGACGCTTGTTTTGTGTCCCTCCGTGTTCACACAATTTAAAATGACTGTCTGGATTCCACCATCTGTACTTTCACTGCTGCCAAACAGAGAGACTCGATCAATCTGTGTGGTCATTCACATTAAAAACCTTGTCGGATGGTAACAAGGGCTGCCAGATTGTCATGAGATTGAGATTTCTGTTTTTGCTTTTGATTTAATGTGTGTGAATTACCTGTTAGCAGATACTCTGTAGTGGCAAACAGTCATTTGTATTATAGCTCATATATGTGATGGAGATATGTCTGTCCAGAGCTGCACTGAATGGGTCAAATTACACTTTAGTCACTGATCATTCACAATCAGTCGAATTGGGTGTGAGCAGGAATGATCTAGGTCAGCAGAGTGTGTGTCAGAGAAGCGAGAGCAGAACAAATAGTGCTGGAGTCGGCTTGGTCCCGTAGCACTATAGATTTTTGTATAGATTTTCCACTTTTTTTACAACTGAGGCACGTATACTGAAGGGAGCTATAGATTGTACACATATGCACTGTTTGACCAACTGCCTTGAGCTCTTGTCTCAGGGTACCCCGGGTCACCCCCCATCCCTCTGTGTAAGCTTCAGTTTAACAAGTCATGCAGAACACACACACAATCACACAATCACATGGGTATAGCAAACGCTGAGTCAGTGCCACTGCAGTTCAATCTGGAGACTTGTTTACAAGTATGTTTTTAAATTAAACGTATTAAAATTTTCAAGCCCCCACTCTTTTTTTATTTTATTTAACCAATAAGTGTTTTAAGATTCAAGCATCTTTTCGATGGAGAACTTGGTTAAATAGATCACTTATTACAAAGTCACGAAAATGATCAAATAGATGATGTGAAAAACAGACAGAGGATCCAGATATGTAAGGATAAACCCTGTGACTGTTAAGTAAAGTAAAGTACAGTAAAGTAACCACCCAATTTGTCCATCATTGATTGCACTAATTCAGCATGGCGGTTATGAAGCTGTTGGGTGGATGTTGCAGATAACTGGGTTATTAAAGTGGGTGCTGATCAATGGCTGGACCCTGTGTGGGTCAGAGAGGAGGGGAGGTAGACATATAGGCTTATGTGCAATTTTGAACTGATTACAGAAGTAGTCAACCAAAATGTTACTCAAAAAAAAAAAAAAAAAAAAAAATACCAAAAGATTTATCAGGTATTTTCTGTGTTTCTGAAATTTTGGTGTATATTCTGTCTTTCTCACAACTTTGTCCTTGCTGCATGCTTGTTAGTGTGAATAGATTAAAATAGCTGCCTTTACAAGCAGACGTCCCCTGGATTTTCTGCAAATTTGAGCATGCAAGCTCATTCTCATTCAATGGAGGAGTTGCTGTGATAAAATTAACTTTTCGCCAAATCTTACAGTCCTTATCAGTCGGTGATGATAAATACTGTGATTTGTTTGAAAGTTCTGAAAAAGCTAGTAAGCAAAACTCACACACTGTTACACATTATGCAAACCAGTCAGTCAATCACAAAAAAAGGCAAAACAATAAAAAAACAAATAAAAATTATCACCCTACATACCTCCCTTATCATCTCAGTTTTTACATTTCTCTTTGGAGGCCACAGAAATCCAAAGGCACATCTGAAACAAGTGGAAGTGTTAGTGGTGAAGAGCTGCATGGGACCTCACTCTTCCCTTCCAGCTACCACAGGAGGCAATACAGTTACCCTGACTACTGTGCAGTGTTTCACCTCCGTCTGTCTCCATGTCTCTGTCCCCAGGTGATGCAGGTGGTGAGGGAGCAGATCACCAGAACATTGTCCAGTAAGCCGACTTCCCTGGAGCTCTTCAAGAACAAAGTTAACGCTCTCAACTACAGCGAGATCCTCAAACTGCGGCAGACTGAACGGCTGCACCAAGAAGAGACTCTTGCTCCACCCGTGCTGTGAGTAGCACCATGTTTGAAGACTAGATACCAGTTTGCATGTGCTTCATCATGTCATCCTGTTGGATTATTTTGCTTCGGCTGCAATGCAGAAGATGTCAGATCAGATCAGCCTTTGTATATTTTTGCTTTGTGACGTGTACAGGGCCCAGGGTTTTGGTATTTTTGTGTTTCTTTTTCTTTCTCCACTTGGATTCATCGATGAGCTGATTTGTCTGATTCTTGTAGAAGCAATATCTCAAGAACACCTTGAGGGAATTTCTTCAAATTTGGCACAAGCATTTCAGGGGACTCAAGGACGAACTGATTCATATGTAGTGGTCAAAGGTCACAGAGACCTCATAAAACATGTTTTTGGCTGTAACTCAAGAATTCACACGCTCACAATTTACACAAATGTCTAACAGGATGTAATGATGAAGTTCTTACATTTAACATCCAGAGGTCAAAGGTCAACTGTAACATGATAATGTATTGCAAACACTTTTCTAACCATGGGGAGACATTTGATCAGATACTGAACTCATGAGTGAACTCAAGATGTGTGTGAGCATCCATGTTTTCACAGACGTGGATAGAAATCAAAAGTGCAAACTGACTGGTGCATGGAGGCATACCACCACATGGCGGTTACTTTTAAAATGTAGGAACATTTAAGTCACACCAGGTCTGTAGAACAACATAATCAGCTGCTCTATTGATGACTCCTGATAGTTTCCACCCCTATGGAACCAGCTGACAGGCCAGCAGCTATACTGTTGTTCCTCAAGCTACTGTTTATCACTAAACAACGAGTGTAACAGAGTGTTGCTGTCACATTAAACGGTCGTCAGGTTGGGCTTATTGTCAGAAAGTGATGTCCATTTGTAAATCCCCATTTCATTTTCTGTTAATAAAAGGAAAAACTGTATGAATACTCATTATTGTGCTGGCTGGTGATGTTTTATTTTGCCGTTTATTGTCTTATGTTAAGGTTCTTTTAAAGCTAAGGGGATGATTATACCATGTGATGAAGCTTTTTTTTGTGTGTGTGTTTCTTTCCAGTGAGCTGAAAGAGCGTCTGAAGCCAGAGCTGCTTGAGTTGATCCGCCAGCAGAGACTCAACAGGCTGTGTCAAGGAACAATGTTCAGAAAGATAAGCAGCCGACGCAGACAAGGTGAGAAAACACACACACACACACACACACACACACACACACACACACACACACACACACACACACACACACACACACACACACACGGAAAAACAGTAGACTGTGTTTGTTTGTTTAACCGTCCTGATTGTCTGTTTTTCCTCAGATAAACTTTGGTACTGCCGCTTGTCGCCCAATCACAAAATGCTTCACTACGGTGATGTGGAGGAAGATTCGGAAAATCCACCAATCGAAACACTACAAGAGAAGAGTACGCTCAGATTTCACACTAATTTCTATTAATGATAAAGTTCAGACATTTTATATTCAAGATGTCAAAGGTCAGCTGTGACGTATCAAGTTGTGCTAAAACATTTTTTAAAAACACTTTTTTATATGTGTGAGAAGCATTTATGTTGTCATGGACATCACACTGAGCTATTTATGTTCATATTTGCATGACATACTTTACTATGATTTTTTTCTGGGTTACCTTTTTTGAAAGATTATACGTCTTTTTTTTAAACTTTTTTTACATACTATACAATAACTTTTTTGCCCTTTTTGCAGTATCATGACATATTATACTATTTCTGTTTACAATTGCATGACATACTACATGGCAGTTTTTCACAATTTAATGACATGAATTTAAAAAAATGACATTCTATATTAATACTTTTTTGTTGCAATTTTATGACTTGTACTAGTTTTGACATACTATACTTTGACTTTTATTTCAATTTTGAGACTATGACTTTATTATGACATGCTGTACTGTGACTTTTATCGTAATTTTATGACACTACTAAACTATAACTTTATATATTATATATTTATGACATACTATACTATGAATTTTATAATGTACTGGAATATGTCTGTAAACAGTTGCTTGTGCTATGACTTTTAAAAAACGTTTTTGTGACATACTATACTATGACTTTTTATGCTATTTTGGACGACATATTACACTATGATGTTTGTTATGATTCTTTGGATGACTCTTTTATGCTATTTTGGACGACATACTGTACTATGACGATTTTAGCGCATTTTGGGAGACATACTTGACTTTTTGCTATATTATTGTATACTATATTATATTGCTATATTGGCTGACATTCTTGACTATGACTTTTTTAATGCCATTTTGGAAGACATAGTATGCTTTCACTTTTTCATGCTGTTTTGGACACCCTACTGTGACTTTTTCTGATTTTATTGGAAACATATTAATTCATGACTTTTTTATACCACTTTTTTTTACTTTTATTTTTTGTTTGTTTTCTGTGACATACTATCTTATTACTTTTTTTTTGCATTTTTATGATGTCCTATATTATGACTGTTTTGCAGTTCTTTGACGTCGGTGGTTTTCTCTGTTTTTTTTCCTTCTTTAGTTCCAGTAGCAGATATCAAAGGCTTGCTGACGGGAAAAGACTGTCCTCACATGAAAGAGAACAAAGGCAAACAGAACAAGGTCAGCAGCACTTCTTGTCTTCATATTATGCGCACTGTGGTCACATCTCACTGTGTTTGTATTTGTTTTCCTGGACGTGCAGGAGGTGCTGGACTTGGCATTTAGCATCACCTATGATGTAGAAGAGTACAGTCTGAACTTCATCGCCCCCTCTAGAACTGATGTGAGTCTGTGATCATTTACCTCTTTATCACGGTTTCTACTTCTCTTTGTGCACTATAATCTTCAATACAAGTATAAACCGCTCAATCACTGGCTTCCTCCTCCTGTCAGTTCTGCCTGTGGACAGATGGACTGAGCGTTCTCCTGGGCCGGGAGATGAGTAGTGAATCCATGCGCAGTGAATTGGATATCCTGCTCTCTATGGAGATTAAGCTCCGCCTCCTGGACCTTGAGAACGTTCCCATTCCCGACAGCGCGCCTGTCGTCCCCAAACCACCAAGCAACTTCAACTTCTGCTACGACTTCAGCCAGACTGAGCAGTAAAGAGTGCATTCACTGCAGTGCAACCGACGTGTGAATTTGTACATATACCGGTATGTGTGTATGTGTGCGTGGATATCTGAAATGATAAGTGTGTATGTGAGGTGGGATCTGACCTCTGCATCCATGCACTTATTCCTATAACACACATTTATAAAAGTAGATTTTTCCTCTGCGGCCTGGCCTTCTACATCCATGTGAAACAATGATACAATAAGAGAAAACCTGTGGAAACTACAGCGGTGTTTGTGGGTGTGAACTGCTGACAAATGGCTGTTGACTTTACTAATGCTGCAGATTATCTGGGAGTTTGTCTCTCCCTCCATGATCCCCCGTCACCGCGCTGGTCCTCACTTCAACTCCAAAAACAACACATTGCACAATGACATTCTTCTTATATGATACTGCCACTCAAGTAATGGTACTTTAATCATGATTTGTGTAATCATTTTATATTTCTGAATATATCTAAACCTATGTATGATACATAGATTATTCTTGTGAGCGCAATGCTGGTTTTTACTTGTTGAGGCAAAAGATGCTTTGATGTTAGTCCAAAATGCTGGTTGTGCTCATTTATTACATTTTTTTATTGTATTTTCTGTTGCTTTAAAGAAAAAAAAAAGAAAAGTAAAAAAAAGACAAGGGCATTAACTAGAACACAGTGCTTTCTCAAGATGTGGTACATGTTTAAACTCATTTCCAACATATACAACGTTATGCAGTATCTTTCAGTGTTGAATAATATTTTCCTTAACTTTTATGTACTGGCCTCGGTACAGATCCCAGCAGCTCAGTATGATTACTGTAGAGCAGACACACTCTGAAAGCTCTGTACGACCTAAGTTTGTTTATATAGTGATGCAAATCTGTATTAGGTACCAAGCTTACTTTTTTTCTGTTTGTTTTTATAATTTAATTTAATAATTGTAAAATTGCCATCTACAGCTTGATAATGAGAAAAACTTGTTTCATGCAATCAGTGATGATTTTTAGTTTTGTCTCTACTTTCACAGATCAGATCTTGAATTAATTTTAAAACTGATGAATTTTGTACAAGGCACTTATCATAATATGATGGAAGCGACGTGTTCTGTCACAACGTACTACACTCTCACTCACCAAGAGTTCAGCTTTGACACTTGAAGCAGCTAGACAGTAACTGACACAAGCCTGTAGTAAACAGTTTTCTCCTATTTTTGGCACGGGGTTCCCCACTGTCCTCTGCTGTGTTTTCCTGACACAAGACCCTCTGGGTTAATATCAATTTTAATTCACGCTCTTGTGGTGACTTCACATGAATAAACAGTTTGATTTGTACTGCAAAAAGACAAACGTGTAGGTTTTGGAACTTTTTGATGTAGTTTGCTTTCATTTTAAAAAAAAAAAATTTTACATTCTATACTATGTCTTTTTTAGAAATGTTTACTCGACATGCTATACTACTAGTATTTTGTCAAAAATATGAAAAATGTCTTACTTTAATATGTCATAAAAAAAGTCACACGATAGTATGTCGTCCAAAATGTGACCACAAGTCATGGTTGAGTATGTCGTCCAAAATATGACAAAATAAGTGATAGCATACTATGTGGTCCAAAATATGACCAAAAAGTAATGCTATAGCATGAAATCCAAAATATGACAAAAAAGTCAAAGTATAGTATGCACTTAAACATATGACATAAAACTTATGGGATTGTATGTCGTCCAAAATATGTCAAAAAAGTCATACTATAGGATGTCTTTCAAAATATGACTAAAGGTCGTATACATTGTCATCCAACAAATGATAAAAAAAGTCATAGTGTACAGTGTTGACCAAAATATGACAAAGTCATAGTATAGTATGTCATCCAAAAAATTACAAAAAGGCCATACTACAGTATGTCATTCAAAAAATAACAAAAAAGTGATGATATACTTTGTCTAAAATATGACAAAAAAAGTTATATTATACCATGTTGTTTAAAAAAGCACAAAAAATCTTACGATAGTATTTAGTCCAAAATGTCAATGTCAATGTCAAAAAGCAATAGTATATTAGACCAAAAAGTCATACATGCTATACTAGGATGTTTTCAGAGGTTTCTCAACATGTCATTTTTTAACATTTTTCAAAATACTATACTATGTCGTTTATAGTCGTTTTTTTGACGTGGCATATTCCAACATTTTTGTCCGTTTTTTTCAACATACTATACTATGACGTTTATCAACGTTTATTTACTATGTGTTTTTCAGCAGTTTTTTCAACATGTCGTTTATTCGACATGAGATACTGTGTTTTTTGAGAGTTATTAGACATTGTATACTGACTAATTAGGCAATTACTATTGCCTTTTTTGCCATTTTTGTTAATTTTTCAGGTTTTTTGCCTTTTTTGGCCTGTATTCCCACTTTGTATACCATTATGCCTCTCTACAATCTGTTCTATGTCGTTTTTAGCCATTTTTAGGAGCGGTCAAATTTCGACTTTTTT